>NC_030683.2:115230671-115547171 GCF_000004195.4 Xenopus tropicalis | reverse complement strand
TGGTTAAATGATTCCCTTTTCTCTGTAATAATAAAACAGTACCTGTACTTGATCCCAACTAAGATATAATGACCCCTTATTGGGGGCAGAACAGCCCTATTGGGTTTATTTAATGGTTAAATGATTCCCTTTTCTCTGTAATAATAAAACAGTACCTGTACTTGATCCCAACTAAGATATAATTACCCCTTATTGGGGGCAGAACAGCCCTATTGGGTTTATTTCATGGTTAAATGATTCCCTTTTCTCTGTAATAATAAAACAGTACCTGTACTTGATCCCAACTAAGATATAAATAATCCTTATTGGATACAAAACAATCCTATTGGGTTTAATTAATGTTTTATTAATTTTTTAGTAGACTTAAGGTATGGAGATCCAAATTACGGACAGACCCCTTATCCGGAATACCCTTGGTCCCGAACATTCTAGATAATGTCTCCCATACCTGTACAACTACATACAAAGCAAAAGAGTAAGGGAATAAATTGGAAAATGACAAACTTGGGTAACAAAATATATTTCTAAGTGAAATGGAAAATGCATTTACCGGTGGTGTTACCCTTGTATGTTGCAAGGAGCATCTCGTCCAATCAGAAGGGAACGTCATCTAAAACATAACCCGTACAACTATGCTCAAAATTGTCTAAATTGGGAAGGGCGACATTTCTGGTGCTCATAGACAAAACTACCCATTATGCTTTAGGTGCCAATGTACTACATGTATTGGCACAGCCTGCAGTGGGGACCCAGGAATTACCAGGGTTGGAATGGGCCAGCGGGGCACTGGGAAAAAACCCAGTGGGCCCTGTCAGCCCAGACCCAATCCCTGTGGCGCTCACATGTCCAAAGATCTTCCTCCCAGGGCAGGGGCCCTTGGGGTGGTGTGGGGCCCTGCACTACCCAGTCTGAACCTGGGAATTACTGGCACCTTCAGGGTAGAGGTAGCTAGTGGGGCACTTGCATCTGATTCATTGCTGGATGTGGAGCGAAATGTCAGAAGTGGCAGAGATTTCTCCATACAGTGTGAACATTTAGCCCTTTTGAAAAAAAACACTGCTAAAATAAACTGCTACAGTCAGCAATTCAGAAAACTTCTACCCAGCATTTTTCTATTTTAAAAAGGCCAAAGCCTGCAGCTGGGTATCTCGTTCCCAGGCCCCGCTGGTAGCTCTCATTGTCTCTGCTTTCCCACTCAGCACTTAAACTGTTCCAATAACAACATCAAAGACTCCAGTCAGGGAAATAAAACTGCCTTATATTCATCTTTGCAGATAAGATACATCCCTTTGATGTTTATTACTATCATTAAGCGGCATTGGAATTAGCAGTTATTTCGATATAAAATGTCCACATTTTTAGGGAAAAACTAATATCTTCAACAAACAATTCTCTCTTGACTTATGGATCTTTCCGCGGCTTCTGCCGTGTCACTTTTTATTGGGAATTAATGAAAATCTTTATTTCGTTACGAACCTATAACACAATTCTGATTAAAATCGGAATGAGAAAAAGTTTGTTTCCGGAAGCTTCCCGTACGCGCAGAGGGCTGCAGTCTCACAAGGCAGATGTTCCGCCGCCATTAGGAGATAATTACAAAGCAAAAGAGTAAGGGAATAAATTGGAAAACGACAAACTTGGGTAACAAAACATATTTCTCAGTGAAGTAGAAAATGCATTTCCCGGCGGTGTTGCCCTTGTATGTTGCATGGAGCGTCTCGTCCAATCAGAAGGGAACATCATCTAAAGCATTTTCATTCTGTGACTGGGGATGAGCTCAGTGAATGGACCTGAATTCAATGCCTGAACTGAGCCACTTTTGATTTTCTGAATAGACAAAGATCCTTTCTGCAAAACAAACCAAGGTTCAACCTCTTATTCTATAACTATGTCGGTCAGGCATGGGGAAATTCCGCAGTGCGCCAATGGCAAATTGTTTTCCGAAAGTTCAGTAAAATTTTATCTCAAAAAATGTTGAGCGAATCTATGACATTTCACTACGCCAAAAAGTTTGCAAAACGGTGAAAAATTTCACTGACAATGTGATCTGCCCATCCTGGATGTGTGTACAAAGTTTGAAATAAAAATTGTATGGGCGTTGCAACTCCCTGCACCCTTGTGTTGCTTAGTGTGGGTGACATAACCCAGAGGGGATTACTGCCTACAAAGCTGCAAAAAACAGAAGAGACAATGGGCGAGTGCCTGTTGTTAAATATGAAACAGATTCGGCACAAAAAAATTTAGTTGAGTGAGCAAAAAGTTGTGGTCGTGCCAAAAAAGTTGTGATTTTATTGAATACATTGCAGTTGCAACAAAAAAATGTGTGGTTGTGTCAAAAAAAAGTCACGTGCATCAAAAAAAGTTGTGCGTTAGCTGTTTCGCAAATTTTTTGGCAAGGCGAAATGGAACAGATTTGCTCTTCACTAGTTTTTATATTCTTATCCACAAGCATCAGCAGCTTTTTCTCTACATCTACCGATAGTAACTGCCAGCTGAACCCTAAAGCAGTACCTTGCTCCAGCCCCTAGTATGTACCCTCAGTCTCCTTCTGCAGGGTGGGACTGGGGGTGCAGGGCCTACCGGGGCAGGTGCCCCTGTCGGCCCCATCCCCCGCACCTCCTAGAAGCCCCCACTGCACCCCATAACCCCCCACAGGGGGCCCACAGTGAGGCACCGCAATCCCCCGCAGAGGCCAACAGTGAGGCACCGTAATCCCCCGCAGAGGCCCACAGTGAGGCTCCCTAATCCCCTGCAGAGGCCCACAGTGAGGCACCCTAATTCCCCTGCAGGGGCCCACAGGGAGGCACCCTAATCCCCCGCAGGGGCCCACAGTGAGGCACCCTAATCCCCCGCAGGGACCCACACCAGACGTCAGTTTAACATGTCAGGGGTGGAAAACTGCTGTCTGGGGTGTCCCGGTGGCCAAGTCCGACACTGGTCTTTTGTATATTGCACTCCCTGCCCCTAACCCTTCAGTAGGAATCCTAATGCCATGGCTCCTACCTGCCTTTATATCTTTACACCTCGTCCGTCTCTCTCTCTCTCTCTTTATACAGTAGACAATATTTACTCTAAAATGAGACACAGGAGGGCTTCATTGTGGAAACTGATATCCCAGCCCCAAACATCAGTATTGGTGTTTAAACCCTCACAAACAGAGGTACCAGAAGTACCGGATCTCTGCCCAATTATTATCCCCCAGGCCCAGAAATAAGTATGTGCCTGCTTGTTTGTTACGCAGACAGCGTTTATCCTTCTTTTGTTATTGCACCCACTGTTTACCCTTCATGTTGTCTTTTGCCGCTCAATGTGCCTTTCTACCTTGAATGTTCTTAAAGAAAAAAAAAGCATTTTATTCCTTTCCCTGCCGCCTCCCCAGCCCCTTGCTGCTTTTCTTCCTTTCCTACCCCCCCTGTTCCCTCCTATTCTGTCCTTTCTCTCTCCTCTCCTCCAGCTGTGTCAGCAGGCACTGTCCCTCACTCACGCTCATACTCTTTAATCAAAGATGATCACTCTCCAAGGCATCACTTTGAGTCAAACTGCTGTTTACGGACTCCCTCTCTTGCTCTGGCCCTTTTCTTATTTCATTTTCCACCGCTGTTCTTTTATCATTTGCTTTCTCTTTCATCCAGCTTCTTAGCAGAGCAACTTAATTCAGTTCAGATATTTAATAAAAATTCATGGAGCCCAACCACTGAGACATAGAACCACGTGCTTTGGCTTTGCCCGCATTGCAACATTCACACCTTGAGTTCTGTTAACACAACCTGTGCCAGGAAGTTTTCTATACAATTCCAGGGACATTAAACAGTCTCTGCTGCAGTGCTCTTGTGTTAGTACCTATAAGCAGGGACTTATTTATCATATAGGCAACTCAAGGGCCTGTGCCTAGGGTGGTCCTTGGATGCTTATATGGTAAATATAAAATAAAATTATTTTTTTGTGTAAAAAACAAACCTTTTCCACTGCCGCTGGAGGTGTTGGGGTAGGGGGGGTACCAATCCAGCACCCCACCGATGGGCACATCAGCAGTCCGGTGCATAGGGCCGAGATGGACCAGAATATATAAGTTTACTCTGGTAGTGGCATAACTAAATGTTAATGGGCCCCACAGCAAATCTGATATAGGGTCCCAAAATATTGGTAAGTTTAACTTTTTCTACTGCAGTCTACTGAAATTGCTCATAATTAGGGCCTCACTAGACCCTCTCCACTGTAGTTCCGCCATGGCTACGGGACTTTATATGTTGCGTCTCGTGCTGTTCACAAACGAAATTCATTAGGATAAAGCTGTGAAGCTGCCATAATACTAATGTATGTAAATGAGTAAACGCTGCTGAGTGGTAGCGACAAATAAACCGCTTGCCCTATGCTTCCTAAAAATGTTAATTGCTTGCTGATATTTGGCCAAAATGTTCCCCATTTGTGTCATTCGCAAAAATGGCCATTGAACTAATAAAACAGTAATTATCGGCTGGGCTTAAAGCATTATATCCCAATGTCCTGCATGAAGCCCAGGGCCCCGGCATTACAAAGCTACTGTCATGCCCTTAATCTGGGTTGTCTGTTAGAGAGAAAGATGTAAATCTTACCCAACAAAATGCCATTTATTCTATTTAACTAGAACCCACAGTCGGATCCCCAGTCGGCTCCTAGCTTTGATCTGTGCTGCCGTGTGTGTTTTGTGTGGCAACGAGCAGCGGGGAAAGATCAAAGGCACCCACTAGGCAGGGGGTAAAAATGGTCAATAGTTTCTCTAATATTTTTTTTTTTTTAAAGTGATTTAGGGTATTAAAGGGGAACTCCAGCTTCTAAACCAAAATTCATTAAAGAGCCCCAAACACAGAAACCCTTAATATATCTATCAATGCAATCTGTTCCTTCACAAAGTATGAATAAATACCATTTTATATGCTGAAATCCAGCTGCAAAACAGTTCTTTTCTATCTGCATCATTTGAAATCCTGGCAGGGGAGGAGGGACTAAAACACTGATAAATTGTAGCAACTTCTCCACAGCTTACAGACAGCATGCAGGAACTGCATAACCCACAATGCATTGCACTGGGATGTTGTTTACTTTTTAAAAAGCTTAAGCTGTACTTGAGTGAAGTTCCCCTTTAAGGTCCCCATACACGGGCCGATTATAGCTGCCGATATGGGTCCCTTGGACCGCTTCGGCAGCTAATCGGCCTGTGTATGGGCAGAACAGAGCGGCCTGGCCGACCGATATCTGGCCTGAAATTGGCCAGATCTCGATCGGCCAGGTTAGAAAATCCAGTCAGATCGGGGGCCGCATCGGCTCGTTGATGTGGTCCCCGAACCGACTGCCCCGTGGCCACAAATGTAATTTGATCATTTGGCCCCAGGGTCAAACGATCAGATTATTTTTTTTTAAGCTACTTGCTACCCGATATTGCCCACCCGTAGGTGGGGATATCGGGTGAAGATCCGCTCACTTGGCGACATCGCCAAGCAAGCGGATCTTATAGTGTATGGGGACCTTTAGCTTTTTTTATACTCCAATCTAGTAAGTACTACAATCACCCTCTTCCATTATAAAGAGTAGCGATTGAGTTAGTGAACATTTATTATTATTATCAAGCCGACAGGCTGTATTAATGCCATCACTGACCTGCCCATAGTCCTCGCACGGATCCAAATACATTTTTTACTCTATTTAAATTTGTATCCAAAGAGCAACAGCTGACAGGCAGCTTGCTGGAACCAAAGCGCTCTGACAAGGTCTGTAGGAAGGCTGTTCTGCTTCTGTGAGCCTGAAGCCTGCAGGGGGCCGGCTATGATCTACCACTTTCACCAATTATACTAAAGGCGCCTGAGAAACAACGAGGGGAGTTCTGACAATGAAGCAGCTTTACAAACTTTTTATTCTTCATTTTGTGCCTTCTCTTCAAATGTTTCCATGCTTGTCCATCACAGAGCTGTATGTGTTATCCCCATGATCTGAAATGCTTTTAGTTCAATGCAGCCAGGTACGTTAAGTATAATAAATAATGGTTTATATAACACAGGGATATTGGATGCTGGGAATTAGGAGTCTGGGTTGGAGGACGACTGCATATGTGGTAGTAGAAGGCTGCTATTATGACATTAAACAGATTCTGTCATGATTTTTATTGTATAATTGTTTTATTTCTAAATAACACTGTTAACATAGCAAATAATTCACTCAACCATTCAAAATGTTATTCTTGAACCAACAAATGTATTTTTAGCTGTAATATCGGTGTGTAGGCGCCATCTCAGTGCATTGTGCCTGAGTTTGAGCTTTCAGAAGGAGCCAGCGCTACACATTAGAACTGCTTTCAGCTAACCTATTGTTTCTCCTACTCCCATGTAACTGGAGGAGTCCCAAGCCGGACTTGGATTTCTTACTATTGAGTGCTATTCTGATACCTACTGGGAGCTGCTATCTTGTTCCCTTCCCATTGTTCTGCTGATCGGCTGCTGGGAGGGGGGTGATATCATTCCAACTTGCAGCGCAGCAGTAAAGTGTGACTGAAATTTATCAGAGCACAGGTCACATGGCTGTGGCACCCTGGGAAATGAAGAATATGGCTAGCCCAATGTGAAATTTCAAAATGAAATTTTTGATTTTAATTCAGAATTCTGCTGGAGAATCTCTATTAACTAATGTGTTTCGAGAAAAACTCTCTGTTCCCCTATAAATCAATAAACATACAACTCTTGGAATTGGACCTTTGTGGAGTTAGGGAGGAAGTGCATGGCTGAACTATCACAGATAGATGCAGAGCAGTCATTCAGCATTTAGTTATGTACAAAGGTTCCACAAAGCATTTACCCATCGGGAGTTCATAATAAAGGTGTGTATTGAGTCTAACTCCTATGTTTCCCCTCTATATGAAACCTACCCAGGGACACATCTACCCCAAAGTCTGTACACTTTAGACAATACTCTGGAGGTAGTACACCCAGTACTACTAATACTTCTAACTCTCCTTGGCGGAGCCTCAGGCTGCTAGTTACCCTGATCCTACCTCTCACTCCTAGAGTGAGCTATTACAGAACTATCCTCACACTAGCTTCACCTAGTGGGCCTACATCTGCCCAGGCTTTGAGTACCATCCACCTCCTCAAACACATGGGATCCAAAGAGGCAGAGCACATCTTTTATAGAAAAGAACAATGACATCTGCTGGTCAGTTACTGAACTACCAGGAAAATACGTTATCCCAGGATAAGAAAACAGCTCCCTCTTCCAACTGTAAATTAGGGGGCTAAAGGGGTGCCTGCAATAAAGGACAACTAAATCTTTAGACTATAATTGGGCAATAGCTTTACCCTCAAATATTTGAGAAACTCAAGATAAACTGTACTTAGAAAATGGATTTATGGGATCTTTAAATCAGTAATCAAAGACAGCAGAACATCTGCCAACCAGTGATTATGGTATTTCTCTAAGAAGTTAAAGACCTTTTAAAGTAACATTATCACACATCATTTGATATAATTAATTGCTAAACATATGTATTTGAAGGAATTTCCGCATTTCGCTATTGCAGCGAACTTCCGTGAAAATTTGATGGCGAAAAAAAATTGTTATGCCAAAATTGGGGCGCGGTTTCGTTATATTGGGTGCGTGTCAAAATTGGGCACAGTTGCGTCAAAAAAGCATGGACGACAAAAAAAAAAAGACGCGGGCGACAAAAAAAAAATCACGCGACAAATGCATTTTGCCGTTTTGCAAATTTTCTTGCCGTTCCGTGAATTTTATGGTGAAGCGGAACGGGACAGATTCGCTCATCACTAATTATTACCCATGGTCTATATTTTAGTGCAGACTTCTCCAAAAGTTTGAAAAACAAGTAAACCCCGAAGTGTTTGAGATATTGGGTCTCTCAAAAGCAGCTTCACGGAACAGAGACCAACTCAGCTGAAACAAATGACATAATAACCTTAGAAAATGGATTCTACAGGGGGCTGGAGCAGATTTTTGTATGTTCAGTTTTCTTCCTAGCGAGCAGCAAAACAGATGAAAGTGTATTAGTCCTTCAATGTTTTAGCTCGGTGGGAGAGAGCCGCAGTCGTTCTTCAGCTGACATTAACTTGAAAAGCCCTGGGTATGAAATATTGATGCCATTATATCTGCATGTTACATACTAGCAGTACTAATAAGGGCACTTGGTAGCGGAGTCTTCATCTTGTGCATATTGAGTAATGTCTGCTTCTTTGATGGTCCATTTATATACAATAGCTCCTGTTCCTTATTTAAAGATTAGCTTATACTAAATTGTAGAATTGTCCTTTAGTGAGTATTCAACTTTTTAAGTGACTTTCATGAAGATATTACTCAGTTTTACTGAGAGTGGATTTTTCTTCACTGGAAGTTCCCATGGCCTATAGATTAATAGACACAAATACTGGTTCGTAGGAGCACTACATACACTTATCTTATACTTACAGGTGGTGCTACTTCCAGGCATACAGCCACACTGTCAACACACTTGACCACCACTTCATGCTGCACAGTATCTCATTATTAAAGGAGAAGGAAAGGTAAAAACTAAGTAAGCTTTATCAGAAAGGTCTATTTACAGCCAGAAGCACTTACAGAAACCCTGCACTGAGTCCTCTATCAAAAGAAACACAGCTGCTCTCTCCCATCCCTTGCTCACCCCTCCCTCAAGAATGCAAGAACTCACTCCCCCCCCCCTTAGGAATGTGGAATCGCGACTTTGCGCAACTTTCGGAATGGCTACGAAAAACTCGCGTTTTTACGCAAAAATCGTAAAGACGCCGAAAAACTCGCGTTTTTATGCAAAAATCGTAAAGACGCCGAAAAAATCGCAAAAATACGAAAAAGTCGCAAAATGTTCGTTTCCAATCGGAATTTTTCCAATTCGGATTCGAAATCGTGTCTTAGTAAATCAGCCCCTAACTCTTAATTAGCCTTTCCTTCTACTTTAAGCCAGATTTGCCACAAAAAAAACAATGTTTCTGGGGGTATGAGGGAGATACCGCACAGCATGAAGTGGTGAGTGCTAAGAATTCCTTATTTGAAGATAAACAGTCTATACAATATTATATACAATACCCCCTATTCCTTGTTTAAAGATCAACTTATATTAAATTGCAGAGTGGGGATTACATTTTTAAGTGAATTTTACAAACATAGAAAAGTTCACAGATTAATGGAGATGTTTTGATGGTCCATTTATGTACAGTACCTCATATTCCTTGTTTAAAGATCAGCTTTGGAATTGTCCCTTAGTGGGTATTCAATGAATTTCACAAAGATATGGCTCGAAATCAAAAGATTATTTAGCAATGATGGTGTTCCCCCCCCAAAAAACCCTTGCTTTGTGTGTGGATTCTTCTTCACTGGAAGTTCACATGGTCTATAGATTATTGGGCTTTTTATCAAGGCTGTTGATTAGAAAATGAGCTAGGGTGAGATAGGAAAAAGGTTTACTGAACGGCTATTCATAGGGAGAAAAAGTCAACTTTTAAGAAGAAGAAATAAAATTAAACATAAGTTCATAAAAATGAAACATAGAATACTGCAGGGGTTATTTGGGTTAGCTAGGTGCAGCAATAACTATATAAAACTGGATAAAGTATCTGGATTGTACGCTGGCAGTCAGAGTGCTCTTGGAGTCCTGCCACCAGTCTTGGCCAGGCAGTAGGGAAAGGGCTCCCTTTGTGTGTTGCACCTATAGGTGGACCTGTACTGGGTGAAATCAAGCACAACTGAAGGGCGTATAAGTGCATGCCTAAGGGGGGTTATTTATCAGTGTTCATGGGGTTTTTTTATGATTCAAGTTTTTTTGCACTAGAAAACAAAAAAATTCTAATGCAAAACAGTTTTTTACGGTTTTTATGTGATTACATTTTCTTATTTGGATAATAAGAAAAAGTTCCTGGAGGTGCCAATAAGAGCTATAATTGGCTAGTTCAGAGCCCCTATGTTGACAGGAAGCCTACAGGAGGCTCTGTTTAGCAATTACACTGGGTTTTATGCAACCAAAACTTGCCTCCTAACCAGAAATTCAGAAATAAGCACCTGCTTTGAGGCCACGGGGAGCAACATCCAAGGGGTTGGGAAGCAACATGTTACCCCTGAGCCACTGGTTGGGGATCACTGGAGTAGGGTATAAGCTCATTACCAATAACATTGTGTCCAGATGTACATGCCCCAAACCTTTAGCAAAAGGTAGAGAATATTCTATAGGAAATACAGGCTGGCACTAATCCACATCCCAACAAAGTAGAAAATAGATAGGAGTTCTTGTAGTGATCATTTATTGTTTATTGTTTATTGTTACATTTCTGAAATGGTGAGGATAAGGCATGGATTCGCAGCGAAATTCCAAATTTCGCGATTGGCAAATTGAATTTAAAAATTTGCCAAGTGAGGGAAAATTCTTGGTTGCATCAAAAAAGGTCAAAGTTGCTTCAAATAAGTCACGGTCATGTCCAAAAAGTTACGGCTGCATCAAAAAGCCTGTGGTCATGTCAAATAAGTCGCGGTCATGTAAAAAAGAAACTGGTGTGTGTCAAAAAATAATGGGATAGATTTGCTCATTACTAGTCTAAAGCTGGCCATACACCCACTGATGATGTCATACAAAACCTCATTTCCTACGATATTCGGTGCGTGTATGGCGACTTGATGAGGTGAACGATATCACAAAAGGCTGCGGATATCGGTCGACTTGTTGATCGGGCGGGTTAAAAGATTTTGATCGGGTGCCATTGAAGGTGCCTGAGCAAAATCTACGTTCAGGGCTGAATCGGCAGAAGGGGGTAGAATTTCTATTGTTTCTACCTCCACATCTGATGATTCAGCCCTGAACCAATGGTCGTACGAAAGATGGAAAATTGCTACGTGTATGGCCACCTTAAAACAATCACGCTAGTAGCCTTACGTGTTTCATAACATCTAAAGGCCTTGATTATGGGCTAAAGTGACTATGTGGCCAATTGCGCACACTCTTGAGCATTATGCATTGCAAATATGTTGGATCTCTGAAGAAAGAATGTTGCACTAAGGATGTTAATAATAACTCTTGCATTGCCTTGCTTACATAAAAGCTTGAATCAATATTTTGACATGTTATTAAGATGAAGTTCGCTTTTCAGACTGAATAAACCAGATGGATATGAAAGAAGCAGAAATCTTCCGTTCAGCCCTTATTTAATTCATGACACAGTCACGGTGATGGTTGCTATTGTTTTATATCAATTGCCGCACCAGGCAAAGGCGTCGTAGGTTTACACTTGTATATTAAAATGAAGCAGATGATTTTTTTTTTTTCTGTTGTCTTGGAGCTATTGTTGGTATTGACTAAAGTGAAAATTACAGGAGATTTTATTCATTCACTCAATTCTGTTGGAAGTTCCCTTTGAGACCAATGTGTATTGACTAAACTGTAAATGTTTAAAACCCTGCTACTATATTCTAGTGGGCATTGCTTTAAAAACATATATACAATCGTACATTGTACATAATAAGAAAATAACTTTAATACTTAATTATGTAGTATGAAAACACTCATGCCCATTGAGTTTAACCTTACCCAACAGTCTGGAGGAAGATAAACAAAACCCAAAGCAGGTTGTGTATAAATTGATTTCCTTAATAAGGTATTGCTTAGTGTAGGCAAGCATGTATTCTTCCATTTTTTACAGTCCCTCTGTAGTCTGTGGAATATATTGACCTTGAAAGAACAAGCAGTGTGCCATTTATACCATTAAAAGATATATAAAGGCACTAGGTACTGATTAACCTATACTCATTTGTTTTGCTGGATATTAATTTTATAAAATAGAGAATATAGGCCCTATTGAGAAAGGCAATGGCATTGTACTGTATATTGTATTTATGTATATATCAGTGCTTTACAAGGTGTATTCGGTAATAGAGGTATGGGTATAAATTCAACAGCAAGGATATGTAAGTGCTAGGAGTTTCAATACACAATTGGAACAAGGACCCTGGCCAGAATAGCTTGCAATATGAGACAATGGGTTAAGGAACAAGTGCAGAAGTCAAGGGTGTGTTGCTTCAAAGGAGGACAAAAAACAGGCCTTACTTATTCACTTTTCTTATGGACTGATGTTTTAAATTGGTTATTGATGAATTAGATGAATTGAGTTACAGTAGCAAGCAAACAATTGTTGTAACAAATAGCAATTTCCAGAGAAGTCATGAGTACCAAGGCATAGGATCTAATTGTGTTTATTGACTCTTTAATAAAGGAGGGAGTAAATTGCAATGCTTACCAATGGCAGGGCGGTAATGGCCAATGTGCTGCCATTATTGTGCTACATTTCTATACAGATTTTACCAGCTAACATGGTTCAAGTACAGGGAGAGAGAAATTCATTTTCCGGTTTTTATCTTTGAAAATAAAACCTATTGACAACATCTGTTTCTATTAGCAGGAAATATCAGTAATTGTATTAAAGAAGTTATACTCTACGTCAGTGTTGCCCAACCAGTGGTTCGTGAGCAACATGTTGCTCCCCAACCCCTTGGATGTTGCTCCCAGTGGCCTCAAAGTAGGTGCTCATTTTTGAAATTTTGGCTTGAAGGCAAATTTTGGTTGAATAAAAACCAGTGTAAAGCCAAACAGAGCCTCCTATAGGCTGCCAGTCCACATAGAGGCTGCCAGATTTGGGGCTAATCTATCAAAGTCCAACATTCTTGTTTCCTTTTTTCCACCATATTTGTTATTTCTCAAGAAAGTTTTTTTGGAGTTGTGTGCGATATCATAATTATTGAGTAGATTTACTAATTCAACTTCTAGGGATGCACCAAATCCAGGATCCAGTTTGGGATTTAGCCAAATCCTATTACTTTTAGCAGGATTCAGCCTAATCCTAAATGCTCATCCTAACTGAATCCAAAAGTCACGTGACTTTAAAGTTCTGGAAAATTGAACATATGGATTGTTTGTTCACATCTAATAGATTTCTTAAATTTAAATAATATAAGGGTTTTGATTCTGTTTCATAATCTTTTGCGGAGGATACTGTATGCAGCCACATCCAAAAATGATATGGTGTATCCCTACCAGCACAAGAATTATCTAGTAATCTAGTAAATCATTAGTAGCATAGAAAGAAATGACCAATGAACCCACTGGATAGAATGATTCTTATCACTCAAGCTCCCAAGATATTTAGCCAAGAACACAAGAAAATCGATAAACCAGAACAAAAATCTGAAACTGTGGTAAAATTGCTTTCTTTAGTCAACTTCAAGCTAAGGGTGATGTCTTGTGTTGCTCTTTTATTATCTTCACCTTAATCTGTACACAGAGAAACAGATGATAAAAAAACACAAAACTCCTTTGGCTTCTAATACTCACTCCTGTACCAGTATAATAGGGTGATGCAAACAAACAATTTAACATTTTGTACATACCATACAAATATGTTTCACCAGAGTAGATGCACATTGTTAGAATTCCATATTTTTAGGAGATAATAGGGTAGGGCCCTACTGCCAAGAACTTACACTGCAAACTAGAGTAGGAGTAAGTCATATGGCGAGGGGGGGGGAGTGTGGCTGTAAAGGTCCAAATAGTTGTGGTGTCTGGGGAAATTAGTAAACCAGTAATTGATGTGTGTGAGAGAAGAGTTAGAAGGTAGTCAAGATGAGGGTTTACAGTAGATGATAGGTTTAGCTTAAGGGTGTGTAATGGGATGGGCAAGGGAGTTCCAGAAGATGGATCCAGCATGTAAAACATTCAGGTTATGGGAGTGTGAAGAAGAAATTAGTGACGCTGAGCAGCATTTATGATGGATTGGACCGGGGTGGGTTACAGTGGGTGTGGGTTACAGTGGTCTATATGCAATGTAATGAGAGCATGGATGTGAATTTTGATGACCATTCATGTAAGGAAGGGTCAAATATAACAATATGTTCTGAAGGCAAATTCTACATGATATTGTGAACATTTGGAGAGCAGAATTCAAGTTAAAGTGTCTTGGAAGCACACCAACAGTGTAGACTTAGAATAGAATAGGTCAAAGAACAGAGCTTTGAGGTACCTCACATGAAAAGGGGCAAGTTGAGGAGGTGGAGATGGAATTGTAGATAAAGGATAAAAGGACTGATTAGATTATTTGTGAATGAATGTATATTGGGAGATGGTCCTTAAGCTTAGGTAACTGACAGCAGCTCAGAGCATATGTGCTGTAAATCAGCAAATGAGAAAATGGGGAGCTCCTGGGGCAGGTTCAGAGGCACAAATTGTAAATGCAATAGGTCAGTCATGGCCTTGGGCTGCTACAGATGCAGTAGCTTTAGCATTTCTAGCCTATTTCTTTGTTGAGATGTATTTCTTTTTTTAAACAAAAGACTAATGGATTCACAGTTATCCTACATTCTAAAGCTGGACATGTTTTCAGGAGGTCCATATTCTGCATTGGTGGATAAGCAACCACCCCAGTTGAGGTAATTCTTGATGAAAATGCTGATCCCATTTGCTTTTGGTGTCATATGAGAATCATCTGTTTAGTACGACCTGAGGTCAAGATGCATTAATAGATTAATGGTTCATGCAGTGTATATTTTACAAATACCCCATTAAGTGTAGTCATATCTTTTGAAATGTTTTTAATGATTCACTGCCTACAAGAGAGGCCTAAGGCACCAGCCTAGTATTCCATGAAAAAAGACCAATAGAGAATTATCTAAATACAGATTTTGCTGCTTTGGTAGAAATAGGATCAGATCCATTTAATCTGTATTACTTTCATCCTGTCCAATTGCTATTAGATAACTTACCCTTCCACAGTATAAAACTTTGATGGCCTTGCTCAGTGGGGAAGCCATTAATGTGTTATATTGATTTGATATATTTTGATGTGTCTTGAGAAACATTGCTCAGTAGTTTACATTCCAAGTAATAAGCCCATATAGTTTTCCTGGTAGAAAGTAGTGTGAATATCTAGAAGTCCAAAAAACTGTGACAGATAACACTGGGACAGTATAAGTCTAACAGCTTGAACCTTCATAATTCATGGGCTTCTTCATTTCATTGGTCCAAGATTCTCTAAAGAGGGTTCCCTTGGCAAAATCAATTCAAGTCACTGTTATCCTTAAGGCACACTGACCTCAAAATACATTTGCTTATGTTTGTCTAAGGCAGATGAATGTTTCCACAAGACATTTCATTTGTTTGTGGCCAGCGTTAAAGGAGAAGGAAAGTCATTTTGGCATTTTACTGCCAATACATTAGCCACATCACTGCCACCTAGAACACTATATTTATTCTGCAAAAAGCATTACCATACCTGAGTAAAGAGCCCTAGAATCTCCCTCCATTTGTTTAAGATAGCAGCTGCCATTTTAGCTTGATCTTCATGGCTTTCTGCTGCACCTCTAGCCTTGGTAGCTCAGATTACACATTCCTAAGGGAGGGGAAGTTTTATAAATTCTTATGGGAGGGGGGAGCAGGAGAAGGGAGATAGGAGAGAACTGCACAGACTCAGGCCCTGGAAATGAAGGATTATTCTGGGAGAGAAAGTCTGATACAGAAAAACATGTTTACAGAAAAGGTGACAAGAAATCCTGTGTTTCTTTTGATAGAGGACTCAGTGCAGCATTACTGTAAGTGCTTATGGTTGTATTTACATAGACCTTTCTGATAAAGCTTACTTAGTTTTTACCTTTCCTTCTCCTTTAAAGGGAGGGGCTTATAACCTATATCAAAACTATCTGTATGGCTTTTTTTATCTGGTAGGGTATGGTAGAGTATGGGGCAAAAAAATGAAATTTGTTTCAGAATGATCTTTCCAGAGGTGAAAAAGATGGATAATCTTTTATTATACCCTTATAGTACCATGCAATGCAGTATGTATGGTACCCATATAAAAAGAACATAGATACTATGATCATAGAGCCAACTGCTACACCATGAAGGTTAAGCAATGGATTGTTTATGATTAAATCCTTGTATTTATATTTTGCAGTTCCTCTGAAACCATTTCAACCTTAAATGAAATTCTTGGTCAGTGAAACTTTACTCTGTCGACAGAGTGCTGGTAAATACCATGATAGTCCACAGAAAAGACCAATATATACTGTGACATTTTGCCAATCACATTTTAGGACCAAGAGGGCCCTGCCATATTGTAAGCCCTGGCCTAATAGCTATTCAGTCCTTTCCCTTTTCTTTGTGTCTTTTACCAGATCTTCATTGTTAAATGTAAACGAAATACATTTCCTTCAGCATATGCTAACCAGTTACAGAGCAGATGTTACAAGGAATTTCAATAAAATACATATATTCACAGCACACAGGATAAAATGTTCCTTTCCAGCTCCTGGGGCTTTTCTGAAAATATCCCATTGTTCTGTATCCACAAATAAAGGATTAGCATCTTAACTTCATTAAGGGTTCAGGTTTTGAACAAACCAACCGATACATTGGATTGTGTATGTACAAATGCATTTTGAAAAAGTACCTTTGTAGTGTACCTATAGCATAATATGAAAAACAGGGAATGGGGGAAATATTTACTTGGTGATTATAATTCACGGCTCTTATGATAGAGACACAGTTCTTCCTGTGAAGGATCCAGTAGGAGTGAGATTCTTGCCAAGTAGCAGTAGTTGAAAAAGTGCTTAATTGTGTAATGAACATGTCTAGTGTAGTGTCCATTCAGCAGATTGCTAAGGCATGACATTACAGAATGTTTGCTCTGTTTCCCTTTAGAGGATAACTTTGGCAATTTACATTTGTTTTTTCAAGATTCAAAGATATTAATGATAATAATTACTGTTAATATGAATTAATTTTTTGTTACAACAGCGCCACCTGCTGGTCAGTCTCTGACCGTGATCCAGTCAATGAGGTTTTCAGGAGAAAGAAAGGGGGCTGGTTTGATGATCTTCTGGTTAGGAAAGATGTGAGAAAAGCTACCTGTGGTTTCTAATGTTTTTCCTAACCAGAAGAACATCAGACCAGCCCTCTTTCTTTCTCCTGACAACTTCCTCGCCTGTATCATGGTCTAAACCTGACCAGCAGGTGGCGCTGTTGTAGCAAAAAGTTCATTTATATTAACAGTAATTATTATCATTAATATCTTCGAATCTTAAAAAAAATAAAAATGATGAATGTCAATTGCAAAAGTGATTAGAACAGCAGATCAATTACATTCACTTATTTTAATGGTTTACTTATCCTTTAAATGATAGATAGGATAAAAAACAAAACAATGACCAATTACGGCTTTATAATTAAAAAAAAAAGGCTTTCTAAAAAGAAAAATATAGGCAAAGCACTATTTATTTATTTATTATGAACAATGGTGCATATTGAACAACCATGATCAAGCGTCAGAAACAGTATATTCATTGAATTACAACTGTACACTTTTTTTTCTTTTTTAAAAAAAAGGCCACCTTTGTGTGCTGTCTTCTCCTGGGAAGGTTGCATACCTCCCTTAGGGTGATGTACACCATACGATTTGTCACCCGTGGGGTTCTAGCTTGAGATCCCACATGAAAGACTGATCACTTATCTCAGATCCAACCACCATAAATAAAGTAATAATATTCTGTTTGGCATAGCAAGTGGTATATGGGTAAAACACCATCCAAAATTTAGCAAAGCTTATAAAACTCCTTTGAGTTGTTGATACGGGAATTCTCTTTTGACTTATGTCCTTATGCATTAAAGGAAGACTAGGTTTACACAATCTAAAGGTCCCTATACACGGGCAGATCACATCGCCAAGCGAGCGGAGCTTCTCCCGATATCCCCCACAGGTGGGCAATATCGGGAGAATCCAGGGTAATTTGATAATTTGGCCCTGGGGCCAAACGATTGAATTATAACGATGGTCTGGGACAGGGGACCGCATCAACGAGCCGATGCGGTCCCTGATTCTGCTAGATTTTATAACCTGCACGATCGAGATCTGGCTGATTTTCGTAGGTAATGGCCATACACGGGCTCACAGCTACTATTGGCCCGTGTATGGGGACCGTTATACCCAGTCGGTAGAGTTAATTATCTTTTGGTACGACTGTCAAGATTTTCATTAATCCAGGTCATTGTATATCTAATATAAATAAATCTAGAGCAAATGGACTTGCTGAGTAATCATTGAAGACATTTCACTGCTCATCCAAACAGCTTATATTTTGGTATGTTCCTCCGGAGTTAATTATTAACGGAAAAAAATAGCTGTATGAAAATCATTATTTAAATCCTCTGTTTTGAATTGAAGTACTTTGATTGGATACATAATTTGTTCTAATAAGTCCCAGAATAGTGATGAGTAATGAGTTGGAACTCATCGATCCATAAAAATGATAAATCTTAAGACAGAAAGTCCAACATCAATTTGATATTTGTTCATGTAATAATTCGCTGAACTGTTATAAGAGATATAACACCCATTGTCAGCACATGATTCCATCTCTTGAAATGTAACACCACTCTAATAGTCCAATAAATATGATAAGAATCAAATAAATCCTGGAGTTGGATTAGAGAAGGGCAATCTAAGATGGCCAAAAGGCTCTTAACCTCAGCCAACTTCTATTCTTCTGCGTATGTCCCTTTCGTAATAGCTTGTCGTCAATGTGTTCCCGTTGGATTGGAAATGTGATTGAAAAGAGAGTGCCGTCGTAACTGAATGTTTTTCTCTAAAGAAACAAACCACACAATGCTTAATATTTCAGTTGCACTGAGGGCCATCTCGCAAGAAAATGAGGGCTGCAGATGTTACACGGTATTAAGTGCAATTAAATATGCTCAGAATGCAGTGTTTGACAGTGAAGAGTACTCTGCTTGCATACAAAAGATGGGGAAAACAAGATAAAAAAAGGTAGCAATCATTTAAACTATACTGGTAATTTCTAGAATGACGGCATATTATTATAAAATGATAATTATAAAAAGACATGGTTTTATGTGTGTCTTTGGGGGGTTGTTATGTGCCTGTTGTTGTTGTTGTTGGGGAAAGTCGAATGAAGAATGGGATGAACATTATCCAGTTACTACTAATCTCTTTAGAACACAAGGGGAAACAGATTTAAATTTAAACTGGAAGCTAATAATGGATTCCAGTCATTGAAATTTCACCAAATGTATTAACAGTTTCCTGACTGTTGGAAAACTGTCAATTACTGTCAGTGGTTTAACAAACAAGTGCACCAATTCACTACTTTGGTCAAGGTGACAATTTATCTTAATGTGTTCGACTCCTTCAAACTGTCAAACTCTATTTAGGTCTAGGGGTTGTTAAGAGCTAAGCAACAGCACTGAAGTCTTGTACCCAAGCCAATTGTTAAGCCAACAATTAATTCAAAGAGAATTAATGGTTAAAGCTCATCCATGTCTCAATGCTCTATACTGGGTAACTAATTAGATTTCCAGTGCACAAATAATCCCCCTGCACAAAGAACTCCTGTTAACAAAACAATCACAACAAAGGGTGAATGGAAGGGGTTGTTGAAGGTTTTTTTTTTTACTGTTAATCAATTGCAAGGACCTAACTAAATAAATTACAAAACTCATTGTCTTTTTTGTGTAGTTGAAGGCAATGAAGATGCTATTATAATCTATTAATAATGACCAGGAATACATAATGTTATTAGAAAATAATTAGCAATATATAAAAGTAAAAGGATGGTTTATAAGCCTAGTGGTATAGGACAAGTAAAGAGGATGTGAAAATGCAACACAGTAAGCATCTTGAAGCATTATAGCATCAATGGATGGTCAAAATACCTGTATGGAGGAAGACAGAAAATGTTTTAGGTTTTGGTGTTGGAAAGGATGAATTATGGAAAAAGCCCTCAGGTTGCTCCAAAATAATGTTCATAAGAATTTATATGTTATTTACAGACAAGAGTAAAGGCAGTAAATAAACAAAGTGTATGTAGATTGTAAGCTCTTTTGGGCAGGGCTCCCTTCACCTCTTGTATCGGTTATTGATTGCTTTACATGTTACTCTGTATGTCCAATGTATGAAACCCACTTATTGTACAGCGCTGCGGGATATGTTGGCGCTTTATAAATAAATGTTAATAATAATAAGAAGAATTATTAATGTCTTATGGTTAAAATAAAGGTGTGTGCAAGAATTGTTATTAAGGTTATGGTAATGCTTTGAAGAAGGCCCAAATGTGGACTGGAGAAAGCTCAGTTATAATTTAGACAGCTTAGAAAGTTTGAAATGTTAACATTATTTAAAGCCTGTACCTACCCAAACCAGCCTGCACCCCTAAAATCCCCAGAATGTCTGTCCATTGTACTATCTGTAGTAACAAGTCAAATCAACTGGACTTGCTGTGTTTTTCTTGAAGACGTTTCGCCAGTCATCCAACTGGCTTTCTGAATTACTTGTCTATTGGACTGTTCCACAGTTGTCCTGAACTAATGACGCCAAAGATGTGTTTAATAATGGGCTAAAGGGTAAGATGACTGATCGATATATTAAAGGATTGTGGCAGTTTAATATAGATAAGCTTTACTGTCCCGAAGTGAAGCCCTGACCCACAGTAAGGCTTTTTCCAACTCAAACCATACTAGGTGCCATGGAGTTGGGCTGTATCACTGTTATGGCATACATGTTAATTTACTGACATTAAAAAAGCATAAAAAGTAATAACATCTAGCATAATAAAAGGATATGCAGGAAAAAATAGTTAAATAAGTTCATGGACATCAAAGTGGTAGATTTGTCCATCATGAACACAAAATGACAGTAATACTTAAAGACAAAGATGATGAACAACCATTGGTCTTGATTTTATCAATCACATTGCCCATAACTTTCTCACACAGGTATGGGATCCGTTATCTGGAAACCCGATATCCAGAAAGCTCCGAATTACGGAAAGCCTGTCTCCCACAGGCTATATTTTAATCAAATAATTCAGATTTTTAAAATTGATTTCCTTTTTTTCTGTAAAAATAAAACAGTGCTTTGTATTTGATCCAAATTAAGAAATAATTAATCCAAAATTAATGCAAAATAATCCTATTGGGTTTAATTAATGTTTTATTGATTTTTTAGTAGACTTACTGTAAGGTATGAAGATACAAATTACGGAAAGATCCCTTACCCGGAATACCGTTGGTCCCGAGCATTCTGGATAACGGGTCCTATACCTGTATATTTATGGAGGTTTATGGAAGGAGATCAAGGCCGATCCTAGTGGCACTAAACCACCAGAGAACACAACATTCCAAGGAAGAAAATACTGAATTTGCAGTGACAGAAGCATAAAGAAAACAGAATAGAGTCATCAGCAAAGTGTTGGGTGCTGCTGGGTGCTTCTACACAAACCACCAGTTATTAATTCTACACTGAAGAATTACAGTAATCATTATGACAATGCTGAAGGCAGACATGGATTCATCCTTTTAAAGGTCAAATTAGACTAAAACCATTTGGTTTGATTATTACTTATTCCTATTTGTGAAAGTTCTAAATCAGGGGTGACCAATACGTCGATCGCGGTCAATCGTGGTCAATCCCCCGTGGATTTCTGGTGGACCCCGATAAAGCCAGGGATGCGGAAGTGCTGCGTGAATGCATAGGTATGCTGCGTCCCTTACGTACGCATTAACTCTGTACTTTCGCATTCCCCGGTCATCGGTTGATCGCCGATGAGAAAGGTCTGGCCACCCCTGTTCTAAATTATTGTAAATTTACTTTGAGCCAAAAAGAGGTTCCTGAAATCTTCCTAAGAAAAGTGTGTGTGTGTGGGGGGGTTTCTTTATAACAAGAAAAAAAATATATCTGTCCCTCAGTTGCTCGAGAGTCAAGAACAGGTCCTTTTTTTGTTTGTTTGTTTTAATATGCGGCTGCTGTAGGGCAACAAAGTGATACTAAGCTCCAAGTGACTCCGGTTTGTCTCACAAGCTCAGAGCCGCAGAGCAGAATTAATGGCAAATTTGAAAATACCGTGACATTTCATAGTCTTGAAAATATCTACAAGCTTGTTTTTCATTTCTAATCCCACATCATTTATCTGGGCCTATTAACCCCTTAACCAGTCCATATTAGTAATACTATGGTCACCTGACAATCAGTGTTTCTTTAACTTATTCAGCAAAATGCTTGCATTTTATTAAAAAAATTTGAATCCAAACAACTTGATCGAATAAAACTCAAAAAACTCAAATTCATCAAGTCAAGCTTTATTGTCATCACAGTTGCATACAAAACTATACACATGGGACGGAATTGCAAATTGTAAGGCCCACCCAAAAAAACCAGGACTAGTTTATTTATTTTTTCAAGTAGTCCTAGGCACCTTTTCAATATAGATTCATTTAAACATATCAGTGGGTTTAGAGTTATTTGTCTATCCCCTTTGGATTTATGAAGCTGCAGCTAACTGAACTGAACTGAACTAATTCTCAACTTTCCCTTTTAGGTTAACAGAGCTGTATGGGAAAGATATTAGCACAAATCTAACTGACCCGTGTAGCAACAGGTTAAAAGTAAAATCACCCCCAGACCTCTCAGAGGGAATTACTTATCATTTATTACACCAGAAAGAGCTGCCAACCAACCACATGTCATTAGGGTGACAATGATCCACTCCAGGCCTTTTTGAGACCTTATGTCCTGTTATCATTTTTGAGTTTTCAAGTTTGTGAATTCAAGCTTATTTTTCTAAATCCAATAAACTCGAATATTGAATGCTCGCTTATTTATTAATGTGGTAAACTCGTGCATTTTGAAAAAAACATGAATACCTTGACTTCTCAAGTTTACAAACTAGGACTGCCTAGGACAACTCCCATTGACTTCTATAGAAACTCACAATCTTTTAGATGGTGAAATTTTATATTCAAATTTCCAGGTTTTCTATCTATCATCTATCTATCTATCTTTCTATCTATCTATCTATCTATCTATCTATCTATCTTTCTATCTATCTATCTATCTATCTATCTATCTATCTATCTATCTATCTATCATCTATCTATCTATCTTTCTATCTATCTATCTATCTATCTATCTTTCTATCTATCTATCTATCTATCTATCTATCTATCATCTATCTATCTATCTATCTATCTATCTATCTATCATCTATCTATCTATCTATCTATCATCTATCATCTATCTATCTATCTATCTATCTATCTATCTATCAATCTATCTATCTATCTATCTATCATCTATCATCTATCATCTATCTATCTATCTATCTATCTATCTATCATCTATCTATCTATCTATCATCTATCTATCTATCTATCTATCTATCTATCTGTCTATTATCTATCTATCTATCTATCTATCTATCTATCTATCTATCTATCTATCTATCATCTATCTATCTATCTATCTATCTATCAATCATCTATCTATCATCTATCTATCTATCTATCTATCTATCTATCTATCTGTCTATTATCTATCTATCTATCTATCTATCATCTATCTATCTATCTATCTATCTGTCTATTATCTATCTATCTATCTATCTATCTATCTATCAATCATCTATCTATTATCTATCTATCTATATATCTATCATCTATCTATCTATCTATCTATCTATCTATCTATCTATCTATCATCTATCTATCTATCTATCTATCTATCTATCTATCTATCTATCAATCAATCATCTATCTATCATCTATCTATCTATCATCTATCTATCTATCTATCTATTATCTATCTATCTATCATCTATCTATCTATCTATATATCATCTATCTATCTATCATCTATCTATCTATCTATCTATCTATCTATCTGTCTGTCTATTATCTATCTATCTATCTATCTATCTATCTATCATCTATCTATCTATCTATCTATCTATCTATCTATCTATCTATCATCTATCTATCATCTATCTATCTATCTATCTATCTATCATCTATCTATCTATCTATTTATCAATATCAGACATTTGAAGTTTTAACCATAACTCAAATTGTGCGAGTTTTAGCACTAAAAAACCCAATCGTGAAAAAAAACCCACACTCAAACTTTAATAAATCTCTCCCTTAGTGTGATAGTAGATAGAATTCAGGCCTAAAACAACCAGGACTCGATCATTATTTCCCTCATGACAGGGCAAATCTGTAGCTATGATTTACAAGTGAATAAACTGTTACAGTACATAACTGGGGATCATGAAATTACTATTCCGAACTCTATAAAAATTATATATTTCATAGGGTAGTTCTATATGATTCTGTAAGTCAGGGGTCCCCGACCTTTCTTACTCGTGAGCCACAGTCAAATGTAAAAAGACTTGGAGAGCAACACAAGCACCATAAAAGTTCATGGAGGAGCCAAATAAGGGCTAAGATTGGCTATTAGGCAGCCTCTATGCACCCTATCAGCTTACAGGGGCTTTATTTGGTAGGAAATCTTGTTTTTATTCAACCAAAACTTGCCCCCAAGTCAGGAATTCAAAAATGACTCCCTGGTTTGGGGGCACTGAGAGCAACATCCAAGGGGTTGGGGAGCAACATGTTACCCCTGAGCCACTGGTTGGGGATCACTGCTGTAAGTAGCGGGGTCTCCAAAAACATCATAGATTCACAGGATTAGTTAAGCACATCTAGGGAACTTTAGCAAGGTACGAGGGGCTCTCTGCCAATGAACTTTTCCTGCTATCAACATTCCTTTTACCTATTTCTAGGATGTGTGCCCAATTGGTCCAATTAGCAGAACTTGGAACACACACAAGGGAAGCAGGTTTTCTGTATAAAAAGCCTGTGCAGCATAGAAGCAATGCCAGAGGAGCACTGAGCAAAAGGCCCTGGGTTCAAGCTGCAGGTTGCACGATACCATTGCCAAGTTCTAACTTACTAAGTTTTCCTCTTTACTATGGTGAATTAATTGCATGATAAATATCATCCGGTTTCTTACCGGTGTTACGGCAGTAAGTTCGGCTAGAAAGAATTTTAGTAGCTTCATATAAAAGATGCCAGTGGTGTTCATTTTAAACAGAGCAGATAGTCTTCAATACTTATAAACAATACCAGCTTCTATTGATTTGTAAAAAAAAATGAAAAATATTAGCACATTTTTTGCCGTCTACTATGAGTAATATGGTGTTGATTATTCATAGAGCAGCATGCAGTTGGACAGTCTCCCAGAAAGTCCTGGGTACTAGCCAACATCCCTCGAGGCTACTGTAATTCCCAAGGGGGCTATTTATCAAAAAAGATCCTGTTTTTGAAAGTGATAAAACCCTATATTCATTATTATTTATCTTTTTTATTTTTAACTAACAATAGGGCTTGTTATAAAAATAAAAGTATAGAGTAAATAGTAAGCATTGACATTAGTGAAAGCAATAGTGTAGTACTGTGTCTCGGGGATATTGTTGCCAAAGGCTTCCCAAAGGGACCCGTTCCCCAATTTGGGGAACATATTGCCGGCTGCACAGTTGTACGTGATTAGCGAAATTAGCTCACCATCAGTGTATTACTGCAAAAGCACTTCATTTATTTTCATTTTAGCAGTAATTACACTGGTAAACAAGGCTACGATAAATATGAGACATGATAAACCGCACAATATGTTGTTCAGCTGCAATCGCTCACACTCGTGTTAGAAGGAAGAAGACTCGAGTACGGGGGGGGGGGGTCTTATTTCGCTCCGTATTCCAGCAGGGTCTTAGGACATTATAGCATGGACACAGGGCGTTCTATCAGGGCTGTTGGGTGTTTTAGCAGGGCATCTATCTATCTATCTATCTATCTATCTATCTATCAATTTCTTTATCTATCTATCTATCTATCTATCTATCTGTCTGCCTGTCAATCCATCTATTGATATACTGCTTTTATTTTTTCCTTTAGGCAGCATTAGAAGGGAACTGAGATGAGCATAGTATTCTATCATCTATCTATCTATCTATCTATCTATCTATCTATCTATCTATTTCTTTATTGTCATCCATCTTCCATTTCTCTATATCTATCTTTCTATCTATTATCTATCTATCTATCTATCTCTTTATTTATTTATATACCATCCATCTATCCATCTTCCATTTCTCTATTTATTTATCTATCTACCTATATATCTATCTATCTATCAATCAATTTCTTTATTTATATATCTATCATCCATCTATCCATCTTCCATCTATCTATCTATCTATCTATCTATCTATCTATTTCTTTATTTCTATCATATCTATCTATGTATCTATCAATCTATCTATTTATCAATGTCTATATATATATATATATATATATATATCATCCGTCTATCCATCTTCCATCTATCTATCTATCTATCTATCTATCTATCTATCTATATCATCTATCTATCATCTATCTATCATCTATCTATCTATCTATCTATCATCTATCTATCTATCTATTTATCAATTTCTTTATATATATCTTTCATCCATCTGTTCATTTATCAATCATTTCTTTATCTAGCTATCATCTACCCATCTACCCATCCATCCGTCTATCCATTTATTGATATACAGTATAATGTTTGTTTTTAGTTAGTCTTTGCTTCTGGGCAGCATTAGAATAGAAGTGGGATGAGCAATTTCCTGCTTAGTATTCAAGTTTGTTTACTACAAGATTGTGTGGGCATTTTTGGCAGAGTTCAGCCATATACTTTCTCACAGCACTAAATGATAGATTGCTAAAACGAGACAGCTCTCCATTGTTCACCTCTTTCCTTTCCAAGAATAAAACGCCGGCTGGGGAATAAAATCAAAGTTGCAGAGGATTCTTTTTTAGAGGTTGTTTGCAAAACTATCAAAAAGTATCACTGTGCTTTGCATTATCCAAACTGATGGTATTTTCTTATTAAAATGAGCCGATAGTTAATGTTAACTACTGCCCTATCTAGCAGCATTGTTGGCCAAGGAAATCCATTATAACCCCAATAGCAAAGAGGATATGTCTCTCACTAGAGGCAACGTTGGCTTTCTTTCTCAGCAGAGAGCACTTATATCTTTTGAAGACATATCCCATTAACTTTACTCAAAATACAACTGGGGCAGCCAGATAAGATGGTGGCTTGGGGTGTCCCATTATATTTGGGGGTGCCCAGGAAATTCAGGTTTTTGTGTTAGTTGTTTACTATGAAGATGTGTAGTTGCATCAAAATATGTATAATGTCCTACTAGGCACAACATTTATCTGATTTATTGCGAATATATGATGTATATTTATATATTCTGGATAACGGGTCCCATACCTGAATAATATAAATATATATATATAATGTTGACTGCCTTGGTTTTCAAAATAAAAAGGGAGGAGATTTTCAAGCACTGCTTTCTGCTAATGGAGGCCATTGGCCCTGCGACAGTAGAATGTCATAAAAAAGTGAATTACGCGCCGCCGCTTTGAAATGGAAACAAGATGCACTTGGCTCAGGTGCAGTAAAACAATATTTGTTTTCCCCTTAATGTAACTTGCTTTTATTTCACAGAGAACCATGTATCACTCGTAGCATTGTGTGATAAAGACTAAAACACTGACCTGTAGCAAAAATGCTTTCTCCGGATTGCTCATAAAGGGACAGCTCCCTACAGGCTGGGGGATGGGGAAAGGTACCAGTAATGGTACAGTCCCTTGTCCTTCTGTCCTTACCTTAAGGGTTGTTTTATTGGTAAATCACGTGGGATTTTTTACAACACAATTCAAAGATACATTAAACACAAATTTAACCCTGTAGCTACTAAATCTCCCATTGTACCAGCATCATCAGTCCAGATTGTGTAGACAACAACAAGAGCCCCTCTGCACTCACCTATTATCAATATATATAGGACATTAAGACATTATGTGCATTAAGCTACCAAGAAATGCCCTCCCCTTTAGGCAAAACAACGTTTGTTTGTCCATATATTGCAATATATACAAATGGGAAGGGGGGGGGGTCACTGACCTGACCTCGGCAGCCAAAAACTATTGCTCCATAAGGCTACAGTTATATTGTTATTGTTATTATCTATAACTTATTTTTCTGTTTTTCTTCTCCTATTCATATACCAGTCTCTCATTCAAACCACTCTCTGGTTGCTGGGGTCATTTGGATCCTAGCAACCAGATAACCGCTAACATTCCCAACTAAAGAGCAGCTGAACAAAAAGTAAAATTACTAAAAAACTACAAGCAATAAAAAATGAAGACCAATTGCAAATTACTCACTACATCGTCAACAACCCCTATAAAATGAAATTTGCAGCTACCACTTAGTGGTAACCTAATGTGTAATTAACACAGTAATGTCCACTCCAATAGGATGAGTTTTGTTGATCATAAACTTTGAGACACAGAAAGAGAAAGGGGGCAGGGTAGCCTCCTGTTTAAATGAGTATTTTCTTGTCTAGTTGTCAGTGAGATGCATTGGAGGGTGGGACAAAGCCTTCCCCTGAATTACAGGTATGGGATCCCTTATCCGGAAAGCCATTATTAAGAAAGTTCCGAATTATGGAAAGGCCATCCCCCATAGACACCATTATAAGCAAATAATTCTAATTTTTAAAAATGATTTCCTTTTTCTCTCTAATAATAAAACAGTACCTGTACTTGATCCCAACTAAGATATAATTACCCCTTATTGGGGGCAGAACAGTCCTATTGGGTTTATTTCATGGTTAAATGATTCCCTTTTCTCTGTAATAATAAAACAGTACCTGTACTTGATCCCAACTAAGATATAATTACCCCTTATTGGGGGCAGAACAGCCCTATTGGGTTTATTTCATGGTTAAATGATTCCCTTTTCTCTGTAATAATAAAACAGTACCTGTACTTGATCCCAACTAAGATATAATTACCCCTTATTGGGGGCAGAACAGCCCTATTGGGTTTATTTAATGGTTAAATGATTCCCTTTTCTCTGTAATAATAAAACAGTACCTGTACTTGATCCCAACTAAGATATAATTACCCCTTATTGGGGCAGAACAGCCCTATTGGGTTTATTTAATGGTTAAATGATTCCCTTTTCTCTGTAATAATAAAACAGTACCTGTACTTGATCCCAACTAAGATATAATTACCCCTTATTGGGGGCAGAACAGCCCTATTGGGTTTATTTAATGGTTAAATGATTCCCTTTTCTCTGTAATAATAAAACAGTACCTGTACTTGATCCCAACTAAGATATAATTACCCCTTATTGGGGGCAGAACAGCCCTATTGGGTTTATTTAATGGTTAAATGATTCCCTTTTCTCTGTAATAATAAAACAGTACCTGTACTTGATCCCAACTAAGATATAATTACCCCTTATTGGGGGCAGAATATTCCCGAGCATTCTGCATAACAGGTCCCATACCTGTACTGTTGTCATTATGTTGACTTGGCTCAAAAAACGAGACCAACTGTAGAAACTTTGCATCAATATAATATCGTAAAAATAACTGAAACAAATTTAAAAGCATAAGGGGAAGCCTTCAAAATGCAACAAAGCTGTAAAATGTTTCTTATGAGCAGCTCTTGCTACAAATCATTTCTTTGTAAAATATAGAATGGGGGGGGGGGGACATGAAGAACTTGAATTTAGTGAGCGAGAGAATCCCCAGAAAGTGGGCAAAGTGCTCATTCATCTTGTGTGCCGCAGTGCCGAGCCAAGGGACTGACCCTGGAACTAAATAAAAACAGTCGAAGACATCTGATGAATTATTAATTATAAATTCAATTAATTTTACAAAGAAATATGTGTTTCATTATGGAATATCATGGGATAATTGTTATAATGGATAAGAAGGATGGCTGTGGCAAACTCACTCTGTATTTCAGGCACATTTTATGCTTTATGTATATTTCTCCCTGGTGCTAACAAGGCAACCATACTGGCTGGAAGCTGAGCATCCCAGTGATTCACTGTGTTATCCCGGGGAAATCAATGGCTGACTCAGTGGCTGTTTATTAAATCTGCTATGTAAATAGGCCTTTCTAAAAATGTTTTTCAGATGTTTTTATATTGAATTCCTGGTACAGCCAAATAACCCTTCCTCTGTCTAAGCACAACTTGCTAGCAGCAGTATCAATATCTGAAAAAAAATCTATTTAAAAGGGCAGCAGTTTGAATAAACAACCACCGTGATTGTATATCAGTTTGAGAAACATAGCTTTGCAGGGTTATATCCAAACATACTGTATATATTTATAGCTAGTTTTACTATAATAATGAAAGCTGACTGCTGATTGGGCCACAGGGCTAGGCTTTGCCTGTGTTTGTGCATAACCCCAACACCGGGTTTAAATCAAAGGCAGAAACACTGGCCCTTTCCCTGCCCTGACTACAAGCTAAATATTACTTTCATTTCTGTGTTGATGTTAACCTTTCGAAACTAAAATAATATTGTGTCGTTGGCTCCTGTCAGTTTGCCGTTCACTTTTCATTTTTACACAATGTATTTTGTCCGGGGCATTAGCGAGCGGTGAAACCAAAACAGGAGCCAAAATTTAATAGAAATGCTTTAGTCTTATCCCCCCCCCCCCACCCAGAATTCAGCATGGGTGCAGCCAGTCTGTTACAATACAGCAGCTTATTCATTGCACTTATATTGTAATGTCACCCACTGTGACCTACAGCACTTATATTTGCCTATTTGTGTCTGTAAGTTCCCCTCCCATATAGATTGTAAGCTCTACGGGGCAGGGACCTCCATCCTCTTGTGTCTTTGATTCTTAACTTGTTGCAACTGTATCTTTTATTTATTTGTATTTATTGTTATACTTTGTATTTATCTATTATTACCTTAATAACCCCCTGTTTGTATTAATGTATTCTACTGTACAGCGCTGCGTACATAAGTAGCGCTTTATAAATAAAGATATACATACATACATACATACATTGGGCAGAGTAGGGCATAGTTGACTGCTTAGTAGATATGGGGGATATGGGGCATATTTAGCTATTGCATGGGCATTAACCCAACCTTAGTTCACTCAGGGCTAATATATTTCTGTAATAGTGCCGAGCAACTGCGGATTATGGCTGATATGCTGGATTTCAATGGTTTTCGAGTTTTTTGAAACCATGAATAAACTCATTTCCACAAAAACCCCAAATGTCTAAAAAATCAAATTGAAAAAGCACAAATGAATTAAAATGCAGAAAGAAAATAACAAGAAAACCACAATTTTTTTTTTGTGGTCTTTACATTTTCCTATGAATCTTCTTGGACTTACAAATGAAAAAAATGCCCCGAGAACCTCTAAAACAATGAATTAAATAAATATTGTTCCAATTTGCCTGCAATATTCCGCATTTCGCCATTAGCAAAAAAATTCACAGAGGAAAAAATTTGGAGAGTGAGGAAAATGTCACGGTCATGACAATAAAAACTGGTTGCGTCAAAAAAAATTGCACACATCAAAAAATTCATGTGGGCTGTTTCATAAATTTTTTGCCATTTCACAAATTTTCCCGCAGTTTCATGAATTTTCCGGTGAAGCGAAACTGGACAAATTCACTCATCACTACCACTAAATGCCAGTCTATTAATGGGTTAACAGGTTAACTCTTAGGGGCACATTCATGAAAACGCAAATTCGAATCCTGAATGGGACAAATTTGTATTGGATACGAAAATTTCTGAAGATTGCAAATATCACGAAAATGCTTACGAAAAAATCGCATGAGTCACGATATCGTATTGGCGATCCGCAAATCACGAAATTTACGTACCGAATGATTGTAAACAGCAGGAAAACCTTTCCGATTTTTTCGAGCAAGCGTGCGAAAAAGTCGCACGGGCGTTGAAAAAGTCGCGCAAGACACGAAAAATTTGGCGAAAATACGATCGGAGCGTTCGTGTCTTAATAAATCTGCCCCTTAGTATATTATAGAATGGCCTATGCTTAGCAACTTTTTAACTGGTCTTCATCTGTTATTTTTAATATTTTTGTAATTATTTTCCTTCCTCTTCCGACTCTTTGCAGCCTTAAAATGGGGGGTCACTGACCCCAACAGCCAAAATCTATTGCTCTGTGAGGCTACAATTTTATTCTCATTGTTACTTTTTATTACTTCTCTTCCTATTTAGGCTCTGCTCTATTCATAGGCCTGCCTCTCTTTATCAAACCACTGCCTGGTTGCTAGGTTAAATTGGATCCTAGCAACCAAATAGCTGCTGAAATTCCAAACTGGAGAGCTGCTGAACAAAAAGCTACATAATTCTCATAAAAAAATGAAGACCAATTGCAGATTGTCTCATAAATAGCACTCTCTACATTATACTAAAAATTAATGTGAATGTGAACTACCCCTTTAGATATTATTTATATCCTTTGCTGACAATGTCAATATTTTTTTATCTCAATAAAAACAAATGCAACTGGCGTGGAGCCAGAAGCCGCGGTACTTTGTACAGATATCAAGTGATTTGTTAGTAATGATTTACTTTAAGACAAAGAAAATGAGCAATATTAGCGGCGTTTGTTTCCCATAGAGAAGGGAAAAAAAGACATTTCTTTCCTCAGAATGTTCTGTAATGCTCTGCAGATCAGTACCCCGTAATTATAAATGTCTGTACATTCAGCAATTCATGTCTCTTCTAAAAAATCCATCTGGCCTTATCTTTAAGACATTAATGGAAGCAAAACATGACTCGAAGATCTTGTTCATGCAAATTGCTGCCTTAAAAGAAATGTTTGTGCGAGATGGTTAGCGAAGTTCTGAGAGCCGGGAAATAAAGGCAAAGCAGGCGAGGAAAATGTGTTACTCAGGGGAGGCTGGAAGGTCATCCTCAAGTCAATATTCAAAAAAATCTCTATTGTAGGAGCTACAGACAGATACCGTGGCACAGACTGCCGAGGGGTTAAGAGTCTCCGATGTCCAATAAAGCTGTTGCCACTTTAGGCGCAGACATTTATGCAGTGGCAGGCGTTCTGGCAGCCGTTGGGTAATAGCTTTGCATTTTGTTATCTCTGTAAATCTGCTGAAGGGATATTAGCGCATTACTGGGAGTGGAGAAGGACACTCGGAGATGGGAACAGGAGTTGTTACAAACGGGTTAGACATTTTAGAGTGTGTCGGTTTGTGCTTTAATCCTCGAGTTTTACTATAAGAGTCTTGTTGGTACCATCGTGAAATAAGTGACAGCGGCTTAGTGTTATGTGGCTGTGTATAAGTGACAGTTGCTTAGTGTTACAGTATGTGGCTGTGTATAAGTGACAGTTGCTTAGTGTTACAGTATGTGGCTGTGTATAAGTGACAGTTGCTTAGTGTTATGTGGCTGTGTATAAGTGACAGTTGCTTAGTGTTACAGTATGTGGCTGTGTATAAGTGACAGTGGCTTAGTGTTATGTGGCTGTGTATAAGTGACAGTTGCTTAGTGTTACAGTATGTGGCTGTGTGTAAGTGACAGCAGCTTAGTGTTATGTGGCTGTGTGTAAGTGACAGTTGCTTAGTGTTACAGTATGTGGCTGTGTATAAGTGACAGTGGCTTAGTGTTATGTGGCTGTGTGTAAGTGACAGTTGCTTAGTGTTATGTGGCTGTGTATAAGTGACAGTTGCTTAGTGTTACAGTATGTGGCTGTGTATAAGTGACAGTGGCTTAGTGTTATGTGGCTGTGTATAAGTGACAGTTGCTTAGTGTTACAGTATGTGGCTGTGTGTAAGTGACAGCAGCTTAGTGTTATGTGGCTGTGTATAAGTGACAGTTGCTTAGAGTTACAGTATGTGGCTGTGTATAAGTGACAGTTGCTTAGTGTTACAGTATGTGGCTGTGTGTAAGTGACAGTTGCTTAGTGTTATGTGGCTGTGTATAAGTGACAGTGACTTAGTGTTTTATGTGGCTGTGTATAAGTGACAGTTGCTTAGTGTTATGTAGCTGTGTATAAGTGACAGTTGCTTAGTGTTATGTGGCTATGCATAAAAGATACACACGTGGCCTCATCATATTGCTATCATCTTGTTATCTATAGAGGTGCAAATGTCTGAGGTATTTGAAGGGTAAAAACTGATATATTTATAATATATATCTAGAATGATATTTCATATGTGAAGAAGTTTGTCTTTAACACTAGTGGACACTATACTTTTGCATGTGTTTCACTCACTCTCACTTATCTGCTGTTTAAATGAACAGGGAACTCGGCCCAAACAACTTGAACTTTTTCAAAAGTAAATATAATTTCAAGCAACTTTGCAATATACATCAGTTAAACAAATATGCAGCCTTTTCATGATGTTTAATGTAATAATATGGTTTGGAACAGTTCCCTAAGCCCCGCCCCCTGTTCCCCTGCTGATCTGGCTGACTACTTTGTGACTCAAATAAAATGTAACAGTAGTCGCCTGTCCTCTGCCTGCCTTCAGCCTGTATCCTCCCAATCCCACAATTCCCTGCACACGTGATGTCAATAAGGAAAGGAACATCACAGTGCAATGCATTGTGGGTTATGTAGTTCCTGCATGCTGTCTGTAAGCTGTGGAGAAGTTATTACAATTTGTAACATCAGTGTTTTACTCCCTCCTCCCCTGCCAGGATTTCAAATGATGCAGAAAAAGAACTGTATTACAGCTGGATTTCAGCATATAAAATGGTATTTATTCATACTGTTTGAAGGAACAGATTACAGTGATAGATATATTAGGGGTTTCTGTGTTGTGTGGGGCAAACAAATTATGATTTGAAAGACAGAGTTCCCCTTTAAGTCAGGTTCATATGGTATAGTTCCTTGTCTTTTATGTGCCTTTTATGCTTTTTATGAGTTATACCTGGTCAGTACACTATGCACCAACAGGCAATATAACCAGAACAGATTACAGAAAACTAACTGGTTGAGCCCCCCACCCCTGTGATCAAAACAGAGGGCCCATTGTAAGTGCCACCAGAGCCTTTATGTTTCCTTCCCTGACCAGTAGTGTAAGGGTTTCAGATATCCCTGAAAGAAAATAATGCATTTTTCCCTCTTTTAGGCTAAAATGCACCCCCTGCAGTATCTTTGTCTGCCCCTTCTGGATCATAGGCAGCGGCTTATGTTGACTAGTTATTTTTTTATAAGGGAGAATAATAAAGTACAGGTGTTGCTGCTACTTTTTCCTATGACGTACTTGACAATTAGTTTAGGAGACAGATATTGTATCCTCCCTGCCTTATCACGGGGGTCCATTAATTGCTGAGATTCCCCATCTGAATTAAATGACAAAATTGAATTCAGTATCCCAGAGTAACCAATCAGAATGTAGCATTTATTGTTTTGTTGCCCTTTATTGGAGAAAAGGGAAAACCTCTATTTCTTTTCAGGAATGTGTAATTACTTGTTATATTTCTTTCAAATTTGAAAGATTAAATGATATATAGCAGCTCATTTTTTAAAAATTCTTTCCATCTGACATGTTCTATTTTTCTTTATAGAGTGGAAGTAGAATTCCTTCGAGATGTGTTTGCTACTTGCTGCGCATATTGCCTTTGTGCCGGCCGCTAGGATGCTATTTTTCATGGCCCTGGCTTGTGCCAGTCCGTTCCTGGAGTTTCGGGAGGAGAGCCCAAGATCCCTCAACGTAGCCATCATTTTTAGCGGAACGTCTTACCCACCCGAGAGTGCCCGCTTTGCACCTACGACCTTCCGGAACTTCTCCATGGAAGTGAATCCAATATCAGTGATTTTAAATGACACAAACCCTCGCAGCCTTATCCTGCAAATCTGTGATGTCCTCTCCAGCCTCCGCATCCACGGGGTCGTCTTTGAAGATGATACTCGAACTGAATCTGTTGCCCAGATACTTGATTTCATCTCTGCACAAACATCTATGCCCATCATTGGCATAAACGGGGGATCTGCAATTGTACTAACACCCAAGGTAAGTTTGGAAAAGTATGCCAATATCTCTTTAACACTGTTGACTATTAGGGTGAAGACACACAGAGTTACTTAGTAGCAGCTACTTGTCACAGCTACTAAACTCCAGAAAATCCCCTGCCATAGACAATACTGAGAATTGCCTCTGCTAAAACACACGTAGAGATAATTATCAGTAAATGATCAGTATTGTCTATTTCTGTAGCCGTGACAAGTAGCTGCTACTAGTAGCTCTGTGTGTCTTCAGCCTTAGGACACACTGGGCTACTAGTAGCACTTACTTTTTCATGGCTACTAAACTCCAGAAAATACCTTGCCATAGACAATACTGAGAATTTCCTCTGCTAAAACACACGTAGAGACAGTTATCAGTAAATGATCAGCATTGTCTATTCTTATAGCCGTGACAAGTAACTGCTACTAGTAGCTCCGTGTGTCTTCACCCTTAAGAGGTTATGGGAATAGAGGTCTTATTTATCAGTTTTCGAGTTTGTGAATTCAAGTTTGTTTTTTCTAAATTGAATACATTTGCAAATCAAATGGTCACTTATTTATTAATAATGAAAACGCATTTGAATAAAAATGAACTCAAAAAATAGTGTACGAGCTCTAAAAAAACAAAAAACTAAAAAAATAATTGAGAATATGGCTTGAATTTGCCTATGAGAACTCCCATTGACTTCTATAGAAACTGGCAAGCTTTTACATGGCACATTTTCATGTTCGAGTTCTCGGGTTTTTTGCACTTAATTAATACCAGACATTCGAGTCTTTGAACCACAACTCAAATGTGAGCTTTTTAAGTGCAAAAAACCTCAAATCGAGAAAAAAAATCGAACTCGACAGTTGATAAATCACCTCTTAAGTGAAAAGGTCCCCATACATGGGCCGATTATAGCTGCTGATTCAGCAGCTTATCGGCCCGTGTAGGGGCAGAACCGAGGGGCCTGACCGACCGATATCTGCCCTGAAATTGGCCAGATATCGATCGGCCAGGTTAGAAAATCCAGTCGGATCAGGGACTGCATCGGCTCATTGATGCGGTCCCCGAACCGACTGCCCCATTGCCGCGTGCAGAATTCGATCGTTTGGCCCCAGGGCCAAACAATCGAATTTGCCTACATGCCTCCTCGATATTGCCACCCGTAGGTGGGGATATCGGGTGAAGATCCGCTCGCTTGGCGACATCGCGTGTATGGCCAGCTTGTTTACGAGGATTAGTATGCTTGTAGGGATTTGCTTGGACAGTTTGCCTGACTTCTATCTTACTGTCTGAATGGCTCCAAGGGAGGCCGTTTTGATAAATCATTAGCTAATCAGATGACAGTCAGCCTGTGCAAACTGAAAATCTTATAGGATGATGCCCCATGTTGGCAGTTGGATGATGACCATGCAGATGTGAGAGGCACCACAGCTTTTTTACTTGTGCTCTGAAGTCCTTGAATTATTGCTATTTGGGCATCTACATGGACAGCCCATTTGCCCGGTATCCTACTGCCCGACCTGCAGACTCCGTATGAACACATTAAGAACAGTTGCTATCAATCTACATGCCACTTGTTCTTTGCTCATTTGCCCTTTATTGGGACGCCATCTATATCCATTTCAGACAAAGGTATTACAGAACTTGGCACAGTTCTAAAATAAAAAAAAATCACAAACTCGTCCCTATAATTGCATAAGCAATACAGCTAACAAGTTTTATTCAAATGTACTGGGTCTACACTGAGTATTTCATTTCTTCTGCTGAGAACTAACTTGCCGGATTTTCTATTAGTGACCTTTCTGATTCTGTCAGTAATTTACACGGGTAGATTTATAGGAAAGGTACATTTTTTGTTATTCTTATTCTAACTATTCTCAATGTTGTAAAAAAGAAAATGTGAAGAAGATGGGGTGGGGTGAATCTCTTCTTGCTTAAAATGTAAATAATGTGCAGTTAGGCAGAAAATAACCCATAGCCAGAACCAGCTAGTCATAGTCAGTGTCGGACTGGCCCAACAGAATTCAGGGAGCACCCCTGGTGGGCTATTTGCCTACAGTGTACAGTATGTCTATACCATGGCTATTCCCCATTTCAGGGATAGATAATAATATCTATTGTATAGGTAAATAATTTGGAGAGTGGGTCTCTGGTCAAAGCTTTTCTGATGGGTCTATGGCACCCCCCAAAAAGGGAAAGTTGCAATTACCACTAAATTTTAAACCATTAGGCAGAGGTGCAATGAGGCTTTGACCACAAAATTCATATAGACAAAAACAAGAGCCCCTCTGTACTCACCCATTATCAACATATATAGGGAATTAAGACAATCTGTGCATTAAGCTACCAAGCAATGCCCTCCCCGTTTGCCCATATATTGCAATATATTCAAGCTGGCCAACTACGTCACAGTCATCCCCGGTCTGGCCAGTCCTACACTCACTTTCATCTGATTCGCTACTGCTTCATTATACATTTAACAAAGGGACTGAGTTGTACCTGCAACTTATTTGCAAATGGCTGCCCTTTTATTGGCTCCACTGGGATCACCTGACTGTAGCTGGGAAAGGTGGGAGCTACAATATGGAGCAGACATCTTCTCCTATATAAATTATAGTAAAAAAGGGAAAGTTGTGCTCACCGTTTCATTTTAAACCAATAAACAGGGGCGCTATGACGATGCGACCACAAAATTCACACTGCCTATGACACCCCAGTCTGACTTTGGGCATATAGCATCCCTCAGTCCTTCCACTGCTACAAGAAAAATGACTGCATGCAGCCTCTCTCTAAAGCATTTTAAGGAGAATCTAAGAAAGACAGAGGGAAGTCGGTGAGGGTCAAGTTTGTGTAGCGCACATTTATTGGCATATCGCTGTTTATAATGGCAGCATTGCCACCGCAGGGAACTAACCATCACTAATTTCTTCATTGGAGCACTGGGCTGCTCACTAACTTCTCCTGAACCTCTTTCACTCCTAGAGTGACTATTACAGAATCTGTCCCGGCACTAACTTCTCCAGTGCTGAGGCCTACCCCTGCCCAGGCCTTCTGGAGCACACCTCAACCACACCTCCAGCAAATGGGGGAACCAAAAGGCAGAACAATCTTGGGCTCCCCTTTGTATTATCTTGGGAAGCCTAACAGCTTTGTCCTAAGGGAACTAATCCTCCTCCCAACTTATCAGGACCCAGTCTAGCTGGCTAAGTTAAACCCAGGGGGGTAAATAACTAATGGTTTGGAAAACCTTTACCCTCCTACACCAACAATGTTTTTGTCGTAGGTTGTAATGATTCCATTTCACTAAAACTCATTGACAATATTGCCTCAACCCCACAATTGTTTAGCCCTTATTTACACTATAGACTATAATCATCTGAACCTACTGACTTTGGATGCAACAGCAAACATAATAATGTGATTTCAGCATAAAGTAATAGGGACTTTAACTAGAAAAATGCATTTAAAAAAATTAGTGTGGTCAATGTAAATCAAATCCTATTGACTCTCAAGAAACTGAATGTACATAATAGGGCAGGCAACCCAGCCAAGACCTGTGAGTGGGATCAGACATAATTGTGCACTTCAATGAGATTATCACGTTTTATAGCTTTATAGTTTTTGTTTTTTAATTATGACTAGCCCAGAAAAGAAGCCACCTTTATGCCAGAAAAATAAAGGTTAATTATTATTTAGAATATAAAGCCTCACAAAACCAGCGCTGTGCGGAGCGTTGATTACTATCCAAGTCCACAATGAACAAAGAGAACACATGGAAAAACGAGGCTTAATTGAATCAATGCAACATCTACTTTCCTCTTTGACCACTCATTTTGTTCAGGGATCCCCTGGTTATCGTTGGAAAGGGAGAGATATGGGCCTCGCGGAGGCTTCTATTGATTTTTGTTTTCTAAAATGCATTACTGGCGTGAATGGCTTTGTAGAAAAGGCAGTGGGATATTATCTCTGCTGAATGAGAAAACATTGTTTCATTTGTGGCACAATTGCTTGCAAATTATTGTAAACTCAACTAATTAGCTTGTCCTTTTCTCAAGGAATAGGTTTGCCGGTGGTGTTGGCCTAAGTTCTCTTTAATAGAAAAACTGTAACCAATGATCATATGAATACTTTTTTTTTTGTTTATAAGCTTTTCATTGTTAAATTATTTAATCAGTAACCATATAACCATCGTGTTATCGAAAATGGAAGTGTAAATATTTTATGATCAGTCGACACAATACAATGTAATCCAAGTCCAATAATTAAGAAGGAATACTTGATCAAATTCTGCAAATAAATAAATAACAATCCTAGAAATAAAATGATACTCATTTTACCTTTAAATGAATTACAAGTTTATTGTTTTTATATGGAAAAACATCCCCTCCTATTATCCCCATCCTAGGATAATTGTATTTGTTGTTATTTTAATGTAAACCACACCAGTCTCCGTATGCAAGCATGTTAATAAATGATGGTAGACCTCTCCAAGGTGAAATGTACTACTATTTATGGGTTCTAAATATGAGTTGTGGGTTCCTTAAGATCACCAGAGCATTTTTTAAATTATATATATCAATGTCAGAGATGGATTGTTTTCAGCTGGAGCACAACGCTTCTGTGCTTGCCACAGGTGAATGATGCAAATACTGTAGAAAGGGTCAGACTGGGCCAGAACTGATCCCGCTCCAGGGCCCAGAGGTTACTCTCTCCCGATGTGTGCACGGTGGAGGAGGTCGGGTGGGTAGGTGGGCAGTGGGTGCTGGGGGGGGTTTGTGGGGACCACGGTAGAGCTCCCTTTGAAGGGGGTGTGGGGCCCCTGCAGTGGCAGCCCTGGTAAACCCTGCACCCCCTATTCCAACCCTGACTGTAGAGAGGATCAACATCACCAAAATTATTTCTGAAAAAAAAGAGATAGCTCTTAGTACAAGTTGCCCCAGGGACTGGTCCGATTGCCATCTTGGAGTCAGGAAGGAATTTTTTCCCCCCTGCGGCAAATTAGAGAGGCTTCAGATGGGTTTTTTTTGCCTTCCTCTGGATCAACTAGCAGTTAGGCAGGTTATATATAGGCATTATGGTTGCACGTGATGGGCATATGTCTTTTTTCAACCCAACTTACTATGCTACTAATGTGTGTTTATTGCTGCATTAAGAGGCAATGTAACATTTTGGTCCCAATTGGGACCTTTTCTCAAGGTATATATTTATATATTTATATTATTATCTGCCCCCTGCCTGCCCACTACATGCACCTATCCACCTGCCTGTACCTTGGACGTCCTCCTCCTCCTAAAAACACAAGTTTTACAAGTTTTACAAAACACAAGCCCTGGAACCCCAAGTCTGACCCTGGTCATAAAAAATACTGCTATAAATAGTACCCCTATGGGTGTGGTCCTGGTGTGGAGGTGCTCTAGGTTGAACTTGCTCTGGGTCGAACTTGGTGGGGCCCATGAGGATAGGGGCCCACCTCGTTTTCTCCCACTGTTCTGCTGGCCCAATCCAGCCCTGTTTATGGTCAGCACATAGATAAACAAGAGTGATGAGCAAATTTTTTCACCAGGAATGGATTCGCAGCAAATTTCCACATTTCACTATTAGCGAATAGTTTTGTGAAAAAATTTGTTGTGCATCAAAAAATGTTGAAACTACATAAAAACGACAGAACAAATTCACAAAACTGCGGAAAATTAGCCAAATGCGGGTGTTTTTTTTGACACAGCCATGACTATTTTGATGCAACTGCGTAAAAAAAAAGACACCAGTGTTTTCCGCTGTTTCACAAATTTTTCTGTAGTTTCGAGAATTTTTGGGCAAAGCGATACAGGACAGATTCGCTCATCACTAGTCAGCAACACTTATGTTCTGTATTTTAAAAGTGTTGCATATATTAGTAGCACTAATATAAAGTTATAAATGGATTTATTACTTCCTGGATTTGTAGCTTCCGCAGTCCCAGACTGGCTACAGTTACTTAATGCACCGAAAGAAGGACGAGTTACAACTTTTTAGTTTTCATTCTTCAATCGCCAGTTTCTGCTCAGTTTCGCTTTTTTGTCGTTAGTATTTCTTGTCTTTTATGGCTGTTCGTAGGAGTCTATAGCTCTTCCCAGCTCATTGTACCTCCTGTGGTGCTCAGCAGCTGAAGACCCATTGAAGCTAATAAAGAAGGTCATGTATCTCGGCAAGATCATACGGCTTTCTGTTCTCTTGTGTCTAGGATTATACTCACTCTACTAGACTTGTTTTAACATTTTCAATTTTCAAAGATGCGAGCTAGCATTTAAAAATGTTACCAGAGTGGAACATGTATAATTTTCTCCATGTGTACAGATTATCCACACAACGGTTTATAAAGAAATAAGGAAAAGAATGTCTTGTAACACTATTAGTATCCAATCTGCTCAGCACTTACAGCTAGCACTAGGTACAAGTCCACCTCTACTGCTTTGGGTTCATGTTTGTCTATGGAAAGCCAATGCTTACTGATCTTAATCTGCATAGACTACTCCTTCAATAGCTCCCATACAGTGTCGGACTGGCCCACCAGGGTACCGGGAAAACTCCCGGTGGGCCCAGGTGTCAGTGGGCTCTCCTGCTCCTCAACATTTGGCCTGCTTCATGGTCATTCCCTATTTGTGAATGGGAAGAAAGAGGAGAAATAGATGGAAGGATAGATGCTAGCATGTAAATTAAAGAGACTTGGAGAATAAAGAGGTTGGGTGAGGAAAGGAGGAAAAATAGTTTGGAGAGTGGGCCTATGGTCTAAGGTTTTCTGGTGGGCCCCTGGATTCCCATACATTCTCCCTATTTGAGCAATGTTAACAGCAGGGTGTCATTAGTGCAAAGTGGTCCAGGATGTTGGGGAAAATGAAGAACTATTCCACTGAATGATAGTAACTATAGTTACTTTGCTTCAGCAGGAAATACCGTATTTTCGCCCTATAAGACGCTCGGAATATAAGACGCACCCAATTTTAAAGGAGGAAAATCTAGAAAAAAAAGATTCTGAACCAAATACTGTAGTAACATATTTTATATCAACTGTATAAAGTTAATTGTCTCTGGGCACACACATAATGAGGCTTCCCCCAGGCCCCCCCCCAAGCATCTTTCAGCTTCCCCCAGGGCCCTCCCAATTATCCTTCAGCTTCCCCCAGGCCCCCCCCAAGTATCCTTCAGCTTCCCCCAGGCCCCCACAAGTATCCTTCAGTTTCCCCCAGGGCCCCCCCAAGTATCCTTCAGCTTCTCCCAGGGCCCCCCCCCAAGTATCCTTCAGCGTCCCCCAGGGCCTCCAAGCACCTTGCATTTCCCCCCAATCTCCCCCCCAGCAGCCTCCGGCTCCCGTGATGTCTTCCTCTCTGTGCCGCGGCTCCCAGCTGCTTCTGTGCTTTTATGAGGTAAAAGCGAGGATGTAGCAGAGAGCCGCGGAACATAGTGGAAGACGCAGTTCGTCGTATAAGACGCACCAACTTTTTCCCCCCAGTTTTGGGTAAGAAAAAGTGCGTCTTATACGGCGAAAAATACGGTACCTATAAACCTCACATTTCTACAGGAAGTAAAATCAGACAGGAAGTTACAAGTAGTCACAGACCTACTGTGTAGCCAACACAAAGGGTCACATTTATCAAGGTTCAAATTTGAGTTTTAACTGCCATGTAAGTTTTTTTTTTGCACTTAAACACTAGTAGTGATGAGCAAATTTGTTTTGCCAAGCATGGATTTGCAGCGAATTTCCGCATTTCGACATTGGCGAATAGTTTTGAGAAACTTAGAATGTAAATAATCACAGTGAATAATGATGAACCCAACGTGGGAACTGAGAATATAAGTTTTATTATACAACAGAACCTTGAACTTGCGAAGGCCATGAAAAGTTCCAGTGAGCCGTATGGCCTCATGTAAGGGCTGACACATTGTCAGTCGTAGTTGGAAATTGCTTGCACTTTGGGAGACTTTTCTTCTTGTAAGAGCCCGATGTTGAATTCGCCTTGGGTGATATTGCCTATAAATGTTCCTCATGTTTTTTCTGATTGGTTTTTGAATAACACTTGACAACTGTAGCAGCAAATGTCTCCTTGAAATGTTCTGTCCTTGGCCCCAAAGGTGAAAGGTGTCTTATGAGACTCAGTAATTGTCATATTAAATTCTTTATGATGATTGCCTTTCTACATCTCATTTTCCTTGGCTGTATGGCGAGATAGTTTAATCTGCAATAAATGTTATCAAAGCTCTCTGACAGTAGACATCCAGCACTTCATGATAATTCAATTCCTTTCACACCATTCTGCAGCCCGGTACTGGTTAGGATAAATAACCATGTATTTCTGCATACATCGTGCCCATGTCTATCTCTGTTATTACTTCTGCATCTGTTTAACCAATATCACGAGACAACCTCCTTTATGTGAGCATACCATCTATTTGGTTTGATTCCAACCATGTTTTCCTTTTCATCACTGCATTCTGATTTAATATGACTTTGTTCTTGGGCGATATTTTTTTCATCTGGTTAATTTTTTTTTTCCTGGTGTGAAATTACTTCTCGGTTCCACCGTTTCAATCAGTCTTCACTTTTTCATTTCTGTAGCTGCAATTTTCATGACTGTGCTTATTTCATCTTCTTTGAGACTTCCTTGCTTTGCATATCTCCTTCCCTCATCTGATATCATTTTCCCTTGTTCTGCTGAGGAGACAATTCCCCTTCATTAATATTTCATAAATGGTCTTGGGGCAAATGGTTTCTTCTGGCAGTTTATATATACACACACAACCATTATAAGTGCTCACTTTCTCTTACAAAGCCCTGCCAGAGTGAATGATCTGAAAGACTAAAGCACTTATTAGCATTCAATGAAACCACTGGGGATAGCAATTTAGGGTCTTTAATACTTACTACAAAGACAGAGAGAGGAAGAGATTGACAAGGAGAGTGATGGAGACCTGGGGAGATTGGAAGAAGACAATAAATATCCTCACTGTTGATTAGAGATGTAGCGAACTGTTCGCCGGCGAACTAATTCGCGCGAACATCGGGTGTTCGCAATTTGGGTTCGGGTGGCGTTTTTCCGCTGCGTTTTTTCTCGGCCTAAAAACGCCGCACAAGCCACACATGGCGTTTTTTCAGCAAATCCCATTTCCATGGTGCTAATAGTGCGAAATAGCAAAAAACGCCGCGTATTTCCGCTAGATCTGCCAGCTGCCTTTGCGTATACATAGGAATAGCTTGCGCGAACTTTTTTTTTTTTGAGGTTCGCTACATCCCTACTGTTGATGCAATATTTTTGCTAAATACATAGTGACATAGTAAGTTGGGTTGAAAAAAGACATACGTCCATCACGTTCAACCATAATGCCTATATATAACCTGCCTAACTGCTAGTTGATCCAGAGGAAGGCAAAAACCCCATCTGAAGCCTCTCTAATTTGCCGCAGAGGGGAAAAAATTCCTTCCTGACGCCAAGATGGCAATCGGACCAGTCCCTGGATCAACTAGTACTAAGAGCTATCTCCCATATTATAATATTAATATTGATGAATATTATTGTGCTAAACAAAGAAGAACATCTAAAACCTTTAGATCTACATTCTATCAAGTTTAGAAGAAGCTTGTCTAGTATACCATACTGTTCTACATTGCCCTTTCATGGATGATAGGTATTCCGTAAAAAGGTAGTAATTATTTATATTCCTTTATAGCATTTGTGGGTTGTTAATATTGCTACTTGTAAGTTTGGAACTGGGTAAAAGAGCTAAATGTAATATAGAATGATAACTGAAGCACAAGGAATCTTGTAAGATTAGTACTTATTACTTTGGGCATTAGAGATGTAGCGAACTGTTCACCGGCGAACTAATTCGCAACTTTCCGCGTATGTTCGCAATTTGGGTTCACCACGTTTTTTTTCGCTGTGTTTTTTCTCAGCCTAAAAAACGCCGCACAACCACACATGGCGTTTTTCAGCCTAGTACTGGTGTAAGCAAATTCCATTTCCATGGTGCCAATAGCGCGAAATAGCAAAAAACGCCGCGTATTTCCGCTAGGTCTACCCATTTTTACACAACGCTTTTTCAACAAAGTATTTTTTAGAGAAATTTTTGCCCTTGATCCCCCTCCTGCATGCCCCTGTCCAGGTCGTGGCACCCTTTAAACAAATTTAAAATCAGTTTTCTGGCCAGAAATGGCTTTTCTAGGTTTTAAAGTTCGCCTTCCCATTGAAGTCTATGGGGTTCGCAAAGTTCGCAAATATTCGCGCTTTCTGGCGTAAGTTCGCGAACGTGTTCGTGAACTTTTTTTTTTAGGTTCGCTACATCCCTATTGGGCATTAACCTGGTTAATAGCGCTCCTGCAGCAGAATCCTTCATTAAAATCCGTTTTTCAAAAGATCCAACAGATTTTTTTTTCATATGTATTAGTAATATTTGACATGAGGCTAGGCATATTCTTAGTTTCCCAGTTCCCTCAGCCATGTCACTCCCTTCTTTTTTCCCCCCAAAAGCTGATCAGCAGAATAATGGGAAGGTAACAAGATGACAGCTATCAGACATCTGTATTGATAGAAATTTTCCCATGCCCCACCTAGTGGTAGATATAAGAATAGCATTCAATGGTAAAACACCAAAGTCCTGCCATGACTTCTCCAGTTACATTGAGTAGGAGAAACAAAAGCTTATCTGAAAGCAGTTTTATTGTGCAGTGCTGGCTATTTTTGAAAGCTTAGGCACAATGACCTCAGATGGCTTCCTACTCACAAGTATTACAGCTAAAAAAAAATATTGGTTCAAGAATAACATTTTAAATGGTAGAGTGAATTATTTGCAATGTACACAGTGAAATTTAATAATAAAAACTATCACCATAAAGATCATGACAGAATCCCCTTAAAATTTGTGTGACTTGCAGAGGGGGTCAGCTTGTACAGTTGGCGAGTGCTAGTTCACTTATACAGAGGCTGTCAAACTGAACAGTATGTGGCCCTCCAATGTATTTTTATAGCCAATATATTCATAGACCTATTATACAAAATGTTATTATTATGTGTCCCATGAACATGTGCTTCATTGTTATTCAACCTACTACAACCAACTACCTACTGTGTGACAACACAGAATTACACTACAGAAGTCAAACATCTTAATAGAAGGGGTTTTATACAAAGCAAAGGTACATAATCTATAAATAAAGAAAATATAAGTTCCTTATGATATAATATTGACAACAATGACAAGAAACATATGATATGTGAAGTGTTCTGAAAAACAATTATTGTGTAATCCCTCAGCATCTCCAACCCATGTAATTCCAAGCATAACTTGTCATACAATTACAATCTTCTTCTACTGTCATCTTTATTCACTGCACAATTTCTTCTTCTTCACCTCTACATATTACTGCATTGTATTTCATTTTCTGTGCTCAATGCAGCATGCATTGTATGCATATCTCTTTTTACTGGTCATATATTTACATTTATGTATCCTTTTTCTGTTTTTTTATGGCCTTGCTCTTTTCCCATTTGGTGTTTTTCCTGTTTTAGTCTACTTTGAAAGTAATGCTTTTATAAACTTCCTGTTCTTATCAATGATTTTGCTTTATTAAATTACAGGAAAAAGGTTCTACCTTTTTGCAGTTGGGTGCGTCTACTGAGCAGCAACTACAAGTCATCTTTGAAGTCTTGGAGGAATATGACTGGACATCTTTTGCAGTAATCACCACTTTGTTTCCTGGTTATGAGGACTTTGTGGATTACATAGAGTTGCTGACGGACAGCAGCTTCATTGGTTGGGAAAACCGAGGTGTCTTGACCCTTAATTTGACTGATGACCCCAGTGGTTCCAAATTAAAAAGACAACTAAGAGAGATTACAGCTCAAGTGAGACTTCTTTATTGTTCTCGGGAAGAAGCTGATGGAGTCTTTAAGGCTGCGCGTGAGGCTGGGTTAACTGGACCAGGCTACATATGGTTCATGGTGGGAACCAATTTAGGTGGCACAGATTATATGCCCGAGCACCTTCCTGTTGGACTTTTTACAGTGCTATCTGCTGGATGGAAAGATGACCTTCACCGCAGAGTACAGAATGGAGTGGCAATAATTGCTAAAGGTGCAGAGGCTTTGTACAAGGATTTTGGATTTATACCTGAATTCAACAATGATTGCAGGGCCCCAAACCTCACTCACATGAATGAGAATCTACACAGGTAAATTTCTATATTTTTTTGGGCATGACTAGATATCAACATCAGTATTAATTCCAATATTAAATATTTTGTTCTGAGAAGGTATTCTTCTAAGTAAGCAAATACTTAACTTTATAAAGGTCATGATATGGGTGTATGTATGTCTAAGAAATACCTATTTTATTTTAACTTATAGTTTTTATTGAACTTGAGGTTTCAGAGGTTTCAGATTGTCATGACATTATGAAACACCCCTACACTTATTCTATTAGAAAAGGAAATCAGTAAGTCCGAATGGGAATGAGGGAATAGAACGAAAAGGAAGAAAAGAAAACGTACTATAGAAGATTGGAATAGAGAATGGAGAAGAATAGAACAGAATAATAAATAAAAGTAAACAACAGATTTAAATAAGAAGGGAGAACAGGTAAAAACAAACATGGTGTAGAAGTAGCATGGCTTAGTTACCCTTTAGATAGGTAAGCAATAGTAATAAAAAAAATACTGAAACAAAATACTTTACAATAGCGTAATAAGGTAAATTACGCAGGTGAAATCTGACGAGATAGTTCAGGTAGTGATCCATCTGAATAATTACAAAAATTCCATGGAGACCATTTTGAATGATATTTGTGTAATAAATTATTCCTCGAGCATCTTATTTGTTCCATTTATGATATTCAGAAGCTCTATAAGGTAGAAGTACCTATTTTTAAGGCAGATTTGTGATATAATATCTAATAATTAAGCTACCTGAAAAGCCTGTAACCAATGGCCAATCACTAAAAAATACTGTCTCTTTTTACATGTACTGGCAGATTTTATTGCTGGACAGTTACATTATTTATTGTGTAAAACAGACTAACCCTCCTGAAAAAGAGTTGTTATTATGGCTGAAATATGGAAACATATTTGATTTCCATTACATTATATCTATCTCATTTAGTATAGCCCATGTCAGTATACTCTAATACTGCACTTTTGTTATATGTACCTTAGAATGGAGATGAAAACCATAATGAAAACATAGTTCAAGATGTTAAATGAAATGGTAGTTGGGCCATTTGCCAGATACTTTTTTAAGATGAGTATCTCTCCTCTGGTTTCCTATTGTATTTGTAGCAAGGACTCTCCTGTTGACTTAGCTTAATGCTTCTCAGTAGGATCACAGTATTTCAGACATGGCTTGGGAGTTGATCCTGTAATTCTGGGGACAGTACGATAGCATAGTCTTACAAGGATCATGCTAAGGTTAATAGTCCTTTCTTTGAAAAGCTTAACATTTCCATTGTTTAAGACTACATCCCTGCAATGTTAAGGCTGAAATAAAATTAAATGGACATAAACCTTGTACCTTTTATCCTCCTTTTTTGTATATTTAATTATTTAGATGGCAATACATTATTATTTTTCTCTTGCTTCCATAGCTTCTACAAAGGAACTGACTCGCCTTGTGGTTTCAGAATTGATAGGACATTGTTCTCTGAATATTTAAAAGCTCATATACCACAAGTAGTTTAAAATCGATACCCCTGATGCAACACTCCTTGTTACAATTACTCCATAATCATAGTCAGGCACACAATTTGGCACAGATATCAGTACTGGTTAATAAGTTGCATGAAATGACTATGAAGATTTTCATTCATCCAGGTCATGGTATATCTAGTATAAATAAATCTAAAGCAACTGGACTTGTTAAGTAATCATTGAAGACGTTTCACTACTCATCCGAGCAGCTTCTTCAGTTCAACTGACTGGTATGGGAAACCCTCAGCATATATACTCTTCCACTAATCCAATCACAATGGCACTTGGCAGAGAGGTGACATCTGAAACTCACAGAGGTGTGAATGCTGTGGAGTTTGAACTCCACAGCCCTTTGGACTTTGAAAGGATTACCAAAGTATCATGCAACTCTTGCTGAGGACTTCCCATACCAGTTAATTGAACTGAAGAAGCTGCTCAGAAGAGTAGTGAAATGTCTTCAATGATTACTTAACAAGTCCAGTTGCTTTAGATTTATTTATACCAGATAAGTTGCATGAAATTTAGAAGAAAGGTGCGCCTTTGAGAAGGGATGACATGGGCGGTGGGACATGGGCATTTACCTACACACCCTTTTCGTTTGGTACAATTTAAGCAGCACAACAGCAACTGCCTGGTCATGACAAATGAAAGGTACATGGCTCACTTGTGTCAGTGCTCCCCATGCACTTAAATAGGTACAAGTGCAAACTGACAGAACAGTGATCCCTACATTTTTTCACGCATGGGTCACACTAAGATGTAAAAAGTGTTAGTGAGCCCCACAAGCATGATAACATTTCTTTGGGGATGCCAAACAAGTGATTGGCTATTCAGTAGCCCCATGTGGACTGCTAGCCCGCAGGAGGCTCTGTTTGGGGTAAAACTGTGTCTCTGGGCTTCCAAAACTTGCCTCCAAGGCATAAATGTAAAAATGGCACCTAATTTGAGGCCACTGGGAGCAACATCAAAGGAGCAGTGAGTAGTGATGAGTGAATCTGTTCCGTTTCGCTTCGCCGAAAAATTTGCGAATCTTTCAAAAGATCAGCGAAACGGTGAAAAATTAGCGAAACGGCGAAAATGTTGTGCGACACGCACGGCTATTGTTTCGTCGCCCGCGGCTATTCATTTTTGACGCTGGCGACAATTTCTGGACGTGCGGTGAATTTTTCCACGGCGAAATTTTTCATCCTTTTTGCGAAAAAATCCGCCAATGGCGAAACGTGGAAATTCGCCGCTAATCCATGCCTAGCAGTGAGCAACATGTTGCCCCCGAGCCACTGGTTGGGGATCACTGCACTAGAATAAAGTAGTTGGCACAAGTACATTGTGTGCAGTAATTCTGTGCCCATTTGAGCTCCACACATTATACTTATTGATGTAAATGAGCTCTTTAGTCTCATCTCCTTCCATTACCTGCCTGTATGTTATACCTTCGAAAGATTAAATTCATAATAAACACTCCCAAGTAACATAGAATAAAGAGAATAACATTTATAATGACCACTATGAAATGAAAAGTAAATTTGACTGCAAAAAAAGCAACTCAATTCATTTTTTTCCTTAACAACTGGGTTATATACAAAGGAACCTATTCATATTATTGAATAGTTTACAGTATTTTCTTTGAATGTACGTTGTAGAATATTCATAGCTGGTTGAATGATGGGAGGGATGTCGACTTCAATACTTGCCAGAAGGACTTTCTGAGGTTGACTGTAAGAGTCACATTGCTATTTTTTTGTCTGTAAACAATACATAATTATCCAATTATTACTTGAGGGGACTGTGATAAATCCACTAATAAAAATGTTATTACTATTAAGCAGCCTTGTTCCTGGGATAAATGTATTTCCATTTATTAAAATGCCTAGCTCCCAAAAATTAATGAATACATTTAGTTCTTTACTCAACATATTCCAGAAGTGTAATTATTCCCTAACAATTACATATTTTCCCTGTAATATACAGGTCCACAAAATAAATATTACACAAAATATTTTTTTTAAATGGAAATATCCTTCTCTTTAAAGGAGAAGGAAAGGTAAAAACTAAGTAAGCTTTATCAGAAAGGTCTATGTAAATACAGCCATAACATACTAACATAGTAACATAGTACGTTGGGTTGAAAAAAGACATAAGTCCATCACGTTTAACCATAATAAGCACTCACAGAAATGCTGCACTGAGTCCATCAAAAGAAACACAGGATTTCTTGTCTCCTTTTTTGTAAACATGTTCTTGGGTATCTGACTTCCTCTCTCAGAAAAATCCTTCATTCTTGGGGTCAGAGTCTGCACAGCTCTCTTCCCTCTCCTACTCACCTGTCCCATAAGAATTCATAAAACTCAGTCCCCACTCCCTTAGGAATGTGTAATCTGATCTTTAACGGCTAGAGCTGCAGCAGGAAGCTACTTAAAATGACAGCTGCTGTCTTAAACAAACAAAGAAAGCTTCTAGGGCTCTTTACTCAGGTATGGTAAAGCTTTCTGCAGAATAAATATATTGTTCTATTCTATTTTATTGGCAGTAAAATGCCAAAATGATTTTCCTTCTCCCTTAAAAGCAAATTTCTTCATATTTTTGCATGGTATCATTACTAGTAAAGGTACAGTACAAGTTCTGTTACCAACATGTATTAATGACAATGTCAGAACAAATCTATACATACAGAGTTGTTTCTTCATAAATCTGTTGCCTGGGCCTGCAGAACTCTGTGGCAGTGGTACTCACCTGCTGTTCCAGCTAATAGAGCCGGAGATGAGTGAAATGTATTATGGGGAAAAAAAATTGGAATCTTGATGTTTTTGAGCTTCAGATTTGTTCTGCGAGTCTCCAAGCAAAGATAGCTTTGACTTGAGAATCTCAATAGCAGATGGAACCAGACATGATGTTTCCCTAGCGGGTAGTGATGCAGCATTCGGATGCTTGTGAAATGACTACTTTGATGTTTTGCTGGATGAAAATAAAGTACCAATTTGCTAAATAGTTCTGTCACTTTAGGTTAGTACAGCTATGGGGTCCCTTATCCGGAAACCCATTATACAGAGAGTTCCTGAAAGGCATAGCCCATAGACTCCATTAAAAGCAAATAATTCTAATTTTTACACATGATTTCCTTTTTTTCTGTAATAATAAAACAGTACCTGTACTTGATCCCAACTAAAATGTAATTACCCCTTATTGGGGGCAGAACAGTCCTATTGGGTTTATTTAATGGTTAAATGATTCCCTTTTCTCTGTAATAATAAAACAGTACCTGTACTTGATCCCAACTAAGATATAATTACCCCTTATTGGGGGCAGAACAGCCCTATTGGGTTTATTTAATGGTTAAATGATTCCCTTTTCTCTGTAATAATAAAACAGTACCTGTACTTGATCCCAACTAAGATATAATTACCCCTTATTGGGGCAGAACAGCCCTATTGGGTTTATTTCATGGTTAAATGATTCCCTTTTCTCTGTAATAATAAAACAGTACCTGTACGTGATCCCAACTAATTGGGTTTATTCAATATTTAAATGATTTTTAGCAGACATAAGTTATGGAGATCCAAATTACACAAAGATCCCTTATCCGGAAAACCCCAGGTCCCCAGCATTCTGGATAACAGGTCCCATAGCTGTACTGTGGGAAGTTTAATTTTTCCTTAAAAAGCAGAATTAATTGTAGATATTAAATTTCCATTGCATCTTCAGATCAGTCTTTGTCCAAAATGATAAATCTTTACACATAAGATAAGTCATCGACACTTTCCATTGAACCCTCTAATTTGCTGAACAAGATATTCCAGACATGCATGGCATATAATTAGATTTTCATGGTATCATTTCCAATATCCTTTGACTTTGGGACCAGTTCTTTTCTCCTTTGATTATTCAGTGTGACCACAAGGGCTAAAAATAGTTGGCTCTTTGTATTGCAATCTATACCATGAAAGTAGAAGATGAAGATTCTTCCCCTACATTTGGGGAAGAAATTACAAGTGATTATGTTTCTAAAATAAATGAAAGTTGTGTTGTGTAGCATATCGAATTAAGGGTGTGCCTACAATAAAGAAGTATTTTCATTATACAGGTATCGGACCCCTTATACGGAAACCTGTTATCCAGAAAGCTCCGAATTACAGAAAGCCTGTCTCCCATAGACTCCATTTTAATCAAATAATTCAGAATTGTAAAACTGATTTCCTTTTTTCTATGTAGAAATAAAACAGTACCTTGCACAGGTATAGGACCCATTATTAATGCTAGGGACCAAGGGTATTCCACATAAGGGATCTTTCCGTAATTTGGATCTCCATACCTTAGGTCTACTAAAAAATTTATAAAACATTCATTAAACCCAATAGGATTGTTTTGCCCCCAATAAGGGGTAATTATATCTTAGTTGGGATCAAGTACAGGTACTGTTTTATTATTACAGAGAAAAGGGAATAGTTTAACCATTAAATAAACCCAATAGGGCTGTTCTGCCCCCAATAAGGGGTAATTATATCTTAGTTGGGATCAAGTACAGGTACTGTTTTATTATTACAGAGAAAAGGGAATCATTTAACCATGAAATAAACCCAATAGGGCTGTTCTGCCCCCAATAAGGGGTAATTATATCTTAGTTGGGATCAAGTACAGGTACTGTTTTATTATTACAGAGAAAAGGGAATCATTTAACTATGAAATAAACCCAATAGGGCTGTTCTGCCCCCAATAAGGGGTAATTATATCTTAGTTGGGATCAAGTACAGGTACTGTTTTATTATTACAGAGAAAAGGGAATCATTTAACTATGAAATAAACCCAATAGGGCTGTTCTGCCCCCAATAAGGGGTAATTATATCTTAGTTGGGATCAAGTACAGGTACTGTTTTATTATTACAGAGAAAAGGGAATCATTTAACCATGAAATAAACCCAATAGGGCTGTTCTGCCCCCAATAAGGGGTAATTATATCTTAGTTGGGATCAAGTACAGGTACTGCTTTATTATTACAGAGAAAAGGGAATCATTTAACCATGAAATAAACCCAATAGGGCTGTTCTGCCCCCAATAAGGGGTAATTATATCTAAGTTGGGATCAAGTACAGGTACTGTTTTATTATTACAGAGAAAAAGGAAATTAGTTTTAAAATTCTGAATTATTTGATTAAAATGGAGTCTATGGGAGACAGGCTTTCCGTAATTCGGAGCTTTCTGGATAACGGGTTTCCGGATAAGGGATCCCATACCTGTATTTTCATTATATAAGTCTGTATGAAATTACACATGAAGAAAGTGCATGAAAGAGAATGGTTATAGTAAAACTTTAAACAACGTAATAGTACATTTATAAAGATAGATATTCCCATTATATGCTTTTTCTGCCTCTTGTAGTACGGATGGTAAATAGCGTCAGCTACATTTTAGTCACTGTAGGTAGTGCTATGACACAGAGGCATTCAGGCCCCCACTATGTAATATGAAATAGCTATCAAGCTACGGAGAGGCACCATGCTGGCCGCTGATACACTGCTGGAGGATTGTAAAACATCATCATTCAGCCAGAACACTGGAGCTCCTGATGTTTGATTTAAGCCTGAAAACAAGAATGGCACTTTCATTAAAAGCTACTGACAAGCCGGTTCTGCGGGTGTTGCACAGAGGAAAAAACCACCGGGCTGGAGAATTTCGTTCATTAACGAGGATTCCAACAAAACTTTTGATAACATCCAGAATAATTAGGTTCAAACTCTCCACTTTTTTTTTTAAATATAAACTTGGGTCCTGTATGGATAAATCAGACTGGAACAAATTCTGTATATTTAATGCTTATTCCATGTCTGTCCGTTTAAAGATAAACCGAAATTGCTTCAGAGGGATTTTTGTTTGTTTCTATTTTATTTAGCAAAATAAAGAGATCTGGCAAAGGCCAATCCCAATGGGCATGCCTTTTTTTATCCTTCATAAAATAAAAATTTGAAGAAGAATGGCTTGGCCTGCCCCATACACTCCAATAATTACCTTCCCTTAGCTTTCCCTTACCTCTACAGAAATGACAGGACTTGTTTTCCCTTGACTATCACCTGCTACTGGCACAACAGTTGTATAGGTCTGATAAATAGTCACATGTTGATTGGTTAGCCCTCTCTGTGGGAGTGTGTGCAATAGCATTTTAGTCAATGCACCATGAGGTTTTACATTACATTATTTAAGGTTTTAGAGAAAACGCAGCAGTGGCTATGGCACGGATCCCCAACCTTTTATACCCGTGAGCCACATTTAAATGGAAAAGGTTTTGGAGAGCAACACAAGCATGAAAAAAGTTCCTGGAGGTGCCAAAGAGAGCTATAATTGGCTATTTGATAGCCCCTATGTTGACTGTAAGCCTACAGGAGGCTCTGTTTGGCAATCACACTGGGTTTTATCCAACCAAAACTTGCCTCCTTACCAGAAATTCAAAAATAAGCACCTGCTTTGAGGCCACAGGAATCAGAAAAATTTCAATTCGTAGAAGAGAAGTTCAACAAGCTCAATAATAAAATAGACTTCTACCCTGGTTCTGGCTATGCTCTTAAAGGAACAGTAACACCAAAAAATGAAAGTGTATAAAAGTAATTACAATATAATGTACTGTTGCCCTGCATTGCTACAACTGGTGTGTTTGCCTCAGAAACCCTACTATAGTTTATATACGTTAGATTGTAAGCTCTACGGGGCAGGGACCTCCTTCCTACTGTGTCTCATACCACATGGCACTTATATATATATATATATATATATGTATTTATTGTATTTATTTATTATATCACTCGTCCTCCCTGTGTGTAATTTTGTATTCTGTAAGATTGTACAGCGCTGCGTAGCCTTGTGGCGCTTTATAAATAAAGTTATAAATACATACATACACATACGTTAGCTGCTGTGTAGCCCCAGGGGCAGCCATTCAAAGGAGAAAAGGCACAGATTACTTAGCAGATAACAGATAAATCCCCATTATCTACTAGTTATCTGCTATGTAACCTGTGCCTTTTCTCCTTTTTTCCAGCTTGAATGGCTGCCCCCATGGCTACACAGCAGCTTATTTATATAGTAGCTTTTCTGTAGCAAAAACACCAGTTTTTTGCAGAGCAACAGCACATTATATTTTAATTACTTTAAAACACTTTCATTTTTTGATGCTACTGTTCCTTTAAGGCAGGAGGTGACTAAAGGGCCCAGCTGTGGCCTGCCTCTGGGTCGGACTGGGCCAGCCGAAACAAAAGGTAAAAACAGGTATGCCCTGGCCCTTGTGGGTCCCACTGACCCAGGCCATCTCCCCAGCAGGAACTTTAGGATTCACCCCTGATCGTGCCCAAAAGGAATAAATAAGGGGGTACATGATGTGTGGTGCATGCCGGGTGGGGGTAGAAGATGGCAGTAGCAGTGGAGTTGGCAGTTGGGTTGGGAAGCCCCTGGTGTTGCAGCCCCAGTGTGCCTAAGACATCCCAGTCCAACACTGCCTCTGAACAGGTAAGGGTGGAAGCCTACTTGCCTCCCCTTGCCCGCTAATCAAGAAAACAGAACTTTTGTATTCATGGAAAGTCTTTATCCAGGAAGGCATGGTCCTTGCGAGGTAGATAATTAGATTGCAAGAGCTCAGATAACCCCCCTAAACCACATAATGGTAACAAAACAGTCACATAAGGGCTCTGGTACACGGGGAGATTAGTCGCCCGCGAGCAGGGAGTTTTGCCGCGGGCGACTAATCTCCCCGTGTACCAGAGCCCTAAAAGAGGAAAGGGAGGGGAAATGAATACTTGTAATCTAATTACCTACCTTGCAAGGAGCAAACATGGTGTCATTTCAGTTTTCCTGTTGGGCCTGTTTAGCTCACGAAATAACAAAGCCATGCAATTTTCAGAATTAGAACAATAGGCAAAAAGTTATGTTCAGCACTAGCCCTATTCATTGCGCTTATGTTGAACAAAGGAATACAGTTGTAGGTTACATTTAGTGATGAGCGAATTTTTTCACCAGGCATGGAATCATAGTGAATTTCTGCATTTCGCCATTGGCGAATTGTTTTGCGAAACTTCAGTGAAAATTCGGCGCAGAAAATTTGCCAAGCGGCAATTTTTTTGTCACGCATCAAAAAAAGGCGCAGTCGCTTAAAAAGGGGCGCTAAGGGGGACAAAAAAATCGCGCAACAAATGCGTTTCGCGAATTTTTCATTGTTTCTTGCATCTTCTTGCCATTTCGCAAATTTTATGGCGAAGCAAAATGGGACACATTCACTCATCACTAGTTACATTTTCTTCCTATGGAGATATGAAGGCTGCTTCTATCATAGAAAACAAATTACTCTTTGGGGCTGATTTACTACTCCATGAATCCGAATCCCGAATGGGAAAAAATCGGATTGGAAACAAACATTTTGCGATTTTTTCGTCGCTGTCACAACTTTTTCATGAATTGTCGCTACTTTTTTGTAGCCGTTACGACTTGCGCGAATTGTCGCGACTTTTTCGTAGCCGTTACGAGTTGGCCGAATTGTCGTGACTTTTTCGTATTGAGCACTAATAAACGGCGGTCAAACCTTTTCAATTTTTTCGCGACGGCTACAAAAAAGTTGCGACAATTCGCGCAAGTCATAACGGCTACGAAAAAGTTGCGACGGCGACAAAAAAATCGCAAAATACCGATCATTACGAAAAAAACGCATTCGGACGCTTTCGATCCATTCGTGGATTAGTAAATCGGCCCCTTTGTTTTTTGTCGCGTGTCAAAAAAAGGCGCAGCCGCTTAAAAAGGGGCACTAAGGGGGACAAAAAAATTGCGCAACATATGCGTTTCGCGAATTTTTCGCTGTTTCGCGCATCTTCTTGCCATTTCACAAATTTAATGACGAAGCAAAATGGGACACATTCGCTCATCCCTAGTTACATTTTCTTCCTATGGAGATATGAATGCTGCTTCCATCATAGAAAACAAATTACTCTTTGGGGCTGATTTACTAATCCATGAATCCGAATCCCGAATGGGAAAAAATCGGATTGGAAACAAACATTTTGCGACTTTTTCGTATTTTTGCAATTTTTTCGTCGCTGTCACGACTTTTTCGTGAATTGTCGCTACTTTTTTGTAGCCGTTACGACTTGCGCGAATTGTCGCGACTTTTTCGTAGCCGTTACGACTTGGCCAAATTGTCGTGACTTTTTCGTATTGAGCAGTAGTAAACGGTGGTCAAACCTTTCCGATTTTTTCGCGACGGCTACGAAAAAGTTGCGACAATTCGCGCAAGTCATAACGGCTACGAAAAAGTTGCGACGGCGACAAAAAAAATCGCAAAATACCGATCATTACGAAAAAAACGCATTCGGATGCTTTCGATCCATTCGTGGATTAGTAAATCGGCCCCTTTGTGACTTAAGGTTTAGAAGAAATGTCGCCTTTGGTTACCAGTCTGGCCTTTCAGCCCCCGCGACATTAGCGTCTCTGTAGCACAGTGGGGCAAGGTTGCGCAAATTCGGCTCTTAAAGTTACCAGGAGCGGCTTTTTGTCGCCCCTGGTAACTGGGGCGCTTCTGCCGCCTGAGGCGAGTTTCTCAACTCGCCTAATGGCAGAAGCGCCCCTGTGTGCATAGTAGTATTTTTATTGATATTCTTACTGCACAGCATTCTGAATCAATTCATTACTGTATGTCATGGAATCAGCATTTTAAAGACAAGGAGAAAACGAGACATTTTCATTAAGCTACAAAATGTGCTTAAGAAGCTCTGATGGAGAATTCATTAGAATAGGAAATGTTCTCTGCAAGGTAAATTGTGTTTAAAAGAAATTTCACTCCAGGGGCCCAGATATGAACAAGCCCATATAACCACCTTGGAGCGAGTATTTCATCTTAGATGACACTGATGGCTTTAGTAGTGTTTGTTGTAGTATCTGATCAGAGTCATGTAGCTATCAGTTAGTAAATCATTGGCGTAATACAGCTTCTACTAAACATTCATTCAAGTGGTTCCTTTACTGGAAATAAATGCAAACCTTTCAGATGATTAATGTATTACCTTGTAATCATTTGAACAGGACCACAATGCCAACATATCACATTATGTGCAGTTATGGGATCCATTATCCAGAAACCTATCATCCACAAAGTTACAAATTACAGGAAGGCCATCTCCCATAGACTCTATTTTAATTAAATTAGTATAAATTATCTAATGTTTTCTCTGTAGTAATAAAACAGTATGCAAGATTCTAAATATGTCCAACAACTCACCACAGACGACTGAGGTGCACCATCTGATCCTTTAGCTAGAGGAACGGATATCACTGTTTTTTTGAAGAGCAGGCACTCACTGAGCAAATCTTTGATTGGAGTGCCGCCTTACGTGTTTCCTGTTCTCAGACATTTAATCATAAAAATCCTAAGAACGTGTAAGAAGAATTCTAGATTTGCTCAGTGAGTGCCTGCTCTTCAAAAAAACAGTACCTGTACTTGATCCCAACTAAGATATAATTACCCCTTATTGGGGGCAGAACAGCCCTATTGGGTTTATTTCATGGTTAAATGATTCCCTTTTCTCTGTAATAATAAAACAGTACCTGTACTTGATCCCAACTAAGATATAATTACCCCTTATTGGGGCAGAACAGCCCTATTGGGTTTATTTAATGGTTAAATGATTCCCTTTTCTCTGTAATAATAAAACAGTACCTGTACTTGATCCCAACTAAGATATAATTACCCCTTATTGGGGGCAGAACAGCCCTATTGGGTTTATTTAATGGTTAAATGATTCCCTTTTCTCTGTAATAATAAAACAGTACCTGTACTTGATCCCAACTAAGATATAATTACCCCTTATTGGGGGCAGAACAGCCCTATTGGGTTTATTTAATGGTTAAATGATTCCCTTTTCTCTGTAATAATAAAACAGTACCTGTACTTGATCCCAACTAAGATATAATTACCCCTTATTGGGGACAAAACAGTCCTATTGGGTTTATTTAATTTTAAATTCTTTTTTAGTAGACTTAAGGGATGGAGATCCAGATTATGGAAAGATCCCTTATCTGGAGAACCCCAGTTCCCAAGCATTCTGGATAACTGGCTTCAAATTCAACCCTGTCAAATATAGTACAGATAAAGTAAACTTTTTTCTCATATTGTTCACCATATCCTACCCCTTTTGTTTCAAATGTATGTATGTTGTGCCATGTTGTGCTTATGGTATTTGGTGTGATGTCAAAATAAATAGCATCACTGTGTAAATGAATTGTAGCCCCCTCTTATTATAAAAGTCCTCTTCAAATTAAAGGTTTCCAACTCTAGCGCCTGATTCCAACAAGAACCCCAGGGCTCCAACATCTGTCAGGTTCTAGAGGACCCCATTCCTCAGTGCATATACAGGACACAATAAACATTTGCCACTCTGCAGAGACTAACAGTATGTCCCAACATCTACAGGTTAAATACTTTCTTGTATGAATCCTCAGGAGATAAACCTTTTAGGAATGTTCTCTTGTTCATCTGACTCAATGCCTAAAACTAGACGTAGAATAAAGCCAACCAAAAAATAAGGAAAAGAAAAGACAAAGGTCAAAAAGGAAGATATTAAAAAATAAAAACCACTCTGTACATTTTGCAAAGGTCATTCTATTCAAGTGTGCACTTCAAACCTCCCAAAAACATATTGAAAATGCTCAACATGCCTCCTCCCATACTATTGCCCTCTGTGCCTTTTTTGTTGACAAAAGTAATACTTTCATTGTACATTGACTGATTAAATGCCAATGCTCATGAAACATATACTACTATTATTTTTAGATTTTTGGACTAACAGCAGTCACAGATGTGGAACTTAGGTCTTTATTAATCATTATTCTAATGGTATTGCTAAAAGAGCATTTTTAATGAGTGTGTTTAAAATATGACATCTATTACATTTTGGTTAGAATCAAAATCATTAAAGTGGACCTGTCACCCTAAGAAATAATTCCAATTTCTTTTCTATCGTGTTTGTTAAGCAAAATTAACTTAACATACTATATAAATGATATAAATCTTGTTTCCTTGAGTCTTGGCAATATACAATCAGAGCCAGCAGGCAGCTGCCATTTTGTGGGCACTGTAATTAAGGCAAGCTTTGTATCACCACAAAATCTTGTGTATGTGCCAGAATGGGGGACCTGATGCCCATGCCCATGCACTGGCTACACAATTAGATGGTGAGAAGGTAGGGAGAATGTGAGTGCTGAATGGAAAGTTCAAGTAATTGTCTGCCCTGCCTCTATGCCTAAGGCATATGAACTATAATGTTCTACTATATTTACTGAGACCAAGTTATCTTTGCAGGTATTTTATGAACATCTCGTGGGGTGGAAAGGACTTCTCTTTTAATGAAGATGGCTACCTCATTAATCCAGCTCTTGTGGTGATTGCCCTCAACAAAGAGAGGAGCTGGGAAGTGGTAAGTGCCTATGCAGTAGATTCTATCCATCATCAGGGTAATAACATTGGCTAAAAGGTTAATAGAACCACGTGGATATGTTTTTTTTCTGGAGTTCAGGATTTAGCAGGTTAATTCTGTCTAACCCCAAAAATAAGCAAATAGAAAAACAAAAGGTTCACAATGCTGAGAAACACAGAGTAAAGGAGACAATAAGCATAAAAGGCATATGCATATAGTACTGGCAGAAGTAGGTTTAGTAGGGCATTAAGCAAAGGATATGGACTGATATGATATGAGGGAACTGAATATTAGAATAGAATTTTAGTTATTGTAGATATTAGGTATTGTTGTTTTGGTGCTAAGATCATAATTGATCAGTAGGTGGAAGAATTTAAGAACCTCTTGGCTGGTCTAGAACATCAGCATAGGATTTTTTCTTTATTTAGGAATAAAAAAACAAACATCACGTCCGATAACTAACATAACATAATAGTTCAGATAAGGCTGTCCATTAAAAGGTGATAGACCTTCACCAAAACCCACCCATTCCCTCCCAACAGACGAGAGCCATCTCTGTCCATGATGGCTTCCATTCCCACCCCCTCCCACAACAAACCCACGCAAAATACACACTTGATCCAAGTCCATAAATGTCCACTTGGTTTCTAGAACATCATCATAGGAGTTGATGTAATGACAGTAAGGGGGGGCATACATGTCATGACAGAATATAAAAAAATAACTGCTTCAGAACTGGCAGTTTGTGATGGTTTGCTTCAGAACTGGCAGTTTGTGATGGTTTGGGGCCCTCCAAGGGTTAGGGTTTGAGTTCATTTGCTTCCGAACTGGCAGTTTGTGATGGTTTGGGGCCCTCCAAGGGTTGTGGTTTGAGTTCATTTGCTTCCGAACTGGTAGTTTGTGATGGTTTGGGGCCCTCCAAGGGTTATGGTTTGAGTTCATTTGCTTCCGAACTGGCAGTTTGTGATGGTTTGGGGCCCTCCAAGGGTTTTGGTTTTGCCTACATTCTACAGAAGAATGCATCAGACACCATCATTTTAGTTGCCTTTAGCAGACACTTCAGTTATTACTGCTTCATCTGAACCTTTTGTTGAGTTTGTAATCATTACAGCTTTAGTGTACGGGTTATACAGCAATTTATTTCATGACATGTATATTTACTAGTCTTGGCAAAGTATTTTTCAAAACAGAACAGTGTGTTGTCAAGAAATGCTCTAATTAAAGCCAGCACTCATATTTCAAGAACTGCATCTAATTACCCAACATTTGTTAGCACCCAACAGGATTTGCAAAATAAGTCATCATTATACCATGCTTCCTACAAATAATGAGTAAATGAAATATATCCCTGCTAAACGAATGGAAACATTACAAACAGACTTATTTGGAGAGACACAACTGAATCCAAATAAACAAACACAGACAGAGAACAATACACCCCAGGAAGTGAAGAATGAGTGCCTAGGCCAGGATTCATCTATTCATAGGTTATACATCAAAGGCACAACTAAACAAAGGGGGGAAGATACTTTATCACATAACTGCAAAATTCTTGCAGGAGCGTTTGTGCCTTGTATAATTAGATTTTACATATTATTTGGGAGCCACATCTGAGCCATGTCAAAGAAAAATGTTCTGACAATTATAATGGTTTGCTATATTTTTTTATCTTTTCTGCCCTATTGTTTTTCTTTTTCTTACATGTATACACATTTCCCCATTTATCTGTCTCTTCTGCTTCCCTCTATTTCTCTACTTCTCTTTAATGACCTAAATGTGGAAAGGTCTTTATATAGGCAGAGGACTTAAGGCCAGTGGACTTGCCCACCGGGATACCAGGAAAACTCTTGGAGAACAAAGAGAAGAAATGGAGGGTAGGGATGTAGTGAACCTCAAAAAAAAAGTTTGCGAACGCGTTCGCGAACTTACGCCAAAAAGCGCGAATATTCGCGAACTTTGCGAACCCCATAGACTTCAATGGGAAGGCAAACTTTAAAACCTAGAAAAGCCATTTCTGGCCAGAAAACTGATTTTAAAGTTGTTTAAAGGGTGCCACGACCTGGACAGTGGCATGCAGGAGGGGGATCAAGGGCAAAAATTTCTTTGTTGACACAGCGTTGCGTAAAACCGCAAAGGCAGCTGGCAGACCTAGCGGAAATACGCAGCGTTTTTTGCTATTTCTCACTATTAGCACCATGGAAACGGGATTTGCTTACACCAGTACTAGGCTGAAAAATGCCATGTGTGGCTTGTGCGGTGTTTTTGGGCCAAGAAAAAATGCAGAGAAAAAACGCAGCGGAAAAAAAAACGCGGCGAACCCAAATTGCGAACATACGCGAAAAGTTCGCGAACTTCCGAACTTGCGAACACCCGATGTTCACGCGAATTAGTTCCTTGTAATACGAAGAGTTGCATGTAACAAAGAGAAGTGCTCCCATGGACTGAGGTGCATTGTGGCCCAAAGCATGGCACTTTGCACCCTGCCCCAATTGTTTAAATATGCCTGATATTTTTCTAAATGCTAATATTCATGCCAGATATCTACAAAACATTTACTATTGCTTGAGCCTCCGGTTATATAAAACCTGGCAAACTTTTTGCGCACATAGAAAAAAACCACCAACATTTCTTTAAAATATCCAGTTGGCAGCCAGCAGAAGTAATTTATTACAGAAGCCGCAAATGAGGTTGGAAACTCACTTGTAATTTCTTTAACTATTTGCTTGAGCAGGGGGCGATAATAAATGTGCCCCTCAGTGTACTGTATAAATATTTGATCGTTCAAGTAATGAGTGAAAACTCTTGTATAGGTGGAACCCTAATTTAGATTTACTGTAATCTCAGCCTTTAAAGGGGAACTCCACCCAAACACAATTTGAGCTTTTTGAAAAGTAAATATAATTTGAAGCAATTTTGCAATATACATCAATTATTAAGCCTTTTTAGGATTTTTAATGTAATAAAATGGATTGGAACAGTTCCCTAAGCCCCACACCCTGTTCCCCTGCTGATCTGGCTGGCTACTTTGTGACTTAAATAAAATGTAACAGTAGTCGCCTGTCCCTCAGCCTGCCTTCAGCCTGCATCCTCCCAATCCCACAATTCCCTGCACACGTGATGTCAATAAGGAAAGAAACATCCCAGTGCAATGCATTGTGGGTTATGTAGTTCCTGCATGCTGTCTGTAAGCTGTGGAGAAGTTGTTACAGTTTGTAACATTAATGTTTCAGTCTCTCCTCCCCTGCCAGGATTTCAAATGATGCAGAAAGAGAAGAACAGTTTTGCAGCTGGATTTCAGCATATAAAATGGTATTTATTTATACTTTTTGAAGGAACAGATTACAGTGATAGGAATATTAGGGGTTTCTGTGTTGTGTGGGGCTCTTTAACAAATTTTGGTTTGAAAGCCTGAGTTGCTCTTTAATGGAGTAAGGGGAATGACAAATACGAGTCTGATGAAAACTGCTCTATCCAGTTCTTTTGTCTTCTAACAATATGAAGAGGTTTCAGCTGGCTGCTACAATAATGCTGCTCCTGTTCAAATATATAACAAAACTATGCAGATCAAGAGCCTGCCTTAATATGTTTTACTGTGCAATTATATAAAAAATAATCCCTAATAATCCCTAATTATATAGTGTAAAGTTTCAATCGAACCTGTACAGCAAGCGTTTTGCTACATTCAAAACAAACTAACAGCAGGATGCATTCATTAATTAATGTATTTATTTATTATAGTGTCGCTGCTAACAAGCCGCATTGACTCATGGCAGGCTGCTAACACTCCCAGGGAAAGTTTTCCCCCCAAGGATTCCCTAGGATACTAATCATTTTAATATATCCTCCCTTTCTTTGAGATGATTTGTTTATACAATTTAATCTCCAGAACGACTTATGTGTTTGAATATTTCATGGACACCTCTCCTGCAAAAAGACACCTCATTAAACGTGTGAGCGGAGCACTGAAATTTTCATGATGTTTTTCATTCCTTCACTTCTATCATACCCATAATGACTTAGCTCTTTCCTCCCATCTGTGCGGATAACTGAAGAGGTATTTTATTGGTCCAGAAAGCTTTCAAGTTTTATCAGGACTGTACGAGTTTAAACCACTGGAGCTCCATTACTGACAATAAGCAAATTTAGCAACCAATCAGAAATTTGTATGTTCTTCCTGCAGCTGACGAATCAAAGATGATTACTGATTAGTTATGATCTATTTAATGGCACAATTTAGAAAATCAACTCCAGTGGATATTTGCCACTTTAATGGGTTGTTATTAACTGCTAAAAAGCTCAATTTTTTTCATGATTTTGTTTTTTTTACACCAAAACATGATTTTAACATGAAAAGACACAATTTTCCGCAATTTATTGTAGGGACCCATAGGGTTAAGCTCCCTATGGTGTTATCCCCTATCTTTTCCTTATCTGTGCTGTAATAGGGCAGAGCCCTCTACACTCAGATTACAGTTATTAGGCTACCCCCTATAGGTTTAGCCAGGTTGACCACTCCCCTTGGCAGACTATATAGTGTCTGGCACAAGGAAGTGTCTTCCTCTTTGGCTGCTGTTGTCCTAGGGCTGCATGTCATCGAGCCTGAGGCAATTAGGCCCCAGTAAGGAGAACCTGCCATTTGTAAGTCGGGGACAGGGCCCCGTGAATGAGATAAAGCCAGCACAGTCAGTTATATGTAATAGCACCCTCTAGGAGTGGTGAGCATAGTCAGCTTATTTAGTAAGGGCAGCACTAGCCCCATCAAAGGAGACTGTAAGGGTTTAGTCTAACCCAGGCTCTGTATGCCTTGCTGTAGGGACCACAGTTAAGACGCAGGATTCAGGCAGTACCTTACCCTGAACCATAGTTGGCTGGAGGGGATCCGTTCCAGTAAAGGGCATCCATTCCTGGTATACAGCTAATACTCTGCATATCCTCCAAGTGGGCTATACTGTTTCCTTAAGTGTCACATCTGCTGCTGTTCTCTGTGACCAAGTTCTATACTGCTGTGACTGTGAGTATATACCCTGATGCACTATTCTATATGTGCCTTGTCCAATAAAGTATTATCCAGTTAACTGCAAGAGCTCCTGGCGTCCTATCACTTATTATATTGCACAACAATTAAGCCAAACAAGTGTTACATTATTTTGAGACAAATCCAAAAGCAAATACAGTAATCACCATCTAAAACCTGTTGAGAAGTCAATGGCGGATGTCCCCTTTACGACTCAAAGATCTTTCTTTGCTTTGTGGTTTAAGAGATATTGGGGTTTTTTTGATGCTGGCTTTTGTTTGACAATATGGAAAAATTGTGATTTTTGTTTGAACCCAATCATCATGTTTTTTTCCCAAAATGCACCATTTTTCCCACAGAAGTCCTTTGTTGAAGCAAATGAGAAAAGCTCTTGATGCAATTGCGCTTGTGTCTACTGTAGTTGCATCTGATTCGCCATAATGGATGCAGCTGTGCATTTCTTTCATCGCTGATTGGGCACAGTTGCACTATTCCAATGTTTGTCATGCAAGTGATGCGTGTGACCTATACTTGCAACAGAAGGCAAGAAAGACGGCGCAGCACCAAGTGCAACTATACTGTTGTTACAAATCTGCCAAATATTGTATAATTTACTGGCATGCCCCCAAGTCTGTAAATTAACTCCCGTTTGTTTTATGAGCCTTTCTTGAAATTTGACATCTCTTGGCTTTCCCTGAAATCAAATAGAAACATTATGATTATGTTATGGGAATAAATACATTTAAACAATCCCATTTCATGGTTCAGATTAGGGGGCCATTAGCTTCAAGCCACATTAATTTGTCTGAGATTAGGGAAAAAAATCCCTATAGACAATTTGAATACCCATATATATATATATATATATATATATATAGATATAGATATGCATTATCATAAATTCATTACTTCCCCATAGACACAGGATAAATTATATGTTTAAAGATCTTTGCTGAATTTGATAATTGTATCTCTGCTGTAAGGGCATTCCGCACATTTTATACTCTTACTACAGGACTGCCTGTAGATAGTATCATATATATCAGCAAGGAACTGTAGTTACCCACCATTATTTACAACCCACTCATTCTTGTAAGAGATGTAAGCCAGTGCTAGCCAATCCTAGCCAAAGGAGAGCTCTCAACATTCCTACAGTGTGTGGCCCCACATCATACATTCCTTACAACATACCAAACTGAAAAATGCTGGATTTTGGGTATACTATGCACAGCTAATATTTTAAATATACCTTTTTAAGAAGGAATGTTAAATGTATGAGGAAGACATTACCACTGTAACATTATCTTCTTGAAATTGGCTGCTCACTGAGCAAATGATCTGTAAGAGATGCAAGGTGCCAGGCAAGCCCATAGGTTCTCTAGAATCTTTACAATGACTGGAATTTTGGGATGCTATATTAGTTCTGGGACATCCAGGAGTGATCAGGTGTAATACTTACATGTGTGCCTTAGTCATTTAGTCATTTAGGGGAATTAGTACACTGTAGGCTAGTCCCCTAGTGGGACAATGGCCTACTATGTTGTAATATACTCTGGGTTGGTGTTGTGCACTGCATTCGTTGTAGTCGTTGAACATTGAACCTGGGTGTAAAACTCAATAACATCTTATAAAATATTGTAATGGCTCCCTGTTGGTCATGCTAAAATGCAAGCATTCCTCTTTTATTTGGGCTGTGGGCATAATATGTTTAGAGTAGCAAATTATTTGTTTAGATTACACTCATGTTAGACCTTTATCCTAGTATCTCATTTTTCTCAAGTGATGGTTTGCCTGATAATGGCTAATCATTAATACAATTGAAAATCTAGTCTGTAGCTACATGATAAGTGACTTTGTAGACATGTTATTTGTTCAAATGTTCAACCATTGATGTGGTACATTATCTCAGGAGAGGGGGTGGCCACAAAGAATAGTATCATGGTAGGTTGAATATGCAAAAAAACCCCAGCTTATCAGACAAGGAAACCATACAGCTGTTTATCTGTTTATGATAGACACCACTCCTTTTATGAAACATTGTCTATGCTTGACTGCAGTTGCACACTTATCAAACTGAATTGAAAGAATTTGTTGCTCCCATAAACAAATTTACCTCTATTGGTTCTGGAAGCTTCTCTGGTGTGTTCTTTGGAAATATCATAGTACTGGCCAGTTCTCTGTTGTGTTCTTTGGAAAGGGTAATAGCGATAAGCACAGAGGGGTGGTAGAATTATGCCCCAATAATAAACTATTTATGTTTGTTATTGCACAAGTATACTGTCTGTGCAACATTTCAATGTCTTTCACTGGACCATGTCATGACAGATGCCTGGAACATGGGAGGATAATGGAACTTGTCTGTTGCAGATACATAAGTAGCTGATTTGGGAATGGAATCCATCTTTAAAAATCTTTATGGGATGTTATAATATAAAAGTTGGTTCCAGAGAGGGGGCCATGGTTAATTGGTTATTTGAGATTTCCTGCATCAACTGTATGTATGGAATGAGCTAATCCCCCCCTACCATTGAGTCCAATAAAGTTGGTGCAAGAAAACAAAGGCCACTGACTTCAATGGATTTAGTGCAAGAAAAAACACCATTGGCACCAATGCGTTGGGTTTCACCAATTTTCATCAAGGGAGAAACAAAAAAGTTTCACTAGATGAAAAGTAATAATGGTCTCATGTTGGCCAGGCCCAGTTCTCCCTTCTCTCTGGGTGCAGTGATCAATGTCCATGAGTTTAGGTTGAGCCCCAATCAATTCCAGTCCTTATAGACAGGTTAACTATACTGTATTTAGCCTAACTAAAGTGCTAAAAAAGAAGCAAAGGAATTTAAAATTTAGGGAAATAAACCAATTTATACAGTGGCTTGCAAAAGTATTCGGCCCCCTTGAACTTTTCCACATTTTGTCACATTACAGCCACAAAGATGAATCAATTTTATCGGAATTCCACGTGAAAGACCAATACAAAGTGGTGTACACGTGAGAAGTGGAACGAAAATCAAACATGATTCCAAACATTTTTTTACAAATAAATAACTGCAAAGTGGGGTGTGTGTAATTATTCAGCCCCCTGAGTCAATACTTTGTAGAACCACCTTTTGCTGCAATTACAGCTGCCAGGCTTTTAGGTAATGTCTCTACCAGCTTTGCACATCTACAGACTGAAATCCTTGCCCATTCTTCTTTGCAAAACAGCTCTATTTTTTACAAATAAATAACTGCAAAGTGGGGTGTGCCCAATTATTCAGCCCCCTTTGGTCTGAGTGCAGTCAGTTGCCCATAGACATTGCCTGATGAGTGCTAATGACTAAATAGAGTGCACCTGTGTGTAATCTAATGTCAGTACAAATACAGCTGCTCTGTGACGGCCTCAGAGGTTGTCTAAGAGAATATTGGGAGCAACAACACCATGAAGTCCAAAGAACACACCAGACAGGTCAGGGATAAAGTCATTGAGAAATTTAAAGCAGGCTTAAAAAGAATCTAGGCTACAAAAAGATTTCCAAAGCCTTGAACATCCCACGGAGCACTGTTCAAGCGATCATTCAGAGTATGGCACAACTGTAAACCTACCAAGACAAGGCTGTCCCCCTAAACTCACAGGCCGAACAAGGAGAGCGCTGATCAGAAATGCAGCCAAGAGGCCCATGGTGACTCTGGGGGAGCTGCAGAGATCTACAGCTCAGGTGGGGGAATCTGTCCATAGGACAACTATTAGTCGTGCACTGCACAAAGTTGGCCTTTATGGAAGAGTGGCAAGAAGAAAGCCATTGTTAACAGAAAACCATAAGAAGTCCCGTTTGCAGTTTGCCACAAGCCATGTGGGGGACACAGCAAACATGTGGAAGAAGGTGCTCTGGTCAGATGAGACCAAAATGGAACTTTTTGGCCAAAATGCAAAATGCTATGTGTGGCGGAAAACTAACACTGCACATCACTCTGAACACACCATCCCCACTGTCACATATGGTGGTGGCAGCATCATGCTCTGGGGGGGCTTCTCTTCAGCAGGGACAGGGAAGCTGGTCAGAGTTGATGGGAAGATGGATGGAGCCAAATACAGGGCAATCTTGGAAGAAAACCTCTTGGAGTCTGCAAAAGACTTGAGACTGGGGCGAGGTTCACCTTCCAGCAGGACAACGACCCTAAACATAAAGCCAGGGCAACAATGGAATGGTTTAAAACAAAACATATCCATGTGTTAGAATGGCCCAGTCACAGTCCAGATCTAAATCCAATGGAGAATCTGTGGCAAGATCTGAAAACTGCTGTTCCCAAACGCTGTCCATCTAATCTGACTGAGCTGGAGCTGTTTTGCAAAGAAGAATGGGCAAGGATTTCAGTCTCTAGATGTGCAAAGCTGGTAGAGACATACCCTAAAAGCCTGGCAGCTGGAATTGCAGCAAAAGGTGGTTCTACAATGTATTGACTCAGGGGGCTGAATAATTACGCACACCCCACTTTGCAGTTATTTATTTGTAAAAAATGTTTGGAATCATGTATAATTTTCATTCCACTTCTCACGTGTACACCACTTTGTATTGGTCTTTCACGTGGAATTCCAATAAAATTGATTCATGTTTGTGGCTGTAATGTGACAAAATGTGGAAAAGTTCAAGGGGGCCGAATACTTTTGCAAGCCACTGTATATATTTAGTTTCCCCTACAAGGCAGATATCTCCACAGTGTTGTAGTTATAGATGTTTTAGTAAGGAGTCAAAATTCATTCTCACAAAATTGCCTATTACCGCTCACTTGTATTTCAACAATTGCAAGGACATCACAGCTATACAAGGTTCTTTGGTGGAAACCATAGTCATCGCAGTATATCTGATGCAAGGTCAGGCCAAACTGTCATTAAATAAGGCACATTAACTATTTGACGAAATTCTTGCACCACTTTGTTATTAATTATAGCCAATTTTAGAAAGCCCATTCATTTACCACACCAAGTGCTGTTATTTTGAGCTGCACAAGTTCTTTGTAGTCATCTCAGCATGGTGGGAAGGGATTTAAAAACAGAATGAAGGAGGTGGACAACCCTGTTTTCTACTGGCACACAATAAATGAACACACTATGAAAGGAGAAAACGAGAAGAAAAGCGACTTAAATAGAAATTAGAACTACTTTTATATGATTCACATTGTATATTCACAAAGAACAGGCAAGATGTATCCTAAAAAGTAGGGTATATACAGTATCTATGTATTTTAAATATGATTTAAACTTAATTTTCAAGGAGAAGGAAAGCCTAATAAAGAGTTAATCTCAAGCTGCAGGCATACCTTCAGTTTTCTCAATAGTGCCCTTAAGTCTCCCCATATTTCTCCCGTTCAGATGATCAGAAGCCATATAGGAAAAAAAAAACTGAGCTCTGTAAAGAAAGTTCCCATAATGCCTCACTCCTGCACCAAGACCAAGACCGATGTACATGCTCAGTTTGTTAGACTATGAGGAAGCTTCCTGCTGATTGGCTCAGATCCACATTCCTAAGGGGGGGCGGGAGTTCTTAGCATTCTTGAGGGAGGGGGGAGCAGAAGAGAATAGAGAGGAGAGAGCTGCATGTCTCTGGCACAGGAAAACAAACAAACAAGAAATCCTGTTTCTTTTGAAAGAGAACTCAGTGCAGTGTTTCTGTTCAAGCTTACTTAGTTTTTACCTTTCTTTCTCCTTTAAAATGCAAGCTGTGAGTTGGGTAAATGCTCCATAGGCTAAAGACAATTTAAGAAAGCAAGACTCCCACCTGTAGTGGGGACACCCTTGGCTGGTAAAATCCCATCACTGGATAGATGTTTGGACAGACCTTTACTGTGAGAAGCAGACACACTGTAGTACACAGTAGTGTGATGGAACAAGACATAATTGTTTGAACTCTTACAGGGTTGGAAATAGTATGGACTGGATAGCCAAATCTTTAGGGTAAAGACACACAGAGCTACTTAGTAGCAGCTACTTATCACGGCTACTAAATACCAGAAAATCATAGACAATACAGAGAATTGCCTCTGCTAAAACACAGGTAAAGACAATTATCAGTAAATGATCAGCATTGTCTATTTCTGTAGCCATGACAAGTAGCTGCTACTAGTAGCTCTGTGTGTCTTCACAAGAAACACTATTAGCTCATGAGCTACAGCTTTGGATTAAACTTGTAATACCCTTGAGTCGCGCAAGAATACGTTATACATGCCTTAACGCAAGACTTTAAAATGATCATTAATTAATGTTGAATAGCATTTAACTTTTTATACGGTGCTTTTAAAATAAAAGACAGCTTGCTAATGAACTTGTCTGCATTTTGTTATTAAGGTAATTGACTTGCTGCTCATAATGATGATAGATTGATTTTGTAACTATGATTTTCACAAGTGTCCAAAACAATAATACGAAAAGCAACGTGTTTTTCATCTCTGCCACGCCCTACTGTTTTGTTATCTTACATATAAAGATAATGAGCTTTCATATTGTATTACATATTAAATATCAACATAGTTGCCAACATCAGAAACATCTTAGATCAAGACCATTCCCTTCTAAGCATAGGTTTGCCCATGATCTTCCCCAAACCTCTCATTTTCAAGCAAAACCACATTATTTGTGCCTTCTTTCCAAGCATGGATAGGGTGTTCAACCAGTGTGGTGTCTAATAAGGACCATTCTTTCTATATAAGGCACAAATTACAGTTAAGATAAGTAGTGATGAGCAACATTTTTCTGTAGGCATGGTTTTGCTGCGAAATTCGCGTAATTTTATGGTTGATGATCTGTCAAGGTTATCCAACATGAATCATTGCCAGAAGATTCCTCCATATTTTGCCTGAGATGCATTCCACAATTCTACATAACAAAAACAGAGAAATACAGAACATTTTGAATGATATGATATTATATATACATAGTTACATAGTTACATAGTTACATAGGGTTAAAAAAAATCAAGTCCATCAAGTTCAACCCTTCCAAGTAAACCCAGCACACACACCTATACTTACCTATCTATACACTCACATACATAAACTATATATACAACCACTAGTACTAACTGTAGATATTAGTATCACAATAGCCTTGGATATTCTGATTGATCAAGAACTCATCCAGGCCCCTCTTATAGGCATTAACAGAATCTGCCATTACCCCATCACTAGGAAGGGCATTCCCCAACCTCACTGCCCTCACCGTGAGGAACCCCCTACGCTGCTTCAAATGGAAGCTCCTTTCCTCTAATCTAAAGGGGGGGGCCTCTGGTGCGCTGATTGTTTTTATGGGAATAAAGAACATCCCCCATCTGCCTATAATCCCCTCTAATGTACTTGTACAGAGTAATCATGTCCCCTCGCAAGCACCTTTTTTCCAGAGAAAACAACCCCAACCCTGACAGTCTAACCTCATAGTTTAACCCTTCCATCCCCTTTACCAGTTTAGTTGCAGTCTCTGCACTCTCTCCAGCTCATTAATATCCTTCTTAAGGACTGGAGCCCAAAACTGCACTGCATACTCAAGGTGAGGCCTTACCAGGGACCTATAAAGAGGCAAAATTATGTTTTCATCCCTTGAGTCAATGCCCTTTTTTATACAAGACAGCACTTTATTTGCTTTAGTAGCCACAGAATGACACTGCCACTTTTTATCTACAAAAACCCCTAGATCCTTCTCCATTAAGGATTCCCCCAACAAACTACCATTCAGTAGATAGTTTGCGTTTATATTATTTCTACCAAAGGGCATAACTTTGCACTTGTCCACATTGAACCTCATTTTCCAATTAGCTGCCCAGTTTTCCAACATGGAATCAGCATTTTAGGTTTTATTAGTATATTTTGTTTTTCTCCCAATGAAACCCTCCTTGCCTGCTGGAATTTTAATTAGTAAGCAGGAAGAATAGAATTGTTATGAGCTTTAATTAGAACACTCTCTGGACATGGGGCAAATCCTTGGGGTTTAACCAATTCTTACATTTCATTCATGTATTCTCTACTGTTTTTGGAGGCCACCCGTAAGTGAAGAGCTTATAGAATATTAAATTCCATTATTTAATGAAAGACTCTGCTTGGACCTAGGTTGGAATCTGGGAGCATGGAGATCTACGCATGAAATACCCCGTGTGGTCCCGTTATGGGAAGTTCCTGCAACCAGTGGACGATGACCAGCATCTCACTGTCGCTACCCTAGAGGAACGTCCCTTTGTTATCGTCGAAGGCGTGGACCCAGCAACAGGCACCTGCATCCGGGATTCTGTACCCTGTCGCAAACAACTTAACAGAACTGACAAGTACAGTATCTAATATCTACATCATTAATACCTACACCATTTGCTTTAGATTTCAGTATAACTATGCATAAAAATATTCTGCATCTACTTCTTTAGAATGGTCTGCACAATGTAAGGCATTACAGGAAAACCATTATTCTGAAAGCTCTAAAATAATGGAAAGCCATTAGTTCTGATTTGTAAAAAATGTTTTTTGTAATATAATAATAATAATAATTATTATAATAATGACTCTAATAATAAAAGAGTACTCTGTACTTGATGGTCACTAAACTGCATATTGTTGGCACCATGTTCCTATTGGGTTTATTTAATCATTAAATGGTATTTAGCAGATTTAAGTTAGGGAGATCCAAATTACAAAAACAACCCATATATAGAAAACCTCTAGGTCCCAAACATTTTTTTTTCCTTAGGTGAATGGCAAAATGCCAGTTCTGGTTATGTATACATAGATGAAGGGGAATTAAGTGAAAATCACAAGCAATGAAGGGCCTTGTTATATATGTGTCCCCCAACCTGACTGCAACCCACACAGACAATATGTTGGCCAAACCTGCCCACATGATTTTACTTACCACTACCAGGAATGTTGGGTAATAATATGCATATATTCCTTATTTTTATACACTTGCAATGGAATAATATACTTACTTTTGCACTGTATAGAGCATGTGAGTGTAAACATTAACCCTGTATAAGAGAAGGTCATATGGATCAATAAGCAAAATGCAATGTACCAGAGCTCAGGAGTATAAATACTTTTTTTAATAGTATGTGCCATTGGGTATTCCTAAATAGAAAATTGGCATTTTAAGAATTAAGGGCCACCCCCTGGGATCATAGATCATAAGATTAATATACAGGTTTGGGATCCGTTATCCAGAAACCTGTTATCCAGAAACCCGTTATCCAGAAAGTTCTGAATTATGGAAAGGCTATCTCCCATAGACTCCATTATAGGCAAATAATTTGAATTTTTAAAAATGATTTCCTATTCTCTGTAATAATAAAACAGTACCTGTACTTGATCCCAACTAAGATATAATTACCCCTTATTGGGGCAGAACAGCCCTATTGGGTTTATTTCATGGTTAAATTATTCCCTTTTCTCTGTAATAATAAAACAGTACCTGTACTTGATCCCAACTAAGATATAATTACCCCTTATTGGGGCAGAACAGCCCTATTGGGTTTATTTCATGTTTAAATGATTCCCTTTTCTCTGTAATAATAAAACAGTACCTGTAGTTGATCCCAACTAAGATATAATTACCCCTTATTGGGGGCAGAACAGCCCTATTGGGTTTATTTCATGGTTAAATGATTCCCTTTTCTCTGTAATAATAAAACAGTACCTGTACTTGATCCCAACTAAGATATAATTACCCCTTATTGGGGGCAGAACAGCCCTATTGGGTTTATTTCATGGTTAAATGATTTTTTATTAGACTTAAGGTATGGAGATCTAACTTACAGAAAGATCCCTTATGCGGAAAACCTCAGGTCCCAAGCATTCTGGATAACAGGTCCAATACCTGTACTTAAATTATTCAGGAGAGGTTAGAAAATAATCATTTGCGTTGTTCCCTGGAAAATGTATATACAGTATATATGAAAAAAAGGGCAGTAAAGTCTATAGCGATATGGCTTCCAAATTTGTCCTTTTTATTCTCTACAGCTCTTTCTTTTGTTTTCCTTCCTGCTGGAGGGGCTGGTTCTACAGTAGGATCATTAAACACTGCAGACATTAACTATGTAATATTTAAAATTTATAACAACATCCCACATTTACACTGACTTCAGTGAGGAGACCGACAAATGATTTAAGCTGCAATATCTTCTGAATGTCGGTGCAGAAAGTAAAAGTCACGGCAGTGCTTAAATGGCAAAATCATAAGTAGTAAATAAGAAGGATTATAGGCGTACAATGATCTTCAGTGTGGGCAATTGTATGTGCCAGATTCCCAAAGCTGGAGGATTCATGTAGTTTCAAATGAAGTTGCATTTCCATTCACCAAAGCAGACGTGGGGGCTGGGTGCTTAGCCTTAAGGTCCCCATACACGGGCGGATTCTAGCTGCCGATATCAGTCCCTTAGACCGATTCAGCAGCTTATAGGCCCATGTAGGGGCAGGAAAGTGGGCCTGCCTGACCGACATTTTGCCTGAAATTGGACAGATATCGATCGGGCAGGTTAAAAAATTTAGTCGAATTGGGGACCGCATCAGCTCGTTGATGCGGTCCCCAAACCGACTTTGCCTATACCCATCGTTATAATTCGATAGTTTGGCCCCAGGGCCAAATGACCGAATTAGCCTGGATTCTCCCGATATCGCCCACCCGTAGGTGGGGGATATAAGGAGAAGATCCACTCACTTGGCGACATTGCCAAGCGGGCGGATCTGAAGGTGTATGGCTAACTTTAGACCTATAGGCAGATACAGGATTGAACTGGGGGGTGTAGGCCCCCCCCCCCCGCAGGAGCCCCCTACCCCAAGCGTGCCTAAATGAAACTCACCTGTGGCACGTCGGGGGATCAAGACCGGTGGATTGTGGGACCGCCCTGGGGGGTTCGGGTCTGGGCTGCCGTGGTCCACACTGGGCAGATATCACTGCTGGGATTGCCTTTTATATTCCTTCATATATAAAGACTTGATTTATACATGGGGTCAGTGATGCTGGCAGTTTCTTTATTCAACCCAAACTAAGGACGGTCATTTATCAACAATCAAATTCAACATTTATTTTTTAATTTATATTTGTATGTATGTATGTATGTATATCTTTATTTATAAAGCGCTACTTATGTACACAGCGCTGTACAGTAGAATACATTAATACAGACAGGGGGTTATTAAGATAATAATAGATAAATGCAAAGTATAACAATAAATACAGATAGATACAAGATAAATACAGTTGCAATAAGTTAAGAGTCGAGGACACAAGAGGAAGGAGGTCCCTGCCCCGTAGAGCTTACAATCTATATATTTGTCCAAGGTTAGCAAATAAAGATTGATACAATAACATGTACAGTAAAGAAAGGATAGAGAAAAGAAAAGTAAGAAGAAAGGAAAGTTGCAAAAATTCTATGTTATTTAAGCTTGACTTTTTATTTTATTAACCATAAACCATAATTTTACACTAGTTTAGACTGCAGTCTATTTATATTAGTGGGATACATTTAGGAAATAAAGCCTCTGGACATTATGGTGCTGCTCTTCTGATTATTATTATTATTATTATTATTATTATTAATAATAATAATAATAATAATAATAATAATAATAATAATAATAATAATAATAATAATAATAATAATAATAATAATAATAATAATAATAATATAAGTGTGAGCAGAGCTCTGTCCAAAAGAGCTTACAATCTATAGGGAAGTCTCTTCTACTTTCCTCTTTCTCTCCTCTGTTCCACATTTTCTTCTCGAGTTCTCCTTCTTTTGAGCACTGCTGTATAATAGAAAACATTGACCAGAGCGATCTTATTAATGGGTTAGGAATAAAAACTCTTTTTAAAAGATTAAATCAGTAATGTAAACTCTAGTTAATTACATATTAACATTTTTTCTGTATACATCTTTATTCCTAATGCTTAATCACTTCATGCCTTATCGTAACATGGTGAATGTAGGCAAATGTTGGAATTCTTCCCTATAATAGAACACGTACTCTAATCTACCACTTACATAGAGAGGGTCTGACCTTTACTCTGCTGTTTTCTTAGTTCATATTGTTTATATTAACTACATATACACTCAGCTTTCTGATTTATTCAATCACATTTTACCAACTAGAATTAGGCCACCGGGAGGACATTACCATTTTTATCCTGTCTCGTCTTCTGAACCATAACCTTATCTGCGCACAGCCTGGAACGACGTCTGGAACAAGACACTCTATATATTTTATCTGAGCAGTCACAAATGTATGAAAACTCCTTTTCCATTCTTCATTTTCATGACTCAAACAATTTAACTCACATCTTTGCTAAGAGAGAAAAGGTCACAGATTATTTTCCCTGCTGTTACAGAGACAAAGTAGGCAAAGAAAGAGTCTGTTCCTAGTAGACACCCCATGATAATGGGAAGAAAAAGACATTCTCTTGATAACAATATTGCCTATGTTCCTATTTCTTAGTCTAGTGATTTTCTTTAACTCCTTATTCCCGTATCCATTATTTTGCCTTTTGATTTGGTGTCTGGGTATGACTGTTCTCATTTGATAAACCAATAAAACTGAAAAAGTAATACAGCAAGATAATAACCATTCCTCATACAACTCTTCACAAAACACATTAGGAAGGGAATTGTGTCAGCAAGAAGTCTGCACAAAAAGTTCCCAGGTAGACTGAGATACTATAAACCACATCCATTTTGTATCCTTAAAAGTAACCAGAAATAAAGAAATAGTTGCACACGCATGCAGGGTTTTATCCCACATAGGAATGCATAAAGACAGACCAACCATTTTTTAATTTCTGTGACATATAGAAGAAGAGTAGGTGGCCCAAAGTTTAAATAATCAGCGTTTGATGCAGAGACCATGGTTTGATTTCTTATGGCACAAGTCCATCCTGTGACCCTGGGAAAGTGACTTATTCCCCTGGTGTCCTGGCATATTTAGTGCAAAGGTATATTTATCAGGCAAGGGAAGTTAGAGGTAAGGGATATATTACGGTAAGTTATTTCAATCAGCAATTGGCACATGATTTTGGTGACATTTTGAGATACAGGTTCATAACAGCACCATCAACTGGCAAGACTTACCTAGAGTGTCCCAAAGATAGTCCATGTCTGGCCAAGCCATAGGTATGCTACTATACTGCAGTCCACTATCATATTGTTTCTTCAGGTTACACAAATCCACTGGGGCTGATTGTTCCATAAGAGTCCAAAACACATTAGTAGGTGAAGTGTTGGTTTCCAGGTAGTTAAAGATGATTCCTTTTTCTTAAGGGGGTTTGAATTTGCCATAATGAATTTCAGAGCCCATTGTTTCAAGTTGCTTCCAAGTCCTAGATTGGCCATTGTCCTTTCACACTCATCCTTCAGAAAAAAGGTGCTATTTCATCCCTGTGTTCTAATCACCATTCTGGGTTGTATGATACCACGGAGAGTAAATACACACAGGTGGTACACGGTGCTTCCATACTGAAAGGTGTAGATTTAGCAGACAGAATGGTTCCAATGCCACTAAGGGCTGAAGCAATATTACTGGCCAAGTTACATACTAATTTAATCCTTTATATCAGGGGTCTCCATCCCTTTTTACCAGTGAGCCACATTCAAATGTAAAAAGAGTTGGGGATCAACATCAGCACGAATAAAGCCCTGTGGTGCCAAATAAGGACTATGATTGGCTAATTGGTAGCCTTATGTGGACTGACAAAAGGCTTTGTTTGGCATTATACTTGCTTTTTATTCAATCAAAACTTGCCCCCAAGTCAGGAATTCAAAAATAACTACCTGGTTTGGGGGCACTGGGAGCAACATCCAAGGGGTTGGGGAGCAACATGTTGCCCATGAGCCACTGGTTGGGATCACTGATTTCTTCCTGTAAAACATGGCACTAAAATCAAGTGATAAATACAATAGTATTTTTTATGTAAATGCTTGGGACCTGGGGTTTTCTGTATATAAGGACTTACCATAAGTTGGATCACCACCTAAAGTCTACTAATACATTTATTAATTAAAATCAAGTTGCTTTGCCATCAATATTACTTTATGCAATAATCAAGGTTTCTATATCATTACAGTTTTTACTGTTTAATTTTTCTTTGGAGTGCAACATATAGGATGATGCAACTAGTAATAAGTGAATCTGTTTCACTTTGCCAGAGAATTAGCAAAACAGCGTGAAAACTAACAAAACAGAAAACATTCTCAAAAAGCATTGTAGTCAATTTGCGTTTTTTTCACAGCAATTTTTTGCAGCAAAATTTCTGGTGGCTTTGGGGAATTTTCAAAATTTCACTGTGAATCCATACCTGCTGACCAATTTCTCTCATCATTAGTTATGACCACATTGATGTCTGTATATTACATTAAAATCACTTGTTCCAGTTGTTCCAGTTTGTAATACATTTAAAAGATCTAGTGATGAGCAAGTCTTTTCAATTTTGCTTTGCCAAAAAATTTGTGAAATGGCGAAAAATGTGCAAAATGCACATTGACTTTTTTGATGCACATGGTTTTCCCGAAATGGGCAACATAATTTGCTGTGGGAAAATTCGCCGCAGGACGGAAAATTGTCATCTGCATCAAAAAAAATTGTCACCCACATAAAAAAAATGCACACATGACTAATTTTTTCTGACACGCAACGTTTTTGCTGTTTTACAAATTTTTTGCTGTTTCGCGAATCTTTTCAAAGATCTTTTCACAATTTTACAAATTTTTCGGCGAAACAAGAGAAATTTACTCATCACTATTAGCCAATTCATAACTATATGAATTGAATAATAACTAGTGATGGGCGAAATATTTTGGCAGGCATGGATTTGCGGCGAATTTCCACATTTCGCCACTGGCGGATTGTTTCGCGAAACGGATGAAAAAATTTGCTGCACGTCCAAAAATTGTCGCCCGTGTCAAAAAAAGAATAGTCGTGGGCGCAAAATAATAGCTGTGTGACAAAATAATAGCCGCTCGCGACAAAATAATAGCTGTGAGCGACAATTTTTTTTGCCGCATGACATTTTCGCCATTTCGCAGATCTTTCGAAAGATTTGCAAATTTTACGGTGAAGCAAAACGGAACAGATTTGCTCATCACTAATAATAACATTTCTGTAAGCAAAACCTTATGGACATAAAAAGTCAATAATATGTATTTTCACATTCTTTTTTTCTTTTTCTTGTGCAGCCACTTGACAGATCCCATCATTTTCGTCAAACAGTGCTGTAAGGGTTTCTGCATTGATATACTGAAACGGCTTTCTAAGACCATTGGATTTACTTACGATCTCTATCTAGTGACCAATGGAAAGCATGGAAAAAAGATTGACGGTGTGTGGAATGGCATGATTGGGGAGGTAAGAGTTGGATCAGTGTATTTGGGCTTGTAAACATTGAAGTCATGCAATAGTGTATTCCATTAGTTAGAGGTTATGTAAAACTATGGCTGCTGGCGGGGATCAAAGGGAACTTTTGGGTAGAATCTACTGTGTAAATGCATTGAATCAGTTCATGTAAACACTGTAGACAGAATGACACTTTTGTTTTTGCAAGGGTTAAGGATAATAAATATTAAAACTATTGTTATCCAGCTTTCTGAGAGTATCTTCACTTACATAGGTACGTAGTTAAGTTGGGTTGAAAAAAGACCAAAGTCAAGTTCATCCCTTCCAAGGAAACTCCAACACCCACACATAGACCCATACCGACCTACACACTCTACATACTCTGTACACTCACCTACATTAAAAAAATATATATATAAACATTTTTTGGCAGTTTTGCTAAATTTTTGGTATAGCGAAATGAGGCAAAAGGTGAGGAACTTAAAGAGTTTCATATATTAATGTCCACTATTTCTTTCTGTCACTCATTTAAAAATGATCTAGGGATTGGGCCACAGGCAGGATTTAATAACCTTCTCCTATTAGGCTTATATTTAGATATTATGTACTGCAGGAAAAATAATGTGGCTTGAGTGGCTGAAGATTGGATTTAATGGCTTTAACTAGGGCTAAAATGCAGTGGGAGTTTAGAGAATTTATACTGCACCACAAACAGATGGGACTAAAATAAAATAAGCTGTTTATAACTTAATAGCCTTCATAAAAGCTGTATAAAACCAAGGGGGAGACTTATCAATGCTCAATTTGATGTTTTTTTTCACAATTCAATTTTTGTAGCACTAAAACTTGCACAATTCGTGAAAAAATCTGAAAACACAAATGTAAAACTTTAGCATCTAAAAGCTTGCAAGAGATTTTTTTTTTTGCAAACTTGCAAATTCTAGATGTTCAAGTTTTTTTTTATAAAAAATAGTTTTCCTCATTACTAAATAAGCAAGCAGTTGAAATGTGGGTTTATTCGAATCAGAAACTCAAAATTGATAAATAAGCCCATAAGTTGTTGTGTTGTGTCTATCATAATGCCAGCTACCCTAGATAGGTCTCTACTCCACAGCCAAAGCAGGACAGGATTTAAAAAAAATAAAATAAAAAAAAATAGGTAAGGCTTAGGCAATGGCAAATAGAGAGGGTAAAGTACAGTAAATCTAGATTCAGTCTTATACCACTCATAGGGGCTGATTTACTAATCCACGAATCCGAATGAGAAAAATTCGGATTGGAAAACGAACATTTTGCGACTTTTTCGTATTTTTTGCAATTTTTTTGTCGCCGTTACGATTTTTTCGTAAATTGTCGCGACTTTTTCGTAACCGTTACGACTTGCGCAAATTGTCGCGACTTGTTCATAGCCATTTTAAATTTTGTGAATTGTCGCGACTTTTGCATAGCCATTATGACTTTCGTGAATTGTCGCGACTTTTTCATAGCCAGTACGACTTTCACGAATTGTCGCGACTTTTTTGTATTGAACGCGCGAAAAAAATCGCAAAATATCGATCGTTACGAAAAAAACGCATTCGGACGCTTTTCGGACGTTCGTGGATTAGTAAATGTGCCCCATAGTATAGTCTCCCCGTGAGACACATTTAAATGAAAAAAGTGTTGGGGAGCAACACAAGCATGAAAAAGGTTCCTGGGGGTGCAAATAAGAGTTATAAGTGGCTACATAATAGCCCCTGTGTGGACTGGCAGCCTACAGAAGGCTCTGTTTGGCTCTATACTGGGTTTTATGCAACTAAAACTTGCCTTCGTACCAGAAATTCAAAAATAACTCCCTGGGGACACTAGGAGCAACATCCAAGGGGTTGGGGAGCAACATGTTGCCCCTGAGCCACTGGTTGGGGATCATTGGTATAGAGAATGCAGAAATTCAGGTCTTCTAGTTTGGTACTTCCCCTTACACCAGTGAAATAATAAAGGTATTAAAGTTGCCAGAGGAAGTGATAATTACCTATAAATCAGATGTATGGTAGATGATGTTAGCACTTTAAGCAACACATTCAAATTTTACCTCAAATTTCAGTTTCCAACACTTTTTTAATTTTTAAGATTTAGGAATTTTTCAATGTGAATTTTCCAAACTAATTAAACTAAATTCGGTAGTCTCATTAAGATGGAAGGGAAGAATGTAATTTAATATTTCTAAACAATGAAGTTTTCAAGTTTTTTCATAAATAAGCACACGCAAGGCGACTGTGCCTTTTTTTTGCCGTGACCGCGTCTTTTCTTTTGACACGGCCGCACGCAATTTGACGCGCGACAAAAAATTCCACATGTCAAATTTTTCAGCTGTGAATTTTCACAGAAGTTTCGCAAAAACAATTCGCCAATGGTAAAATGCGGAAATTTGCTGCTAATCGATGCCTGGCGAAAAAATTCGCTCATCGCTACTCATCACTAGTTAGTACAGGTATGGAATCCATTATCCAGAAAACTATTATCCCGAATTAGAGGAAGACCATCTCCCATAGACTCCATTATTATTTCCTTTTTCTCTGTAATAATAACAGTACCTTGTAAATGGTCCTAACTAAGATATAAATACCCCTTATTGGGGGCAGAACAGCCCTATTGGGTTTATTTCATGGTTAAATGATTCCCTTTTCTCTGTAATAATAAAACAGTACCTGTACTTGATCCCAACTAAGATATAATTACCCCTTATTGGGGGCAGAACAGCCCTATTGGGTTTATTTAATGGTTAAATGATTCCCTTTTCTCTGTAATAATAAAACAGTACCTGTACTTGATCCCAACTAAGATATAATTACCCCTTATTGGGGCAGAACAGCCCTATTGGGTTTATTTAATGGTTAAATGATTCCCTTTTCTCTGTAATAATAAAACAGTACCTGTACTTGATCCCAACTAAGATATAATTACCCCTTATTGGGGGCAGAACAGCCCTATTGGGTTTATTTCATGGTTAAATGATTCCCTTTTCTCTGTAATAATAAAACAGTACCTAGTAAATGATCCTAACTAAGACGTGGTATACAGTACACTATACAGTAATTAGCCCCTATTGTTGGCAAAACAATCCTAATTCATATTTAAATGATTTTTTAGTAGTCTTAAAGTATGGAGATCTAAATTATTGAAAGATGGCACATAGTACAGCCACCATCCAGCACAACCTTGTCTGGAGACACATCTAATCAAGATCCCCATAATGCACCCCATCGTCCTTGTCTAACGAAGGCAGAAATAATTTGAGAATACTAGGCAGAGGGAAAGCATTATGAGACCTTGAAATGAATTCTTGATTGTGCTTACATTTACTGTTGCCTTAACATACAGATAATTACCACAAGTTGCTTAAATGTGAAACAGCAAGTGTTTCCCAAGAAAAAGATAAAATAAGAAATGGGGGAGACATTGCAGTCAAAATATTATTCCAAACTCTTTTTTTTTTTAAAAATGATTACCGTATATACTTGAGTATAAGTCGAGGGTTACTTTTTCAGCACATTATTTGTGCTGAAAAACTCGGCTTATACTCGAGTATATACGGTAAACATTATTCAGGATATAAAAGTCATGGGTTAAAAAGTCCCCAACCTTTTTAACCCATGAGCAACATTTAAATATAAAAAAAGTTGAGGAGCAACACAAGCATTAGAAAAGTTATTGGGGGTGGCCAAAACAGGCTGTAATTGGTTATTTTGTAGCGCCAATGTGGAGAGGCAGACTACAGGAGGCTCTGTTTGGTAGTACCCATGGTGTTTATGCCTCCATAACTTGCCTCCAAGTTAGAAACTCAAAAATGAAGACCTGCTTTGAGGCCACTGGGAGCAACATCCAAGGAGTTGGTGATCAACATGTTGCCCCCGAGCTACTGGTTGGGGACCACTACTTTAGACTATGGCTGTCCAGCTAGAGGCCCACAAGCTTGTCGTGGCCCTCCGAAGGATTCGTATGCTCCCCAGTCTGTTCTGTGGCTTACACTGCTTTAGACTAAAATCAGTTCGATAAATCATTTCAATTTATTCTGTAGTTGGACACAGATTGGAGGAAAGTTTGAATCTCATCTAAAAAAAAGATGAGAAAGGTAAAAAAAGAAAAAGAAGTGACCCATTTAAAGTGAGACCTGTCTGAAAATTTGAGATGATTTGGTGTGACAAGATAAGAGATACCTAATTTTTACGTAATTTATTATGCTTTAAAGTAAAACCTTGACATCTAAAGCCTGTAAAGGTTATGTAGAAGTCAATGGGTGTCTGTCCTATTTCCAGTAGGAAGACTTTTACTTTGTGTTATTAAAAGGTTTTCGGAAAAACATGAAAAATATATATATATTTTTAAAATCTTCCTATTTTTTTGTGTGTTTTTTAAAAGGCTGTATTAAAAAATCACTTGGCATTCGTGGTTTTAGAGAAAGTGAGTTTAATCATGGTTAAAAAAGAACACTAAAACCAAATCCAACAATTCACCAGTTGAAACTTGCTGAGATGATGTAGAAGTCAATGGTAGATGTCCCTTCACTTTCCTGCAAGATCCTTCTTTTGTCTCGAAACGTTAGAGTTTTCGGGTTTTTGATGCTGGTTTTTGTGCGACAATTTTAAAAAGTCATGGTTCTGGAGCAACAACTAGTGTCAACTAGGCATGGATTCACAGCGAATTTCCGCATTTTGCCATTGGCAAATTGTTTCGCGAACAAGTCCCAGTTGCATGGTTGGGTCAAAATGGACATGGGACAGATCCACTTATCACTAGCAATAACTCCAAAATGTTTTGTTTTTTTGCGACTTTTTCTCGCATTTACCTTTCCTATTGGATTTTTTTAGTAAATGTTAGACATTCGAGAAAATAAGTTGTCGAGTTTAAAAAATTTAAAAAATTTGAAATTCTAGAGTAAGTAAGTGTGTGTTGAGCCACTGAAGAATATTAATATAATTGCCATGATAATTATTATTATTAGTGATGGGCGAAATGTTTCACCAGGCATGGATTTGCGGCGAATTTCCGCGTTGCTCTATTGGTGGATTGTTTCGCGAAACGGATGAAAAAATTGCCGTGGAAAAATTCTCAGCGTGTCCAAAAATTGTCGCCCCCGTCAAAAGAATAGTCGCGGGCGACAAAAGAATAGTCGCGGGTGTCAAAAGAATAGTCGAGCTTCAAAAGAATAGTCGCTCATCAAAAGAATAGTCCCTCATCAAAAGAATAGTCCTGCGTCAAAAGAATAGTCGCGCGTCAAAAGGATAGTCGCGGGCGTCAAAAGAATAGTCACATGTCAAAAGAATAGTTGCGGGCAACAAAAGTATAGTCACATGTCAAAAGAATAGTTGCAGGCAACCAAAGGATAGTCACATGTCAAAAGAATAGTTGCGGGCGACAAAAGGATAGTCGCAAGTTAAAAGAATATTCTCAGCGTGTCCAAAAATTGTCGCCCCCGTCAAAAGAATAGTCGCGGGCAACAAAAGAATAGTCGAGCGTCAAAAGAATAGTCGAGCTTCAAAAGAATAGTCGCGGGTGTCAAAAGAATAGTTGCGGGCGACAAAAGAATAGTCGCTCATCAAAAGAATAGTCGCTCATCAAAAGAATAGTCGCGCGTCAAAAGGATAGTCACGGGTGTCAAAAGAATAGTCGCGGGCGTCAAAAGAATAGTCGCGAGCGTCAAAAGAATAGTCACATGTCAAAAGAATAGTTGCGGGCAAAAAAAGGATAGTCACATGTCAAAAGAATAGTTGCGGGCAACAAAAGGATAGTCACATGTCAAAAGAATAGTTGCGGGCGACAATAGGATAGTCGCATGTTAAAAGAATATTCATGGGCGTTAATTTTTTTTTTGGCGTGCGTCATTTTCGCCATTTCGCAAATTTTTCACAGAAGCGAAACGGGACAGTTTCACTCAACACTAATTATTATTATTTATATAGTGCCATCAGTTTACGCGGCGCTTTACAGAATAAAGGGGTACAAAAGACAGAACAGTTAACGTGTACATAATGTGCATATAGTGCTTAGTATGAACCTTGTCTCATAGATTTATATATATTCTGGAGATGGACAACTTGGGGGGGGGGCACAGTGGACGAGGTTCCATTTTGATGGCCTTCATGGCCCTACAGATACTAGTAAATGTCATAATAAGGGATAAGCTTCTACGTTGTTCTAAGTGGTTGTGGTTCAGAATAACAATAGTTTTATGTATCTGTATGCTAGTTATGAGGGGCCTTTAATAAATATTGGAACAGGAAGAGAAACTTGATCATAGTACAGAATAGTGATGTAGCGAACATCGCCGAAAATGTTCGCGAACCCGTTCGTGGACTTGCGCCAAAACTTTGCGAACCCCATAGACTTCAATGGGAAGGCGAACTTTAAAACCTAGAAAAGCCATTTCTGGCCAGAAAACTGATTTTAAAGTTGTTTAAAGGGTGCCACGACCTGGACAGTGGCATGCAGGAGGGGGATCAAGGGCAAAAATTTCTCTGAAAAATACTTTGTAAAAAAAACGCCAAAAAATATGCCAAAAAAACCCGCAAGCTATTCCTATGTATATGCATAGGCGATAAAACGAAGCGGAAAAACGCGGCGGAAAAACCAAGGCGAAAAAACGCGGCGCCAAAAAAAAACGCGGGGAACCCAAAGTGGCGAACATCGGCAAAAGTCCGCAAATTTGCGCGAACGCGAACACCCGATGTTCGCGCGAATTAGTTCGCCGGCAAACAGTTCGCTACATCTCTAGTACAGAAGCCATGAATGCTCAGTTGTGCCACCCCTACATTGGTTTTTTTTTTTTTCAATAGACTGCAAGTAAAGTCAAAAATAGAAAAAAAAGAGTTGAATTGAAGTTGAACATGATATGAAAAAGCGACACCAATTGAGTTTAATGCAAGAAGTTGTCCCTGTCAAATCTGTACAGTCCTAAAGTCAAACGTAGAGTCGGTTGAAAAGACTGAAAAGGTCACTAGAATTGTACAAAAATGACCAAAAAATGTAACATTAGGCAACTAATAATCTCTTATCATGGAGTCACGGCTGTATAAAGGAGTTAGTGGCCATCAGCCATCAGAGATCTTTAGAATAAAAACCTTTATTAGACACTAATAATGACTGGTTTCCTGCCTATAGCGAATATGTGACACTTGCCCTTTGCAATGGTGTAACAGTAAATTCCTACACAAATGTGTTCTCGGCTTCTGATGAGAGAAGGGATGTCAGGGTCTCTTAGATCCATTATTTAGCGAGAACGGGAGGAGCGGATTTGTACCACTGTTCCTATTGCAATTAAAATACATATTAAGAGATGGGGGGGGGGGGGGGGGGGGTTTAAGCAGATCCAGTAAAGGAAAATAAAGCTCATAATTCCAGGAAGAAACTGGGCTGTGAAACATGGCATGGTTATGGAGCAGACTTAAGTTATGGAGATCCAAATTACGGAAAGATCCCTCATCTGGAAAACCCCGGGTTCCAAGCATTCTGCATAACAGGTCCCATACCTTTACTAGTATTTAGTGATGGGCAAATTTTTTCACCAGGAATGGATTCACAGCAAAATTCTGCATTCCGCCATCTGCAAATTTTTTGCAAAACGGGTGCTAAATTTTGCCGCGGAAAATTTGCGGTTGCATCCAAAAAAAGTTGCAGTTGCATCAAAAAAGTTGCGGTCCCATCAAAAAATGTTGCTGGCATGTAAGTGCATCAAAAAAGTTAATATAATGTTAATATAAACCTGTGTTTCACAAATTTTTCGCTGCTTGGCAAATTTTTCAGAAGTTTCGCAAATTTTTTCCCGAAGCAAAACGGGACGGATTCACGGATCTATCTATTATCAAAATGCTTGGGAAATGTGGATAAGGGATCCTTGGCCTTCCCATAATTCAGAGCTTTCTGAATAATGGGTTTTTGGATAAGGGATCCAATACCTGTAGATGTCATTCTATCCCTATAGGTAAGGTTCAACTTGCACCAACTTTTAGGGGCACATTTACTAATCCTCGAATCCGAATCCCGAATGGGAAAAAAACGGATTGGAAATGAAAATTGTGCATTTTTTTTCGTCGCCGATGCAATTGTTTCGTATTTGTCCCGACTTTTTCGGTGCCGTTGCGACTTGATCGTATTTTGCGCGATTTTTTCTTCGCCATCGCAATTTTTCCGTATTGCGCTATAGTAAACGCCGGAAAAACCAATACGAAGTTTTTGCGACGGCGACGAAAAAGTTGCGACAATTTGCGAACAAGTCGTGACGGGGACGGAAAAATCGCAACAATTCGCGATCATTACGAAAAAAACGCATTTGGACGCTTTCGGACGTTCGTGGATTAGTAAATGTGCCCGTTAGTGTCCGGCATATATTGTCATGGCTTAACTCGACTTAATGTCCATTTCCATGTAATGTTTATTATATTTTGTTCACCCTTCAGCCAAAAAGTAAAGTTCTCCAAAAAGTTTAATGACACTGTTTTTTCTCATTTCAGTCACTTGTAAAACTAAAGCCTGTGTGCAAACCTTTCACTGTTGACAAATTTTCTTTAATTATAAAACCAAAAAAAACTCCACAAAGGGCCGCTGATTCAAAACCTTAGCTGTTAAACTATCCTCTTCTGTAATTAGGAATGGCCTGACACTATTTAATTAGCTCGCAATGCAATGGTTCATTTAACTGCTCAAAACAGATTCTTAAATGCCAGGCTTATAAATCTCACGTCGTACCTCTCTGTGGCTGGATAAAGAAAATAAATGTTGATAACCTGAGTATAATCACTGACTAGAATGTTCTATTTCAAGTTTCTCTTTTATTTTACTATGTATAAGAAAAAAATGCCCTGATTTATGATTATTGTACACATATAATGGGGTCATTTATAATGTGGCACGACACAGTACTTCCTAGTTCCATGGTGTTTTCACAAATACCTGAATCTTATTGGAGGACTCACCCATCCCATGCACCCATCCCATGCATCCATCCTATGCACCCATCCCATGCACCCATCCCATGCACCCATCCCATGCACCCATCCCATGTACCCATCCCATGCACCCATCCCATGCACCCATCCCATGCACCCATCCCATGCACCCATCCCATGCACCCATCCCATGCATCCATCCCATGCACCCATCCCATGCACCCATCCCATGCACCCATCCCATGTACCCATCCCATGCACCCATCCCATGCACCCATCCCATGCACCCATCCCATGCACCCATCCCATTCACCCATCCCATGCACCCATCCCATGCACCCATCCCATGCACCCATCCCATGCACCCATCCCATGCACCCATCCCATGCACCCATCCCATGCACCCATCCCATGCACCCATCCCATGCACCCAGCCCATGCACCCAGCCCATGCACCCATCCCATGTACCCATTCCATGTACCAATCCCATGTACCCATTCCATGTACCCATCCCATGTACCCATTCCATGTACCCATCCCATGTACCCATTCCATGTACCCATCCCATGTACCCATCCCATGTACCCATCCCAGCATATAAAATGGTATTTATTCATACTTTTTGAAGGAACAGATTACAGTGATAGGTATATTAAGGGTTTCTGTGTTGTGTGTTGCTCTTTAATTAATTTTGATTAAGAAGCTGGAGTTCCCCTTTAATTTTTCCCTGTGTCTCACCTTTGCAGCTTTGCCACATAAACACAATGTTTTGTTGTAACAACTTACATTATAAACCCCACTTCCCCATCAAAAAAGCTTCCCCTAAATATTTTATCGGTTCTTTAAGGGATTTGCTGTAACATTTTTTGTTGTTTCGCCGTTCTGAGCTATTCTGTTTTATGGCACAGCTGAAATCTGAAGTGTGCAATATACTTGAAAGGCAAGCCTAGCGGATTTAAACACAGAATTGCAAATATAAATACACGTAGACAAAGCAAGTGATGTTATATTGTTAGCAGGTAACGACCCAGTCCAGGCAAAAAGCCATAAAGATGATTTAGAGAAGATCTTATGGTTTCCTTTTAGATGTTGCAGCAGAAAAGGGAAAGCGACTGTAGTTTTGCTTTACAAGCAATGGTTGCGGAATAAATCGCTCTGTGGAATTCTACTTGCCAAACTTTATTTATTGTGTAGGGAAGGCTTCATTCTCTCTTCTCTGTTTTGTAGGTGTTTTACCAGCGGGCCGACATGGCCATCGGATCACTCACTATAAATGAGGAGCGCTCGGAGATCATTGACTTTTCAGTCCCCTTCGTGGAGACGGGGATCAGTGTCATGGTGTCCAGGAGCAACGGCACGGTATCCCCATCTGCATTTTTAGGTAATTCTGTGATCTTATTTCTCTGTTCAGGGAATACAGAGCAAACTATGGGGCTAATTTACTAATCCACGAATCCCGAATGGGAAAAAATCGAATTGGAAACTAACATTTTGCGACTTTTTCGCGAATTGTCGCAACTTTTTCGTAGCCGTTACGACTTTCGCGAATTGTCACGACTTTTCCGTAGCCGTTACAACTTTCGCGAATTGTCGCGACTTTTTCGTAGCCGTTACGACTTTCACGAATTGTCGCGACTTTTTCGTATTGAGCGCTTTCGTACTCGCCGCAACAGTACGATTTTTTCGCGACAGTGACGAAAAATTCGCAACAATTCGCGGAAAAGTCGTGCCGGCAACAAAAAATTGCGACAATTCACGGAAAAGTCGCGACGGCGACGAAAAAAACGCAAAATATCGATCATTACGAAAAAAACGCATTTGGACGCTTTCGGTCTGTTTGTGGATTAGTAAATCTGCCCCTATGAGTTGTTGATGATAATTAGTGATGAGCGAATTTTTTCGCCAGGCATGGATTCGCAGCAAATTTCCGTATTTCACCATTGGCAAATAGTTTCACAAAACTTCCGTGAAAATTAGCCGCAGAAAAATTAGCTGCCCGTCACAAATTTTTGTCACGTGTCAAATTGGTCACATCAAATTTGGGTGCGGTCGCGTAAAAAAGGGCGCTGTTGCGTCAAAAAAGTGCGACATGGGTGACAAAAAAAGACACGTCAACAAAAAAATTGCATGACAAATGCGTTTTGCAAATTTTATGGTGAAGCAAAATGGGACAGATTCGCTCAGCGCTAATGATAATATAAAACTACAAAGCAGTGATCAATTAAAAGCTGAACCCAAAGGCTGGAACTGAAACTTTGGTGAATTTTAATGGCTTTCAATGAAATAATTACCCTTAATAACCCAAACAGTACAACTGGCGTGTCATCAATAGTGATGGGCGAAATAATTCTGCAGGCGTGGATTTGTGGCAACTTTCCACTTTTCGCTATTGGCAGTTTTTTTGTGAAACAGGCAACAAAATTTGCGCGGAAAAATGCGGCATGTGAAAAAGAAATTCGCCGTCAACAGCTAAACACAATTGGCCGTGGAAAAATTTGCGTGCAACAAAAAATTAGCTGTTGACGACGTAAAAAAAAAATTGTATGCGCTGTTTCGCAAATTTTTGAAAGATTCCCGAAATGGTGGAAAAATTTGGGAAACGACAATTTTTTTTGATGCTAAAAAATCCGTCAATGCGAAAAGCACCTCAAATTCATGCCTGCAGAATTATTTTGACTATCATGGAAAAATTTGCTTGTGACAAAAAATTGAATCCGCGATATTTTCGCCGTTTCATAAATTTTTTGCCATTTTGCAAATCTTTTTACAGAAAAGGAAAACGGCGAAAAAATCGCAAAACACAGATTTTTCTCAACGCTAAAAGATCCGCCAATGCCGAAAAGCAAAAATTCCTGCCTGACTATTTATTTTGTCTGAATTATTCATTGCAAATTTCAGAGATCAGAGATTTAGGGGTATATTTATCATGCTGGTAAAAAGTGGAGTAAAACATTACTAGCGATGTTGCTCATAGCAGCCAATCAGATGCTTTGCTTTGGTTTTCTAACTGTTGAAATCTAATTGCTGATTGGTTCCTGGTAGTGATGAGCGAATCTGTGAAAAATTCACGAAATGGCGAAAATGTCGTGCAGCAAAAAAAAGTCGCCTGCGACTATTTTTTTGTCGTCCGCGGCTATTATTTTGTCGCATGGCTATTATTTTGTCGCCCACGGCTATTATTTTGTCGCATGGCTATTATTTTGTCGCCCGCGGCTATTATTTTGTTGCGCGGCTATTCTTTTATCGCCCGCGGCTATTATTTCGGCGTACAGCTATTATTTTGTTGCCCAGCTATTCTTTTGACGCCAGCGACAATTTTTGGATGTGCGCCGAATTTTTCCACGCCTAATTTTTTCATCTGTTTCGTGAAACAATCCGCCAATGGCAAAACACGGAAATTCGCCACAAATCCATATCTGCCGAAACATTTCGCCCATCACTAGTTCCTGGGCAACATCACTGGTAATGCTTCACTCCACTTTTTACACAGCATGATAAATATACCCCTTAGGGTCTCTTTACTAGTGGGTCTGCTAATTTCACTAATTGTCCTGTGAATAATTTAGAGCTACTAAAATGCTCTGTTTACCTTATATTCCTGCCGTAATCTAAAGGTGACCGTACAAGTACTAATATTCGTTGTGTGTATCGCATAAGAAAAGGCAACTGATATCAGTCCTTGGATATTGGTCGTCTCCTTGACCAGCTTGGGTGGAAAATTTTGAGCAAAGGCAAACGATTAGTGCTGAATCATCAGACAGAGGTATAATTCTTTCATTTCTACCTCCATATCTGACTATTCAGCTCTGAACGTTAGTGGAGGGTACGAACGATCTTTCCTGTGCCCAATGGTTGCATGGAAGATCTTAATTGTTATGTGTATGGCCACCATAACCGTGCATCAAGCCCTGCACCCACCTACCCTCACTAACAAGTTAGCTACACTGGCTTGCTCTCCTTGGAGGACTGTCTACCCAAGCATCTAGATAAAATCTTCACCTTCATCCATAAGAGGGTTTCTAAAAGAAAGATCTTCTCTGGACACAGGGTGAATAAGCACTGCATCCCTATTAAAGAACTACAACAAAAAAATTAACTGGCTGATTATCTCCACTAGTCACAATACAGTGCATCTCAAGGCTTCTCTCCCTGGACAAAAATGGCATGACCCCGTCTCATCAGATTTACCACAGCCCAATGCCAGGATAAAGAGGTGATATCATAACCACCTATTTCACCAATCCAACATTTGGAACCTTCTACAGGAGGAAAGATTCCCTAGGTGCTTTTTGAGGAGATCAGGTAGTGCTTATAGGGAAGGTTTAGCACTATTATTTATGAGAACATTCCAGGCACCAAGACCCCCAGCCCATCTACAAGACAATTAGTAGAAAGACCCATCACTCGGCAATCACACAGACAGGCTTCCTTCTCCTGGATCCAAGCTGATAATGTGATTGCACCGAGGGAAGCTGGGCTTTTACTGTCATATATTGTAAATGGATTATTCAGTGGATCCATGTGGTTGTGCTCAAGTCCACGTTTTCTAAACCTAACTGGTCACTGCTGGAGTTAATGAGGGGCACGGTCAAAATTACATATTTATAAAGTTCATTAGAGCTAAACCAGCCACTTTCATACAGATAATTCTGCTCTTTAGAAAACTGATTTTCCATTGTGGTTTTCAGGGATTCACAAGATTCGATGTAGAAGACATAGTTTAAGATTAAATCATCATCTATCATCCTATAGCTGGATAAAGCTGCTAGAATTGCAGTCGCACAGTGGCTGGTCCTTGGCTACCAATGAATTCAAATACTGAAATAGGAATAGGTTGTACAAGAGCAGTAATGGGCAGTAATCAGGCTGCAGTAACTGGGGGTAATTTGTCTGTAACAAGGCTTTCAGGAAAATAGTGCATTCTTCATGCTCCTACCTAAACTGGCAACCTTGAATACTGTATGGGCTTACTCTGTATTACATTTTTCCATTTTTCTATTATATATATTTAGTTTTAGTTTTGTATTAGTAGATCAGCCAATAAGATTAAACTAGGCAGTTATTATATGTATATATATCCGGAAACCAATTATGCAGAAAGTTCCGAATTATGGAAAGGCCATCTCCCATAGACTCCATTTTAATCAAACAATTCAGATTTTTAAAAATGATTTCCTTTTTCACTGTAGTAATAAAACAGTACCTGTACTTGATCCCAACTAAGATATAATTACACCTTATTGAGGGCAGAACAGCCCTATTGGGTTTATTTCATGGTTAAATGATTCCCTTTTCTCTGTAATAATAAAACAGTACCTGTACTTGATCCCAACTAAGATATAATTACCCCTTATTGGGGCAGAACAGTCCTATTGGGTTTATTTAATGGTTAAATGATTCCCTTTTCTCTGTAATAATAAAACAGTACCTGTACTTGATCCCAACTAAGATATAATTACCCCTTATTGGGGGCAGAACAGCCCTACTGGGTTTATTTAATGGTTAAATGATTCCCTTTTCTCTGTAATAATAAAACAGTACCTGTACTTGATCCCAACTAAGATATAATTACCCCTTATTGGGGGCAGAACAGCCCTATTGGGTTTATTTCATGGTTAAATGATTCCCTTTTCTCTGTAATAATAAAACAGTACCTGTACTTGATCCCAACTAAGATATAATTACCCCTTATTGGGGGCAGAACAGCCCTATTGGGTTTATTTAATGGTTAAATGATTCCCTTTTCTCTGTAATAATAAAACAGTACCTGTACTTGATCCCAACTAAGATATAATTACCCCTTATTGGGGGCAGAACAGCCCTATTGGGTTTATTTCATGGTTAAATGATTCCCTTTTCTCTGTAATAATAAAACAGTACCTGTACTTGATCCCAACTAAGATATAATTACCCCTTATTGGGGGTAGAACAGTCCTATTGGGTTTATTTAATGGTTAAATGATTCCCTTTTCTCTGTAATAATAAAACAGTACCTGTACTTGATCCCAACTAAGATATAATTACCCCTTATTGGGGGCAGAACAGCCCTATTGGGTTTATTTCATGGTTAAATGATTCCCTTTTCTCTGTAATAATAAAACAGTACCTGTACTTGATCCCAACTAAGATATAATTACCCCTTATTGGGGGCAGAACAGCCCTATTGGGTTTATTTCTTGGTTAAATGATTCCCTTTTCTCTGTAATAATAAAACAGTACCTGTACTTGATCCCAACTAAGATATAATTACCCCTTATTGGGGGCAGAACAGCCCTATTGGGTTTATTTAATGGTTAAATGATTCCCTTTTCTCTGTAATAATAAAACAGTATCTGTACTTGATCCCAACTGATATATAATTAATCCTTATTGGAGCCTTTATTTGCAGACTTAAGGTATGGAGATCCAAATTACGGAAAGATCCCTTATATGGAAAACTCCAGGTCCCGAGCATTCTGGATAACAGGTCCTATACCTGTATTTATATTATCCTATGCACTATCCTTTGGTTGTTCAAGTAAACTATTTTATTCCATGCTATGCAATTACCTATTACCTTTTAACAATTCACACTAATGAGATCACATAAATACTATATCTCATTCAGCTGCCACTTTGTTCACCCCCAAAACTCTGGGGGACTATTCTGTTGAGATGCAGAAAATAAAGGACAAGCACTGGTACAACCATATTTTTAATTATGTTCCTTCATTTGGCTGCAATCTTTTTGACCTTGAAATTAACTTTTAATATGATGTAGACATTAATATTCTGAGACAATTTACAGCTGTTTTTTATTTTTTATAGTTTCTCATTTTTTTAGATTTTTGTTTAGCAGCTCTCCAGTTTGGAATTTCAGCAGCTATGGTTGCTAGGGTCTTGGTTACCTTAGTTACTAGGCAGTGGTGTGAATGAGAAACTGGAATATGAATAGAAGAGGGACTAAATAGAAAGCTAAGGAATAAAAAGTAACAATAACAATAAAACTGCAGCCTGACAGAGCAATAGTTTTTGGCTGCCGGGGTCAGTGACCCCCATGTGAAAGCTGGGAAGATGTAGATGAAGAAGGCAAAAACTATAGGAATACATAATAAAGAGCAGTTGTAAAGTTGTTGTTTTTTCATGTTTCATCGGGAACCATGTTCCTCTGTATACCAGGCTTTTTAGAAGAAAAAGAAAAGCAGCTTTGACACAGCAGTGGTCTTGAAGGAATGAAACGTCGTAATATTGAGTGACGCGGGGGGGGGGGGGGTTGGGAAGCAAGTTACTGTTGGGGGTTATGTCTCTTGGAATTACAGCAGGGAAACTGCACTTTAAACATGTAACTTTGCCCCTAGAATCACCTCCGTGGAGCTAGCGGATGGACCGTATTATCCTACCTGCTGGACCAATCAATACTATATATTCCAAACTCAATGATGTAAAATGACTTGCAGTTACTTATTTGCCTTCATAGGTACAGGGGGCTGTACATGGACATTATTTATTAGAGTATTTTCTGTTTGCAACATTCTCGTTCCTTCTGTTAAATAACAATAGTATATATCGTATATACTCGAGTATAAGCCGATCCGAATATAAGCCGAGGTACCTAATTTTACCTAAGAAAACTGGAAAAACTTATTGACTTGAGTATAAGCCTAGGGTGGGAAATGCAGCAGCTACTGCTAAGTTTCAATAATCAAAATAAATACCAACAGAATTACAGTTATTGAGGCATCAGTGGGGTATGTTTTTAAATATATATTTCAAAGAAAAACAGTTAAACTAGCTCTGTAAGTGGGGAAGAGGGTCAACAAAAACAATATACCCCATGCTCATTGCACATTGGCAAATTTGCAGCAGAGCCAGTCCTGGAGGAGATGTAAGGGGGAATAAGTATTGCTAGTGGGAGCCTAGGCCAGGGCACTGGAGGGTCTGGTTGCAGGTGGCCTAATTTGCACACAAAGGACAGAGGGTGCTAGTCTGGAGGGACTCATGGCACCCGACTTGAGTATAAGCCGAGGGTGACTTTTTCAGCTCATTTTGGGTGCTGAAAAACTAGGCTTATACTCGAGTATATACAGTACCTTGCTATAACATTGCCCGCCATATTTTATGAAACAACTGGCAGAGATGAGCGAATGTGTCCCATTTCGCTTTGCTGGAAAATTTGCGAATCTTTGAAAAGATTTGCGAAGCGGTGAAAATGTTGCGCGTTATAAATTTTGACGCGTTTTGTTTTATTTTTTTTTCCCGTTTCGCAAAAAGAACTGCCAATGGCGAAATGCGGAAATTCACCACTAATGCATGCCTGCCATGCCTGAGCTTTTTGTTCAACTGCTCTCCATTTGGTATTTCAGCAGCTACCTGGTTGCTAGGGTCTTTTTTACCCTAGTAACCAAACAGTGGTTTAAATGAGAGATGGAAATATGAATAGTAGAGTGCCTGCACAGAAAGATAAGGAATATAAGTTAAAAATTATAATCAAAATGTAGCCTTACAGAGCAATAGATTTTGGTTGCTGGGGTCAGTGGCCCCCCATTTGAAAGCTGAAAAGTATAGAATAGAATATAATGGGAATAGAATATACAGGTATATATAGTTAACACTTGTTCCTTTGGTTTAGTCAATGACATTAGTGTGTGTCTTTATAAGCATCACATTAAAGCCACTTATATTTTCCCGACCTTAATATCACAGCATGTTGCCACACTACTAGGAAAGATTATCAGTTTGTAGAAGGAGTAATAGCTAATAGCCAGCTATTATTCATGCCTTGAGAAACTCAAGTGATTTCTTGTGTTCAAGGATCAGTATAACCAAAAAAAATGATTAATATGACTTACTGTACATAATTAATGTGACTAGTCAAGAGATTTACAGTTGTGTTCTGATTGGTTGGGATCATTTTGAGATCATCTCGTAGCGGTCACTCACGCCTTTACTTCTTCAATGCACTCTCTAAGGGTTCTTGTGTTTTCCCATTACAGAGCCATATAGCCCTGCCGTCTGGGTCATGATGTTTGTCATGTGCCTTACCGTGGTTGCTGTGACTGTTTTCATCTTTGAGTATTTTAGCCCTGTCGGATATAACCGAAGTCTGTCCACAGGCAAACGTAAGTCAAAACTTTGTTTTCTTGTATGTTTTTTTTTGGAGATTCTACTTATAATTTCATATAAAAATTTCACCCACCACCAGTGTCGGACTGGGACCCCAGGGGCCCACCAGAAAACCTTAGACCCTAGGCCCACTCTCCAAACTATATTGCCTCCTTTCCTCGCCCAACCTCTTTATTCTCCTAGTCTCTTTTATTTACATGCTAGCATCTATCCTTCCATCTATTTCTCTTCTTTCTTCCCATTCAGAAATAGGGAATGACCATGAAGCAGGCCAAATTGTTAGAAGCAAGAGGGTCCATTTACACCTGGGCCCACCGGGAGTTTTCCTGGTATCCTGGTAGGCCAGTCCGACACTGCCCCCCACCATACGTTATGCACTCTTCTGACCTTTCTCACCTACTCCGAATCATCCCTGATGCTGGTCCCGTGTTTATCGATATCATTGTTTGTGATGCATTGATAGTAGCTTTCATCAGGTTCTATAAGTAGAAAGTAAATGGAAACCATAAAAGCTGCTAATATACATAAAAAAATATAAAAAATATTTTGGTATTCATTCTGCAAATAAACATAGCCTAATTGCATGTTATTATCTCCTTGTTCAGCAGAATAGGAAGGTGATTGCACTTTCATAATAATAAGGGGGGCATTTACTAATGTTCATATTATATTTTTTTCACAATTTGTATTGTTTGTAGGTTTTTATTCGTGAAAAAAATTAAAAACATTTTTGCCATTTATTAGGGATGCACTGAACCCAGTTTTCTGGCTTCGGCCGAACCCCTGAATCCATGTAAAGGGATTCGGCTGAATACCAAACCTAATCCGAATTTCCAAATCCAAAGGAAAAAAAGGCCAAATCCTGGCCCAATACCGAACCTAATCCTGGATTTGGTGCATCCCCTACCATTTATTATGCAACAGAATGGTGGCAAATCCAAAAGTGTTTTTCAGTTGGCTAATCTTGCTTTGCTTTGTGTTTTTACAGGTTTTCATGGGTTTTTGCATGCTTTGATTTGTGCAATAAACAGAAATATTATTTTTTTTCACATTTTTTTCAGCTTTTTTGTTCATGCTTTGTTATAAAAGCCCAATTAGTTTATTTGTGGTTTAAAAAGCTCTTAAACCAAGAAAATGAGAATGATAAATGGCCTCCCCATCATCAGACCAAAAGAAAACAAGTTTATATACACACACACACATACATACATATAAAATATATATAAATGTTTGTTTGTTTGGTTTGGAGACTGCATGACAAAATGCAACAAAACTTGTTAGGAACCACTGTCTTATCTGTAAGGACATCAGCAGATGCTGTTCACTCATCCTGAAGAAGGTCAATGACTACTTTTGCACTCAAAACTTTAGTCCTCCACTCACAATAGGACTACATTCTAACTAACCAATCATATTTTAGCATTAAAACAATTCAAGAAGAGAAACATGTACCCAAGGGTTTTCAAATGTGCTGAGTCTTAATCTGCCATTAAAAAAGATCACGCCTGTCATCTGACCAATCAGATTACACTATTTCATAGTATTGCAGACTTGTTCAGTAGGACATGGTAGAAAAGGGCAAAACATGATCCTAGGTTTTAATCTGCCATCCATTTGCCGCAAAATCTGCCATCTGACCAATGAGATTGAGCCATTCCATATTATGAGAAAAAAAAAAAACTACTCGACAGTGTATTTTTGCAATGGAGAAGCCATAATGGTCTTTTACTTATGCAAGTGCAGTGGGCAAAGAGCATTTTTTTCCCAGCATGCAACATTCTCCCCCACAATTCCAGTATAATTGCAGCCTCAAGGGGGAGTTGTGTCTGAAATAATTGCACCCAATGCATCAAGATGTACACAAGTGTGCTGACAGTTTGCCCTGAATTGGACACAATTGCACTCACATTTATTTGAGTTCGGATCTCTCTTGTATCGGCTATTGATTGCTTTCTATGTTACTCTGTATGTTCCACTTATTGTACAGCGCTGTGGAATATGTTGGCGCTTTATAAATAACTGTTAATAATAATAATAATAATAATGTAAATCAGGTTTTTGGCATCAAAATTATGCCAGTGCTTGATTCTTTAGGAGGAAATTGGCTGGGACAATTGACACAACCTGCAATGGGAAACCTGTAATTACCTCCATTCTGAAGGTGGTGATCGCTCTAGGATTTTCCCATGTATACTTGTATACAGTTCAGGATGGGAGGCAGGTCAGATGTACTGACACCCAAAGCAACTATAGGGCAGTGCAGTGTCGTTGCCAATGCATCCATTTTTGCACAACCGCAGTGTAAGTGAGCATGGTTTCTGCTTTCAGTCCCATCTCATTAAGGCATCTAAAGGTGGCCATACACGTGGCGATCCAACGATGTTTCGTGCGACCATCGGTCGCACGAAACATCGTAAGATCCGCCACACACCATTCAGGACTGAATCGGCAGGTAAGGAGGTAGAAACAATAGGATTTCTACCTCCTTCTGCCGATTCAGCTCTGAAGGGAGAATTTTGGTCAGGCGCCTTCTATGGCGCCCGATCAAAATTTTCAAACTTGTCCGATCGGCGAGTCGTCCGATATCGGCAGCTTCCTGCGATATCGGTCGACTCGCCGACATGCCATACACGCACCGATTATCGTACGAAACGAGGTTTCGTACGATAATATCGGTGCGTGTATGGCCACCTTAAGGCTGATGCCACATGTGGCGTTTTTACGCTGCATATTTTCTAATTCTCTCAGCGGCTGAAAAACGCCTGATATCATCATCCATAGAAATAACTTCAAAAGACTGGAAGCAAACCACACAAAGCGTAAATACGCAAGAAAACGCCTTAGCACGGATTTTTCAAGCATTGGCTGAAATACGCCAGTATTAGCAAAGCAAGCTATTCCTATGTATACACAAAGGCAGCAGACCTAGCTGAAATACGCAGCGTTTTTTGCTATTTCTCACTATTAGCACCATGGAAACGGGATTTGCTACGTCACCAGTACTAGGCTGAAAAACGCCATAGTCAGGGGCTGTGTGGCTTGTGCGGCGTTTTTAGGCTGAGAAAATACACAGCGTAAAAACGCCACGTGTGGCATCAGCCTAATGTCTTGAAAATAATCATATTATTGGCAAAATCAGCATTCGTATCAAAATGGCAACAAGCAGTAACCAAACCTTGCTAGTTTTTAATGATTCTGAAGAGGTTTTCCCTGCCCCAATTTACTGATTGAGGCAATTAGGGATGTAGCGAACCTCAAAAAAAAAGTTCGCGAACCTGTTCGCGAACTTCCGCCGAAAATTGCGAATATTCGCAAACTTTGTGAACCCCATAGACTTCAATGGGAAGGCGAACTTTAAAACCTAGAAAAGCCATTTCTGGCCAGAAAACTGATTTTAAAGTTGTTTAAAGGGTGCCACGACCTTGACAGTGGCATGCAGGAGGGGGATCAAGCAAAAATTTCTCTGAAAAATTGACCCACGCTGTTTTTCGAAATGATCGGTAATTTTGCGACTTTTTCGTAATTTCCGGCGCTTTCGTAAAGTTATCGTAAGTTTTGCGACTTTTTCGGAGCATTCGTAACGTTATCATAAGTTTTGCGACTTTTTCGGAGCATTCGTAACGTTATCGTAAGTTTTGCGACTTTTTCGGAGCATTCGTAACGTTATCGTAAGTTTTGCGACTTTTTCGGAGCATTCGTAACGTTATCATAAGTTTTGCGATTTTTTCGGTGCCGGCGAACCCAAATTGCGAACATCACGAAAAGTTCGCGAATTTGCGGACTTGCGAACACCCGATGTTCGCGCAAATTAGTTCGCCGGCGAACAGTTCGCTACATCTCTAGAGGCAATATACTGTATCTTCCACAACTGGAAGGCGATGCTTAGACAACACTGTCACCAGAAAGGTCATTGTTGGCAATGAGATCCCAGTTGCAGTTTGCATCTCATTCATTTTTATTTCATTTATTATCACAATCATCTGTTTACCAATCTTCAAAACCCATATTTTATAGTGAAAGATAAACGAAGGCTAGAAAATCTGGGCATATTGCATTTACACATTTACTTTTTTTCCATATGTGTATTCCACCTGAGAACAAGTGTTAACATTTGCACAGTATATCAAATCTAACCCCCACTGTACCTGATTGCGTGGTGTAATAGAAATACATTCTGTTTCATAATAGAATGAACTGTCCTTGTGGAACGCTAATGAGCCATGGTTGACACGTTAAAAGATTTTTAAAACTCAGGGGCCCACTCTGTCGGAGAGCTTTATTAAGAACGTCAGCGGCAGTCAATTTGATTGGAACCAATAATATCATTTAAGATGAGGATAAATTAAATCTCATTTTTATATCCAGTGTCTGTTTCATGATAGGAAATGTATAAACGCATGCTATGACGGTCTATTGTAAGGTAACACATAGAAAACTTAAGAAGAGCACAATTATTACAGAACACATTAGGCAATAAATATGAATTATAGTTAAGCATAATCAAATCTATTGTGTTTCAAATTTACATATAAATATTATGAATGCAATGTATGTCCACCCAAGAACCTCTTTTTACGTGAAACCTCTCAACAACCATGCAACCGACAGATGGTGCCAAGGGAGATAAGAACATCTAATTGATATAACAAAGGTCTTCTTTGCCGGCCATTGTTTGGAACAAATAAAAAGGCTATTGAGTGTCTGGCCTAGTCTACCAACTCAACGCACACTGTACAATATTACATTGTGCTCAGGATATTTCTGGTAAGAGCAACACACATCACTATCTATCTAGTTGTACTAAACTATGTAGTAAAGGGAAACCTTTGGGAAAACCAAGCACTGATATGGTCAATTACATGACCTTCCCTGATTGTCATCTCATCTAAGTCCTGATCAGATATTGATCAGTGAGGCTATTGCTTTGGCCTATACCAGGGGTTCCCAACCTTTCTTACTCGTAAGCCACAGTAAAATGTAAAAAGACTTGGAGAGCAACACAAGCACCATAAAAGTTCATGGAGGAGCCAAATAAGGGCTAAGATTGGCTATTAGGCAGCCTCTATGCACACTATCAGCTTACAGGGGCTTTATTTGGTAGGAAATCTTGTTTTTATGCAACCGAAACTTGCCCCAAGTCAGGAATTCAAAATTAACTACCTGGTTTGGGGGCACTGAGAGCAACATCCAAGGGGTTGGGGAGCAACATGTTGCCCTGAGCCACTGGTTGGGGATCAATGGCTAGACGCTGGGCATTATGCTCTGGTGAATAGTGATGGGCGAAATGTTTTGCCAGGCATGGATTCGCGTCAAAAGAATAGTCGCGCGACTAAAGAATAGCCGTGTGACAAAAGAATAGCCGTTGGCGACAAAAAAATAGCCGCGGGTGACATTTTTTTTCGACATGCAACATTTTTGCCGTTTCGCGAATCTTTTGAAAGATTCCGGCGAAGCAAAACGGGACAGATTCGCTCATCACTACTGCTGAACAATATTGTTCCTTTAGGCCCAGCTTAATATAAACATTACAGAGATCTTATTTGATATTCTTTTGTGATCAAAAATACATGTGATGCCAGAACCTCTTGTGTTGATTACGTATTGAGAACTTTGCACCTTTCTTAACTCTTGGACAGTGTGAAAAGGAGTAGAACAAACTGCACTCCAGATCCGTGCTCCAGATTATTCAGCTAGTATGCTTCATCTGTAGTTAAAATGTCTATGGTTTGTTTAAAATGAAGACTAAAAGAATAAATTCAAATAGCTTAGTCAGTTTAGTCCCAAGGGAGTGAAGGTAATTTCCTCCTTGATCCAGAAAAGGAAATTAGATTTCTCCCTGAATTAATTATCGCTTTGTCACTGGATCAATCACCTTTTTCTCAAACATATAAACAGCCATTAAAACATCCTTGGACAAGGAGTGCAGTACCCTTATACAATCATGGCCTATGGCACCATCACAAATATGTATTTTGGTGTGTTTTTAATACACTGAATAAACCCATTTGACAAGTTTCTCTAAATAATGTTATTCTTTCATGCCGTATATAAGTTAATTAATTGGCGTTCTGTGAATTGTAATGTTTGATTTTGTCTTTTTTCAAGAAAAGGCCTAATAAATATAAAAGGGAAATTATAAACTTGTATCATTGCCCGTAGCCTTCTCTGGGACTCAACTTCCCAATTCAGATGCTCTTTTGTATGTATGTATGTATATTTTTATTGATAAAGTGCTACTTATGTACACAGTGCTGTACAGTAGAATACATTAATACAAACAGGGGGTTAATAAGATAATAGATAAGAAATACAAACTACAACAATAAATACAAGATACAGTTAGAGTTGCAATAAGTTAAGAGTCAAAGACACAAGAGGAAGGAGGTCCCTGCCCCGTAGAGCTTACAATCTATATGGGAGGGGAACTTACAGACACAAATAGACAAATATAAGTGCTGTAGGTCACAGTGGGTGACATTACAATATAAGTGCCAGTTCCCAGATCAGGTGCTGGGTGAGTGCTCCAAAAGGTAGTCTTTAAGTTTGGTTTTAAAAAGACTGAGGGAGGATTCTCTCCGGAGGAAATCAGGGAGGGCATTCCCAATGTAAGGGGCAGCAAGGCAGAAAGGGTTAAGGCGGGAAACCGCAGTAGTAGTGGGGGGCGCAACCAAGCGATTGCTCTGCGAGGAACGAAGTAGTCGGCCAGGAACGTACGGAGACACAAGGGACGAGATGTAGTGAGGAGCAGAGGAATGGAGGGCTTTGAAGGTTAAGAGAAGGAAGCCACGATAAGGCCTTTAGCAGGGGAAGGGCCTGAACTCTCCTGGATGAGAGGAGGAGAATTCTGGCACCAGTATTTAATATAGACTGTAGGGGGGAAAGATGGGAGTTAGGGAGGCCGGTTAATAGCAGGTTGCAGTAGTCAAGTTGGGATAGGATGAGAGTATGTATGAGGAGCCTAGCTGTTGCAGTAGAGAGAAAGGGACGGATTTTGGCAATATTGCGTAAGAAAAAGTGACAGGTTTTGACAGTGGAGTTAATGTGGTCAGAAAAGGAGAGACTGGAGTCAAAGATCACCCCCAAACAACGCGCTGAATCGACAGGGTTGATGAGGGTGCCATCAATAGAGATAGAAAAGGTGGGGGGGGGGGGTAGGACCAGGCTTAGGCGGAAAGATCATTAGTTCAGTTTTATATATATACATATATATATACATTCAGCTGGGTCAATCAAAGAATGCTGTAGGAATCCAGATTGAACCTTTATTTTCTAGGCCCACTTAGCAATCATGAATAAATATGCTTAGAAGTAGGGATGCACCGAATCCTGGATTCGGTTCAAGATTCTTTTTTGATGGATCCGGTTTCGGCCAAATCCACGGTCCCAGGCGAACCGAATCCGAATCCTAACAACTTTTAACCCTTCCCGATCCTAATTAACATATGCTAATTAGGATTTGGATTCGGTTTGGGATTCAGCAGAATCCATCAGGGTGGCTTCGGGGGTTCAGCCGAATCGAAAAAAGTGGGTTCGCTGTATCCCTACTTAAAAGGCCCAATTCCCAATGTCACTAGTTCTAGTACCCCAGTTAAAAAAAAATTATTTGCTCTCTCCCTATGTATACTAATTCATTTACAACAATGTCAACTGTTTTTTCTTTCTACTAAACCTTTCAATTCATTTATATTACTGTTGGTTTGTAAATGAAACATTCCCAGTTTCACAAGTAGGATAGTGCTATGTAATTCTTGTTAGATTGAGTAGAACTCAAGTAACTCAAGTAACACCCATAAAATAATGTTGCTTCCATGTAATATACATAAAGAGGATTGCTTAATTTGTCAACATTAGAATTTGTGTTTTTAACATGATTCTTTGAAGTTTCTTTTCAGCATCTAAAAGCTGGAATTCATGTTCAATCGGAGTTGTATTAGCAAAATTCACCCTATTTTTCAATTTTTGAGATTAATTTGAAATTTGGCTCATTGAAACGACGGGTAGATGTGATTTCACTGCATTCAAGTTGTTATTTAATGTTTTTCTGTGATCTAGTTTTTTAAAATCAAGTCTATTTAGATAAAAAGTGATAGTTGTGCATTTTATGTTTACATATAGGTGCCTCCATTACAAGTGGAGATACAAAAACAGTTTATTTCCTGTGTAGTTTCTATGATTTAGCTCAGGCTGATGGCAAACTGACTTAAGTGCCTGTAGGTATCACCTTTTGGGCTAGATATAATTCCATGGGAAATGATTCTAATGGTTTATCTGATGAAAACTAGTGATAAGCAAATTTTTTCGCCAGGCATGGGTTCACAGCTAATTTCCACATTTTGCCACGGAAAAATTTGTCGCATGGAATTATTTTTGTAAAAAAAAAAAGGAGCGGGTGACAAAGAATAGATGCAGGCAACAAAAAAAATAGCCGCGGGCGACAAAAAAGACATGGGCGACAAAAAAATCATGCACCAATTGCGTTTTGCAAATTTTTTGCCGTTTTGCAAATTTTCTTGCCGTTTTGCGAATTTTATGGCGACAGATACACTCATCACTAATGAAAACTCATTATAAATCTATGGGGGACTCTTGAATTGAACTTGGGGATAAGCTGTTCTTAGAATATATTCCATGTTAAATAGAATAGCTAATCTGTCCTGTTTTGTTTTGCTGTTTGTGAAACGGCGAAAAATTTGTGAAATGGTGAAAATGTGGTGCATCAAAAAAAATTTGATGCGGCGACAATGTTTTGTTGCGTGCCAAATTTTTAAATGCCGAATTTTGCTTCCTGTTTCCCGAAACGATGGTGAAACATGGACTTTTGCCGCAAATTCATGCCTGCTGAATAATTTCGCCCATCACTAACCACCACCTTTTCATTCTGTCTCAAAAAGCTTATTTGTGACACAACAAAAGAGATAAGATTTCTCAAAACTCGAATCCTTGCAACGATAAACGGAATATCTCTAAGAAATAAGTCATTTGATGTACCTTCATTTCTAGCGGCAACATAATGCAAAACATAATACAAAATGAAAAAAATGAATGTCAAAGCCAAGCATTGTGCTGAATGGATGTGCGCTATACAATACATTCCTTATTCATTCAAACCAGATTTTTAAAAATTGAAGAAACCCAGAAAAATCTGACAGATAACGTCACTTGGCCGTACAAGTCTCTAACAAGTCTCTAAGATTGTTTGAAAATTAATATAAATTGTGTTCTATTTAAATGTAATTTTTTGTACATTCAGCTTGACACTGACAAATTCATTCTTTCATTCAGCAGTACCAATAGGAATGGCTGTGTAAATGCCGCCTGAAAATAAATGTAAAGGCTCTCTGACTGGCTGGGATTTTAATCTAACTTTTTTTTTTTTTGCATCTGTTGAGACTTGTTCTGATGTACGTACCATGCTCCAATCACAAAGGAAAACTCTTGGGATGATTAGTATCTCTTACTGATCAAGACAAAATGTGATTAGCTAATTAGAGCACTAGATAAAAACTTTCCTTAATTCAGCTGCCATTAGCAGCTTGCTTATAATCTTCAAGTGCTTCAAATATGAGAGAGTAAGAGTGGGCCTTAAGAAATGAGGATTTGTTGTCTAAAATTCAAAAAGGAGCATACTTTATTGTCATTTTAAGTGATGAGCGAAATTTTTCAGCAGGCATGGATTCACGGCGATTTTTCTGCGTTTCGCCATTGGCACTTTTCTTCACGAAATGGATGCAACAATTTGCTGTGGAAAAGTCCGTCGTGCAACAAAAAATTGTCACCCGCGTCCCAAAAAATTGTTGCGTGCATCAAAAAAAATGTCGAGCATGTCAAACAAACAATGACGCGTGCAACAATTTTTCTGGACGTGTAGGACAATTTTTTGGACACACGCAACAATTCTTTTTAAAGATTTGCAAATTTTCCAGCGAAGCAAAACTGGACACATTCGCTCATCATTAGTCGTTTCCATGGTACAGGTATGGGATCTATTATCCGGAAACCCTTTATCCAAAAAGCTTTGGATTATGGGAAAGTAATCTCCAATAGACTTCATTTTAATCAAATAATTACAATTTTAAAAGATCGTTTCCTCTTTCTCTTTAATAACAAAACAATCCATGCCTGCCAAATAATTTTGCTCATCGCTATTTATAAAGCAAAAAAATAAGAAAACCGCAAATGTAAAACTTCGGCGTCTAAAAAATTCAAGGTATTCGAGGTTTTTTTCTGCGGTTTTATTCAATCGTGTATTTTTTATTTGGATTTTTATTAAGGTACTCGCCCATTTTGCAAAACACAGAAATTTGTCGAGATGTTTGAGTGATGGGCGAAATGTTTCGTCAGGCATGGATTCGCAGCGAATTTCCGCATTTCGCTATTGCTGGATTGTTCCGCGAAACGGATGAAAAAATTTGCCGCGGAAAAATTCGCCGCACGTCCAAAAATTGTTGCTGGCATCAAAAAAGAATAGTCGCAGGCGTCAAAAGAATAGCCACGCAACAAAATAATAGCTGCGGCCGACAAAATAATAGCCATGCGACAAAATAATAGCCGCGCAACTAAATAATAGCCGTGGGCGACAAAAGAATACCCGTGCGACGAAATAATAGCTGCGGGCGACAAAATAATAGCCGTGGGCGACAAAAGAATAGCCGTGCGACAAAATAAAAGCCGCGGGTGACAAAATAATAGCCGTGTGACCATTTTTTTTCCTGCACGACATTTTCGCTGTTTCACGAATTTTTCGCCATTTCGCGGATCTTTTGAAAGATTCGCAAATTTTTTGGCAAAGCCAAACGGAACAGATTCGCTCATCACTAGTCGAGATTCCATGCCTGCCCGATTTTTTTCGCCCATCACTAGTAACTATATATTTTTTGGGCCAGTTAAGGAAAGACAAGCATAAAGCCAATGTGGTATCAGTATTTAAAAAGATAACATTTATAGATCCACTTTATGAGACAATGATATTAAGTGGAAGTTATCAGTAAATACCATTTTTGACCATACAGTAATGAAGGCAACTGTTTTTATTTTTTTATTCTGTGAAATAAAAGATTTTTTGTGTTGCTTGGTCCAATGTACGTACTGTACACTTTACTGAACTGCTTAAAATGCAAAGCATGTGTATTTCCTAAATTAATTTAGAGTTGGAAAAGCACATCTAAAAAAATATTCATCTAAAGTTTTGAGCTATTTCTGATTTATTATAAATCTTCTTTAATCCATTCATAATGTCCAAAACTTCTCTGATGAAAAGGAAGGCACATTATTGCTGTTCAATGACAGGTTGTTTCAGATCTGACTATATGCATCCCACACTCATTATCAAGACCAATTTTCTTCAAAGACAAAATTCTATATAGATCTGGTAACAGAAAGTATTTGCCTGACTGTGTTCAGAAAAGGTTTAGATAATTATTTTACTTATTCTGCTTTATTTATCCCAAAAGTGAAGAGCGCAATAGGAGCTTTCCATGTGATTGGGAATAGCCAATTGAGTAACATATAAGTGTACCCACTGAAATACTGGTTATGGATGCAAAGAGTAAAATCAAAAGTTATATCAGTTTTATTAGTAGCCTATTCTGCAATTGATCCCTTATGTACAGTATGTGACTAGACGTACTTGGACTCTGTGGCACACATAGGGGGTGATTTATAGTGATGAGTAGTGATGGGTGAAATGTTTCACCAGGCATGGATTGGTGTCGAATTTCCGCATTTCACCTTTGATGGATTGTTTTGTGAAATGGGTGAAAAAATTTGGCGCAGAAAAATTTGCTGTGTGTCCAAAAATTGTCACAAGAATAGTTGCGGGCGTCAAAAGAATAGTTGCTCATACAAAAATTGTCACAAGAATAGTTGCGGATGTCAAAAGAATAGTAGCGGGTGACAAATTTTCCTTTGCCGCGCGACATTTTCGCCGTTTTGCAAATCTTTTTAGAGATTAGCGAATTTTTCACCGAAACGAAGCGGGACAGATTCGCTCATCACTAGTGATGAGCAAACCTGTCCCATTTCAACTACAGAAAAATTTGCAAAATGCAAGTGTTACGCAATGTTTTTGTTGTGCAAAACTTTTTGTTGACGCAACCCTGCCTATTTTGACTCGACTGCGCCCATTTTGACATGACCGTGCCCATCTTGATATGACTGCGCCCATTTTGACACATCGCACCTGTCTTGATGCAACCAGTGATGAGTGAATCTGTCCCATTTTGCTATAAAATTCGCAAAATGACAAGAAAATTTGTTAAATGGTGAAAAATCCACGAACCGCGTTTATTGCGTGACTTTTTTGTCTCCCGCGTCTTCTTTTGTCGCACACTTTTTTTTGTCGCCACATCTTTTTTTTTTAAGTGACAGTGGCTATTTTGACACAACCTTTTGATGCGACCGTGCCTATTTTGACGCGACTCTGATTTTTTTCCACGCGCAATGATTTTTCCCTCAGCAAATTTTCACAGAAGTTTTGCAAAACAATTTGCCAATGGCAAAATGCGGATATTCGTGTTTTTATGTTTCATTCAGTCATTAATTCCCGTGCAAATTGGTAATGGCTGTTTTTCTAACAATTAATTGTTTAATAATAAAACATTATTTGCTTTTTATTTGGTACCCATTATTTATGAATCACTATTAAATAAAGGTGCCTGTATTGATAGGACTTTATTTGAGAGGACTGCTTCTCCACTAGTTCTGTTGTGTTTTTGATATTTATTCACTTTACAATTTTTAATGTAAAACACAGCTCCAGTGAGCAAACACATACTATCTAAATCCAACCTAGTGACATTCATTCAATCGCCTTGACTGTTATGCTTTTGTGTTGTCACTTACATGATCCTATTGCCAACTCTTCATTTGAACAATAATAATAATGCATAACTGTTGACCAATGTGTGAACATCTTAATATATATACAATTAAAATATGAAATATAAAGTCCCATTTCTTCTACTGTAATAAGATGTGCTCAGAAGTAAGTGCTGGTGTCAAGACAACTGAAGGAGGAGGTGTTGGCCTTGTAGTTCAGATCAAAGACACCCTAAGGGGCTGATTTACTTACCCACGAACGGGTCGAAATGAGTCCGATTGCGTTTTTTTCGTAATGATCGGTATTTTGCGATTTTTTCGTATTTTTTGCGATTTTTTCGGCTTCTTTATGAATTTTTCGTTACCAATACGATTTTTGCGTAAAAACGCGAGTTTTTCGTATCCATTACGAAAGTTGCGTAAAATCTGGCGATTTTTCGTAGCGTTAAAACTTGCGCAAAAAGTTGCGCTTTTTTCGTAGCGTTAAAACTTACGCGAAACTTTGCACCTTTTAAGTTTTAACGCTACGAAAAATGCGCAACTTTGCGCGTAAGTTTTAACGCTACGAAAAAAGCGCAACTTTTTACGCAACTTTCGTAACGGCTACGGAAAACTCGCGTTTTTACGCGAAAATCGTATTGGTAACGAAAAATTTGTAAAGAAGCCGAAAAAAGTCGCAAAATGTTCGTTTTCAAGTCGGAACTTTTCCAATTCGGGTCGGATTCGTGGGTTAGTAAATCAGCCCCTAAGAGTACTATAAGGCCTATTTGAAGATGCCTTTCTGCCAAACACTGGCTTTTCCATCTTTTGCAATATTTTTTTTTTTATATCTGATTTTGAAAAGGTATCCGCTTCTGAAACCCTGCAGAAATGAAATCAATATAGTGCATTACCATAGACTTCTCATTCAGACTCTTCAGTGGATACTTCAACGTGTCTTTTTTTTTTTTTTTTACATTGAGCATTTTTGTACTAGTTTTAGAATGTCCATTAACCCTGTTAATTGCAACGCTATTGGTGTTTAATCTTTGCCTCTTTGTTGTCCTTCTCTAATCATATGAATATCACTGCCAAAACCTGCAGTTTTTTTCCTTATAATAATCTTTGTGTTGAAGAGCTGGAACAAAATGTTCCCACCTCAATAAGCAGCACATAAAATACATGACATTTCAAATAAATGGGAGGCATTTTTGCTTTTGTATATGGGAAAAGACTGTTCATCCATTTTTTCCAACTTGGCAATTCTTCTCTAGCGCTACCACTGCCATGAGCGCTGTTTTTTATATATCAGTTTATTAAGGTTCACATTGAAGAATCAATCCGTATCATTTCTCAGCAATATTTTTTAATTTGATTTAGGCACATCACCTCGCGATTCAAAATGTAGCTACCATTAATACCATAAATAATCACTGATATTGTGTGTTTCATTTTAATGTTCCCAGTGTTCATCTCCCCTTGTGCAATAACCTGCCCCATTTGTACATATATACTGTATATATACACCAGTCCTATCTGGTGTATGGACAAAATTTGAATCTGTCCTGTTTCGCTTTGTTTTTTGTGTAATTTTTTTGACGTGCGGGTCAAGAAACCGAAAATCTTGGGAATCTTGCAAAAGATTAGCATAACGGTGATACATTTGCAAAATGGCAAAAAATGTTGCGCATCAAAAACGGCGTCTCAAAAACAACCTGCTTTAAAAAAAATGTCACACAACATTTTCACTATTTCGTCACGTCAAAAAAATTACGCACACAACATTTTCACCATTTTGTGATTTTTTTTTTGCAAGATTTGTGAATTTTTCTGTGAAGCGAAACGGGATATATTCACTAACCATAACATAGAAATGAAATGACAGTTTGAAAATACTGTATTACAAAACACTAATTCTACACTTTAGTACACAATAAATGAAATTCTCTTTAGAAAGAATTATGATCAAAGATATGAAGGCTGCATTTTTTGTTTTTAAATTGTAGACAATATAAAAAAAATTTGCTAATATTTCTCAAAGAAAAACTTAATTCCATATGATTTCAAACCAATTTTGAACATTTTCTCAACCATATTTATAAGTAACGTTAAAAACTTTGGCCATAATAGTATTAAACATTACTTGCCAGCGCAGACCAGGCAAAAATGGAGAAGTCGCTGATATTTTACCACAAGTTCATTGAAACACTATTGAAATAAATTGTTTTATTAGCATTTTACTACTTTTAAATTTTCTTAGTAGGTAAATTCAACAGAAACTGCCAATGTACAGTTGCCGGAACAAACAGAGACAAACACAATCTGCTCATTGGCACTTTCTTGGAAAACAATAATGTGTTTAAGTTTCACTTGAAACTTGGTGAAATAAAAAAACAATGATGGGATTAACTTCCCCTTGAAGATGTGTGAAATAGAAAACAAGGGGATTAATTTCTCCTTGAAAATGTGTGAAGGACAGGCTGTCACTGACTATTCTATTCTACTATTCTAAACCTCCATAGGACTCAATGGTATTCGACAGATCAAACCTGTCGAATTTTCATTTTATAAAAAAAAAAGTTCACTAAACATGAATAAATCACGAATTATGGGAATTATTTTCAAAAAACTCAAATTTTTCAGGGATAATTTCAGAAAAACTTGATTGTTTAGAGAAACAATATTAGAAAAATTGAGTACTGGCAAAAACCCATTTGATAATCTCGAAAATATCTAGAAGTAAAAAAAAATTGACTTTTTCTCAAAATTTCTTATTACATATAGAATATTCATATATTTGAATGTTACAGTTGCATTCTTTTAATTAATGTTCCAAAAATTACAGCATCATTTTGCTTTTGTCTCTACTATTTTAAAATTAAGGTTTAAGGTATGGGATCCCTTATCCGGAAACCCATTATCCAGAAAGCTCCGAATTACGGAATGCCTGTCTCCCATAGACTCCATTATAAGCAAATAATTCAAAATTTTTAAATTGATTTCCTTTTTCTCTGTAATAATAAAACAGTACCTGTACTTGATCCCAACTAAGATATAATTACCCCTTATTGGGGGCAGAACAGCCCTATTGGGTTTATTTAATGGTTAAATGATTCCCTTTTCTCTGTAATAATAAAACAGTACCTGTACTTGATCCCAACTAAGATATAATTACCCCTTATTGGGGGCAGAACAGCCCTATTGGGTTTATTTAATGGTTAAATGATTCCCTTTTCTCTGTAATAATAAAACAGTACCTGTACTTGATCCCAACTAAGATATAATTACCCCTTATTGGGGGCAGAACAGCCCTATTGGGTTTATTTAATGGTTAAATGATTCCCTTTTCTCTGTAATAATAAAACAGTACCTGTACTTGATCCCAACTAAGATATAATTACCCCTTATTGGGGGCAGAACAGCCCTATTGGGTTTATTTAATGGTTAAATGATTCCCTTTTCTCTGTAATAATAAAACAGTACCTGTAATTGATCCCAAGTGAGATATAATTAATCCTTATTAGATGCAAAACAATCCTATTGGGTTTGATTAATTTTTTATTGATTCTTTAGTAGACTTAAGGTATGGAGATCCAAATTATGGAAAGACCCCTTATCTGGAATACCCTTGGTCCCGAGCATTCTGGATAACAGGTCCCATACCTGTATTAAATGTGCAAAATAACATATTCAGTCATCCTGACATGACGGGGGATGTGACAAATTAGTTGTATAATTTATTTCAAAGAAGGTTCAGTATGTAATGAACAGTTATTTAATTTGACTGCAATAATATATGGAAATATTAGTCATGTGACCATTCAGCTTTCTTAAATTGATAAAATAATACATTTTTTTTTTACTTTCATAAGAACAGGAAATTATTGTGGCTTAATTAACGACAAGCTTGAAATACTGAAAAATGAAATCTTTTCAAGGCAATATATTAAGGGAAAGATTTGCTTTAGATAATCCCCATCCTCGCATAAGAAATAATTTCTTTAATAAAATCAAATTACCGAGGTGTTATTAAGCAAAAGAAATTGATACTGTCTGTGATACACGGTATTACATTTTCAGTGACAGCATTATTACAATATTTGGTATTCCAAATGTCAATGAAACCATTTTCTTTAGTTCTGACAAAAATGGACCCAGACGTAGCAAATTGTTTTATTTTAGGTGAATTGAGAGCAGAGATGTTTATATTAATGGCATCTTGGCTGATACACTCAGCACTCACAGGTTAATTCTCTAACTCATTTATGAGCAACATCATTTTATGATACCTCCGGCCAACGAGAAGCCGATAGAGGTCAAAAATGTGACCACAGATGAGCTGCCAGTGGTGAAAAATGTTGGAAACGGGAATCTCAGGACAATTGCTCAACTCTATATAGTATAGTAATAGGCTAGGCAATAAGAACATCTTTGTGACAAAACTTTTGTTTTGTTTTGGTATCTACAATAAATATATATATATATATACATGCCAAGGTGGTTGGGTTCAGATTAGGGATAAGTCAAGGGAAGAAGCTGTGAGGTGCACTGCCGGTCAGGCACATTCCTCTACCTTGGTTCGCTCCGACTGGCGGGTGAGTCTCAGGGCTTCAGTATGCATTCTCACAGGGAAACGTTGTTGCGTTGTTGACATCATGACATGCAGGATTGTATGTTTTGAAGCCAAAGGCGCCATCTTGGTTATGGTTTTGTTTACTTCCTTTTTCCTCACTTCATTTTATGTTTTGGCACCAAAACTCGCTATGTAAACCTCTGCTCTCATTCCCTCTTTGCCCAAGCTGGCCTCTGGTTGCTAAGCCTTGTCTTTGTGTGTTTTTCCGGTCTTGACTTTTGCTTGTTTTCCTGACCACCATACTTGCTGCCCGACTTGACCTTAGCCTGAATTGACCATGTTTTTGGCAGTTATAAACTCTAAAGTTAGCAGGTTCCCAGAGCATCGGTGGATACCGGGACTGGTTGGGTATCCCCTACTTACTGAGTCCGACTTTTGTCAGTGGTCCAGCTTCCTGGTTCCTATCTAACTAGAACATTACTGAAGCACAAGATCTTCAGACTAGACTATCACCTCACATCATCTGTCTCGTTTCGCTTCGCCATAAAATTAGCGAAACGGCAAGAAAATTAGTGAAAAATTTGTGAAAACGCATTTGTTGTGCGTTTTTGTTTTGTCGCCCACATCTTTGTCGCCCATGTCTATTTTTTGACGTCCACACTTTTTTACTTGACCGCGCCTTTTTTTGATGCGATTGTGCCCAATCAGACACGGCGTGCCCTTTTTTGACGCGACCGCGGGCAATTTTTCTGTGGTGAATTTTCATGAAAGTTGAAACAATTTGCCAATGGTGAAATTCGGAAATCTGCTGCAAAACCATGCCTGCCAAAACGTTTGCTCATCACAATCATCATTTTGTAACAGAACCAACAGCACAAGACTCTTCTTCAGCTGCTGAATGTAAACATTCTCTTTGGTAATAATTGGAAAGAACAAAATGAGCTCTGTGAAGCTGAGGCCTCTGCCTTTCAATGTAAAATTGGTTAGCATCTGGAGTAGCAAATATAATCAGCTGGCTGCTGGGTCACACACGAGTTGCCCCTGCCCTGTGGTTGCTATATTACATTTGTGCCAAAAGAAATTTTGTTTGCACAAGGGAAATATTTTCAGATTGTTAATATTTTTTCTGTTAGACAACGTCTACTAAATTTAGCTGTAAAGCTTCATGTTTATGTAGAAGTCAATGGGAATCATACTAGGCAAAAGCAAGCCATTTTTTCAATCCAAAATTTTATAACTCACACAATCAAGGTATTCAATTTTTTTTATTCAATCGATAATATATGCAACTTTATTTAAAGTAGAAAAACACCTCTCAAATTCACAAAATCGAAAATTGATAAATACGCCCATTAACGTAATGTTCGATTTTGGTGCTAGCTACAACTTAATAATATCCTGAAAGTCCAATTACGATTTGTAGTTCTGAAAAAAATCCATGTAGTCATGTTGAGAAGCCATTAAGAAGCATTTTAGAATATTAGCAGCACAGATGAAATAAGCTTTAATGGAACATTTAATGGATTGCATAGTTACATGCCACAAAGGATCATTATGCAATTCGGGATAATAGGCGCTTTGCTGTGCACCAGGCCGTCGTATTTTTTCCTATGCAGAGGCAGAACTACATGAGAGTGGGTGGGTAGGGGTAGGACTACATGGGGTCTGCCCCCTGAAGACACCACAGCATGATCGTTCAATTATATAATAGAATAATTGTATGTTCCAGAAATTCACCCAACAGTTTATTAGAACTGTAAGCAAATTATAGTCATTTTCCTACTTCCAGCTTTTCTATCCTTAGTTGCCATTTTTTTACTTTCTTGTCTTACAATGCAACCTCCACTTTCTTCTTTATGGTTCCCACCAGTACCATTTGGTATGTCTGTAGTAATTATACAATAGGATACAATCATCCCAGTGTCCCTTGGGACGAATGTGTTTACTTGTGCGTGCTCTAAGAGCCGTAACACTCCGTGCCTTTCCACCTCGTTACTGGATAAACACTATTTCTTGACTAAAATTGTTAAATTAATCTTTTATTTATTTTTCCCCCTCCGGCTCTTAATTCAAGAAGGCAAAAGCTATCAGCAACCATAGCACCAACTGTTTATGTTGGAAGATCTACTGGCCAATCTGCAGGAGATTATTTAAGAGGTTGATAAATATTTCCATGGGATTAGTAATAATAATTTGAAAAAATCCCTCAGCCGAAATGAAGGGTTGTAATAATGAAAGGGACAATTGCTCCCTGAGTTACTGGTTATCCATTATGTATGCAATGACTTTCAGATCTCATTATAATTTAGCAGTGGGTAGTTTCATTCCGCTTTGTCACTAATATGTTTTTTCCGTCTGACTATTGTAATTGAGCATAAGATTAAATGTTGGAAATAGAGATGCACCAAATCCAGGATTTGGTTTGGGATTCAGCCAAGATTCGGCCATTTTCGTCAGGATTAGGGATGTAGCGAACCTCAAAAAAAAAGTGCGAAAGTTTGTGAACTTTGCGAACCCCATAGACTTCAATGGGAAGGCGAACTTTAAAACCTAGAAAAGCCATTTCTGGCCAGAAAACTGATTTTAAAGTTGTTTAAAGGGTGCCACGACCTGGACAGTGGCATGCAGGAGGGGGATCAAGGGCAAAAATTTCTCTGAAAAATACGTTGTTGACACAGCGTTGCGTAAAAACGCAAGCTGTTCCTATGTATACGCAAAGGCAGCTGGCAGACCTAGCGGAAATACGCTGCGTTTTTTGCTATTTTGCACTATTAGCACCATGGAAACGGGATTTGCTGAAAAACGCCATGTGTGGCTTGTGCGGCATTTTTAGGCTGAGAAAACCCGCAGCGGAAAAACGCCACGTGAACCCAAATTGCGAACATGCGCAAAAAGTTTGCGAACTTGCGAACACCCGATGTTTGCGCGAATTAGTTCGTCAGCGAACAGTTCGCTACATCTCTAGTCAGGATTCGGTCTAATTCACAGTCCTGGCCGAACCGAATCCGAATCCTACAAATCACGTGACTTTTTATCACGTAAACTTGGAAGCTGAAAATGTTTCTCGTGCTGCGACATTTAACCCTCCCAAAACCTAATTAGCATTGGCTAATTAGGATTCAGATTCGTCCGAATCCTTTACAAAGGATTCCGGGGTTCGGCTGAATTCGAAAAAGTATATACGGAAATATAAAATCTTCATGCAGTTATAATTTCATGTTTTTTATTGCATTGACTTTGGATCAATATCACAGTAAACAAACGGAGGAAATTCACAATGTTAAAAAACATGTCATATTTGCACTAACTTATCCACAGACCAATTTTCCATCATTTTATCACCTCTACCAACAAAGTGCAAAAATAGTTTTTTTTCCTGTTGTATGTTACACCTTTTTTATGAATTAGTCATAACACACAATGGGGCCGATTCACTAAAGTGCAAAATAACGTGCGCTATTCATAGCGTGCGGTAAAAATGTTATCGCGTCTAAATTATCGCGTCTTATCGCACGATTCACTATAAACATACTTGTGCTATTTTACGCGCGATATCGCATGCGTTATTTAACTCGCGAAAACTATTTCCATGAGGTATTTGACGGTACATGCGCTAAATAACGCACATGAATAGTCGCCGCATATAAAAAGGAGCTTAGAAATAGTGTATAAAAATTGTCGCCGCATATAAATAGTAGCCATATATAAATGGTAGCATATAAATAGTAGCCATATATAAATGGTAGCATATAAATAGTAGATGCTTATAAATAGTAGCCATATATAAATGGTAGCATATAAATAGTAGATGCTTATAAATAGTAGCCACTAGTGATGAGCAAATGTGTTCTGGTTATCTTTAGTGAAAAATTAGCAAAATCGAAACGGCAAAAATGTTGTGCGGGCAAAAAAATTGTTGCCCGCAACTAATATTTTTTGACGCCTGTGTCAATTTTTGGACGTGCGGTGAATGTTTGCGTGGCGAATTTTTCATGCGTTTTGCAGATTGTTTTGCGAAACGCATGAAAAAATTTGCCGTGGAAAAATTCGTCGCACGTCCAAAAATTTGCTGCGAATCCATGCCTGGCGAAACATTTCATCACTTGTAGCCGCATATAAATAGTCGTGCGAATAAACGCATGCCATGTTAGCCATACACGCCAATACTTGCGGAAAATTACTGTATTAAAAATGACCATTTCGCTGCAAACTGGCGGCTGCGTCACTCTAGGGGAAACACAGACTTGAATAAATAACACTGTAAGTCCATATTTTATTGCCAAAAGCTCATTTACTGTACTTTTCTATAATTATCGCCTGCCTGAAGTAGGTGTTAATTTTCGCACAGACTAATGCGATATTTAGCACGCCTTACTGTTTGTGAATCATGCGATCCTATTCTTTTCTGTGCGCTATTTAATTCATGCATTAAAACTAGCGCATGTGGTCGTGCGAAAAATAACGCATGCGATATGGCGACTTATGGCACGCGATAATACTATGGTGAATCGCTAATTATGGTGTCTAATCTAACGCAAAAAAGCGTGCGATAAATTTTATCGCACTTTAGTGAATCAGGCCCAATATTTTTACAGACATTTTTTATGCCAAAATTTCTGCGCCATAACCAAAATGTTGACAGGTTAATTTGGCTTAAGTCTGTACAGAGAACTTTTTTTGGTGAATAAACAATATTGTCACGGTGCAATAAATTGTTTGTTTGTCTTGGTTACTCCTTTGCCTACCATATACTGGAAATTGGGAAATTGGATACAATAACCTGTAAATTTAAATTATACCTTCAAAATTTGTCTGAACAGAATTCCAAAAAAAAAGAACCACATTTACTAAAATTCCTTTTTTTTTCTGGTCTTGAAAGTCGTATAAACTCGACATGGTATAAATTCGAATTAAACTCGATTGTTGCTGTATTTATAAAATGTCACGATAATGCTTGAATCATTCGAACGAAAATTTCTAGTTGAAAATATTGTTAAAACTTGAAAAAATTGAGATTAAACAGACATTCGTCTCCATGAATCCTCTTTATTTTTTCCCAAACAGAAAGTGCTTCAGCAGCCATTTTAGGAGCATTGGCACTTTGGGAAAAGATGTGTTTAAGTTCACTTGAAACTGGGTGAAACTCAAAACGATGATGGGATTAACTTTCTCTTGAAAATGTGTGAAATACAAAACAATGTGGGGATTAAGTTTCCCTTGAATCTGAGTGAAACTGAAAACAATGAGGGGACTATTCTAAGCCTCCATAGGACTCAATGGTACTCGACACATCAAACCTGTCGAATTTTTTTTTTTTTTTTTTTTAAGTTATCTGAACATAAATAAATCCAAAATTATGGGAGTTATTTTCAAAAAACTCAATTTTTCTGGGAACAATAACGAAAAAAAAACGAGTTCTGGCAAAAACCCAATTAAAAATCTTGAAATTATCTAGAAGTAACAAAACATCCAACTTTATCTCAAAATTGCTTAATAAATGTGCCCCTAAGTATGTAGTGATCCTCATCAGTCAATACAATGGGTGATATCATTTGACCTGTGGCATTAAAATACAGTATTGGTCCATTCTCACTAGTCCAGCTTTAAACTGGTGTTGGTTCAAGTTTCAGTTAGAGCACAGTGGGGGGAGTCACTGTTCAGTTTTGTTTGCCACAAATTTCAATAGTTTGGTTTAAAACTTAATGATCCATGCATAGGGGCTGATTCATCAAAGTACGAGTTTGAATCCCGAAATGGGTAAAATTCGGATTAGATATGATAATTTAGGGCTCAATGGCACTCTGCAGCTCCAACCCGGCCCAAGGAATGTCTCCCATAGGGCTCAATGGCACTCTGCAGCTCCAACCCGGCCCAAGGAAAGTCTCCCATAGGGCTCCATGGCACTCTGCAGCTCCAACCCGGCCCAAGGAAAGTCTCCCATAGGGCTCAATGGCACTCTGCAGCTTCAACCCGGCCCAAGGAAAGTCTCCCATAGGGCTCAATGGCACTCTGCAGCTCCAACCCGGCCCAAGGAAAGTCTCCCATAGGGTTCAATGGCACTCTGCAGCTCCAACCCGGCCCAAGGAAAGTCTCCCATAGGGCTCAATGGCACTCTGCAGCTCCAACCCGGCCCAAGGAAAGTCTCCCATAGGGCTCAATGGCACTCTGCAGCTCCAACCCGGCCCAAGGAAAGTCTCCCATAGGGCTCAATGGCACTCTGCAGCTCCAACCCGGCCCAAGGAAAGTCTCCCATAGGGCTCAATGGCACTCTGCAGCTCCAACCCGGCCCAAGGAAAGTCTCCCATAGGGCTCAATGGCACTCTGCAGCTCCAACCCGGCCCAAGGAAAGTCTCCCATAGGGCTCAATGGCACGCTGCAGCTCCAACCCGGCCCAAGGAAAGTCTCCCATAGGGCTCAATGGCACTCTGCAGCTCCAACCCGGCCCAAGGAAAGCCTCCCATAGGGCTCAATGGCACTCTGCAGCTCCAACCCGGCCCAAGGAAAGTCTCCCATAGGGTTCAATGGCACTCTGCAGCTCCAACCCAGCCCAAGGAAAGTCTCCCATAGGACTCAATGGAACTCTGCAGCTCCAACCCGGCCCAAGGAAAGTCTCCCATAGGGCTCAATGGCACTCTGCAGCTCCAACCCGGCCCAAGAAAAGTCTCCCATAGGGCTCAATTGCACTCTGCAGCTCCAACCTGGCCCAAGGAAAGTCTCCCATAGGACTCAATGGCACTCTGCAGGTCCAACCCGGCCCAAGGAAAGTCTCCCATAGGGCTCAATGGCACTCTGCAGCTCCAACCCGGCCCAAGGAAAGTCTCCCATAGGGCTCAATGGCACTCTGCAGCTCCAACCCGGCCCAAGGAAAGTCTCCCATAGGGCTCAATGGCACTCTGCAGCTCCAACCCGGCCCAAGGAAAGTCTCCCATAGGGCTCAATGGCACTCTGCAGCTCCAACCCGGCCCAAGGAAAGTCTCCCATAGGGCTCAATGGCACTCTGCAGCTCCAACCCGGCCCAAGGAAAGTCTCCCATAGGGCTCAATGGCACGCTGCAGCTCCAACCCGGCCCAAGGAAAGTCTCCCATAGGGCTCAATGGCACTCTGCAGCTCCAACCCGGCCCAAGGAAAGCCTCCCATAGGGCTCAATGGCACTCTGCAGCTCCAACCCGGCCCAAGGAAAGTCTCCCATAGGGTTCAATGGCACTCTGCAGCTCCAACCCAGCCCAAGGAAAGTCTCCCATAGGACTCAATGGAACTCTGCAGGTCCAACCCGGCCCAAGAAAAGTCTCCCATAGGGCTCAATTGCACTCTGCAGCTCCAACCTGGCCCAAGGAAAGTCTCCCATAGGACTCAATGGCACTCTGCAGGTCCAACCCGGCCCAAGGAAAGTCTCCCATAGGGCTCAATGGCACTCTGCAGCTCCAACCTGGCCCAAGGAAAGTCTCCCATAGAGCTCAATGGAACTCTGCAGCTCCAACCCAACCCAAGGAAAGTCTCCCATAGGGCTCAATGGCACGCTGCAGCTCCAACCCGGCCCAAGGAAAGTCTCCCATAGGGCTCAATGGCACGCTGCAGCTCCAACCCGGCCCAAGGAAAGTCTCCCATAGGGCTCAATGGCACTCTGCAGCTCCAACCCGGCCCAAGGAAAGCCTCCCATAGGGCTCAATGGCACTCTGCAGCTCCAACCTGGCCCAAGGAAAGCCTCCCATAGGGCTCAATGGCACTCTGCAGCTCCAACCCGGCCCAAGGAAAGCCTCCCATAGAGCTCAATGGCACTCTGCAGCTCCAACCCGGCCCAAGGAAAGTCTCCCATAGGGCTCAATGGCACTCTGCAGCTCCAACCCAGTCCAAGGAAAGTCTCCCATAGGACTCAATGGAACTCTGCAGCTCCAACCTGGCCCAAGGAAAGTCTCCCATAGGGCTCAATGGCACTCTGCAGCTCCAACCCGGCCCAAGAAAAGTCTCCCATAGGGCTCAATGGCACTCTGCAGCTTCAACCCGGCCCAAGGAAAGTCTCCCATAGGGCTCAATGGCACTCTGCAGCTCCAACCCGGCCCAAGGAAAGTCTCCCATAGGGTTCAATGGCACTCTGCAGCTCCAACCCGGCCCAAGGAAAGCCTCCCATAGGGCTCAATGGCACTCTGCAGCTCCAACCCGGCCCAAGGAAAGTCTCCCATAGGGTTCAATGGCACTCTGCAGCTCCAACCCAGCCCAAGGAAAGTCTCCCATAGGACTCAATGGAACTCTGCAGCTCCAACCCGGCCCAAGGAAAGTCTCCCATAGGGCTCAATGGCACTCTGCAGCTCCAACCCGGCCCAAGAAAAGTCTCCCATAGGGCTCAATTGCACTCTGCAGCTCCAACCTGGCCCAAGGAAAGTCTCCCATAGGACTCAATGGCACTCTGCAGGTCCAACCCGGCCCAAGGAAAGTCTCCCATAGGGCTCAATGGCACTCTGCAGCTCCAACCTGGCCCAAGGAAAGTCTCCCATAGAGCTCAATGGAACTCTGCAGCTCCAACCCAGCCCAAGGAAAGTCTCCCATAGGGCTCAATGGCACGCTGCAGCTCCAACCCGGCCCAAGGAAAGTCTCCCATAGGGCTCAATGGCACGCTGCAGCTCCAACCCGGCCCAAGGAAAGTCTCCCATAGGGCTCAATGGCACTCTGCAGCTCCAACCCGGCCCAAGGAAAGCCTCCCATAGGGCTCAATGGCACTCTGCAGCTCCAACCTGGCCCAAGGAAAGCCTCCCATAGGGCTCAATGGCACTCTGCAGCTCCAACCCGGCCCAAGGAAAGCCTCCCATAGAGCTCAATGGCACTCTGCAGCTCCAACCCGGCCCAAGGAAAGTCTCCCATAGGGCTCAATGGCACTCTGCAGCTCCAACCCAGCCCAAGGAAAGTCTCCCATAGGACTCAATGGAACTCTGCAGCTCCAACCTGGCCCAAGGAAAGTCTCCCATAGGGCTCAATGGCACTCTGCAGCTCCAACCCGGCCCAAGAAAAGTCTCCCATAGGGCTCAATGGCACTCTGCAGCTTCAACCCGGCCCAAGGAAAGTCTCCCATAGGGCTCAATGGCACTCTGCAGCTCCAACCCGGCCCAAGGAAAGTCTCCCATAGGGTTCAATGGCACTCTGCAGCTCCAACCCGGCCCAAGGAAAGTCTCCCATAGGGCTCAATGGCACTCTGCAGCTCCAACCCGGCCCAAGGAAAGTCTCCCATAGGGCTCAATGGCACTCTGCAGCTCCAACCCGGCCCAAGGAAAGTCTCCCATAGGGCTCAATGGCACTCTGCAGCTCCAACCCGGCCCAAGGAAAGTCTCCCATAGGGCTCAATCGCACTCTGCAGCTCCAACCCGGCCCAAGGAAAGTCTCCCATAGGGCTCAATGGCACTCTGCAGCTCCAACCCGGCCCAAGGAAAGTCTCCCATAGGGCTCAATGGCACGCTGCAGCTCCAACCCGGCCCAAGGAAAGTCTCCCATAGGGCTCAATGGCACTCTGCAGCTCCAACCCGGCCCAAGGAAAGCCTCCCATAGGGCTCAATGGCACTCTGCAGCTCCAACCCGGCCCAAGGAAAGTCTCCCATAGGGTTCAATGGCACTCTGCAGCTCCAACCCAGCCCAAGGAAAGTCTCCCATAGGACTCAATGGAACTCTGCAGCTCCAACCTGGCCCAAGGAAAGTCTCCCATAGGGCTCAATGGCACTCTGCAGCTCCAACCCGGCCCAAGAAAAGTCTCCCATAGGGCTCAATTGCACTCTGCAGCTCCAACCTGGCCCAAGGAAAGTCTCCCATAGGACTCAATGGCACTCTGCAGGTCCAACCCGGCCCAAGGAAAGTCTCCCATAGGGCTCAATGGCACTCTGCAGCTCCAACCTGGCCCAAGGAAAGTCTCCCATAGAGCTCAATGGAACTCTGCAGCTCCAACCCAGCCCAAGGAAAGTCTCCCATAGGGCTCAATGGCACGCTGCAGCTCCAACCCGGCCCAAGGAAAGTCTCCCATAGGGCTCAATGGCACTCTGCAGCTCCAACCCGGCCCAAGGAAAGCCTCCCATAGGGCTCAATGGCACTCTGCAGCTCCAACCCGGCCCAAGGAAAGCCTCCCATAGGGCTCAATGGCACTCTGCAGCTCCAACCCGGCCCAAGGAAAGCCTCCCATAGAGCTCAATGGCACTCTGCAGCTCCAACCCGGCCCAAGGAAAGTCTCCCATAGGGCTCAATGGCACTCTGCAGCTCCAACCCGGCCCAAGGAAAGTCTCCCATAGGGTTCAATGGCACTCTGCAGCTCCAACCCAGCCCAAGGAAAGTCTCCCATAGGACTCAATGGAACTCTGCAGCTCCAACCTGGCCCAAGGAAAGTCTCCCATAGGGCTCAATGGCACTCTGCAGCTCCAACCCGGCCCAAGAAAAGTCTCCCATAGGGCTCAATTGCACTCTGCAGCTCCAACCCAGCCCAAGGAAAGTCTCCCATAGGACTCAATGGCACTCTGCAGCTCCAACCCTGCCCAAGGAAAGTCTCCCATAGGGCTCAATGGCACTCTGCAGGTCCAACCCGGCCCAAGGAAAGTCTCCCATAGAGCTCAATGGAACTCTGCAGCTCCAACCCGGCCCAAGGAAAGTCTCCCATAGGGCTCAATGGCACTCTGCAGCTCCAACCCGGCCCAAGGAAAGTCTCCCATAGGGCTCAATGGCACTCTGCAGCTCCAACCCGGCCCAAGGAAAGTCTCCCATAGGGCTCAATGGCACTCTGCAGCTCCAACCTGGCCCAAGGAAAGTCTCCCATAGGGCTCAATGGCACTCTGCAGCTCCAACCTGGCCCTAGGAAAGTCTCCCATAGGGCTCAATGGCACTCTGCAGCTCCAACCTGGCCCAAGGAAAGTCACGATAACAAAGCTTTAATGAATCCGAAACTTTCGTATTTGTTGTGACAAACACAATTTTGTCGCTTAAATTTTGTCACAAAGTACGAAAAAGTTGTGCAAATTAACGAAAAAATCGCAGAAAATACACACAGAACAAAAACAAAAATACTATTTTTTTCTATTCGGAAACAATCGTACTTTGATGAATGTGCCCCATAGACTACCAGTTGTTGGCTCATTTTATTCACTGAAATATCTCTAATCCTTTGCAGTACCTTTAACTGTTTTTATTCCTCCCATGATGTTAGCAATTTATTATATATATACTGTATATACTGTACAGTATACTGGTTTGTCCCTGAGGAAGAGCACAGTTGGTGCTCGAAACGTTGGATCGTTTTCATTAAAAAAAATTTTGTTTTCTAACAAAGTCCCTGCGTGTGCGGCTCATTGTCTTGCTATATACATGGTTTTTGCAAGCACCTGGGGCATTTGATTACTATTAGGGTCTGCTCTGTTCTTTTCTATATATATATATATATTAGATTTACACTGCTTTCAATTTTGTTATTAGAATATTATTTAAAAATAACCCTGTTGCTTTAATTCTTTCCTTTTTTCTGTTTTTCTTTTTCTTCTGTAGGTCCTGGAGGTTCCAAGTTTACTATCGGCAAATCAATTTGGCTTCTTTGGGCATTGGTATTTAATAATTCAGTTCCGGTGGAAAATCCTAAAGGCACCACAAGCAAAATCATGGTTCTCATCTGGGCATTCTTTGCTGTCATATTCTTGGCCAGCTACACTGCCAACCTGGCTGCCTTTATGATCCAGGAAGAATATGTAGATACCGTGTCTGGACTCAGTGATAAAAAAGTAAGGGACTAAAAAGGCTTGTTGCTAATTTCTGTTTTAACTGAAAACCTTCATGAATTGGCATCTTAGGAAGAGAGAAGGTTCTCTGATGCTATATCATATGGCATATTGATTAGCTATAGCAAGGATGCCCAACCTTTCTTACTTGTGAGCCACAGTCAAATGTAAAAAGACTTGGAGAGCAACACAAGCACCATAAAAGTTCATGGAGGAGCCAAATAAGGGCTGTGATTGGCTATTAGGCAGCCTCTATGCACACTATCAGCTTACAGGGGGCTTTATTTGGTAGGAAATCTTGTTTTTATTCAACCAAAACTTGCCCCCAAGTCAGGAATTCAAAAATAACTGCCTGGTTTGGGGGCACTGAGAGCAACATCCAAGGGGTTGGGGAGCAACATGTTGCCCCTGAGCCACTGGTTGGGGATCACTGAGCTATAGCAATGAGATACCACTTGTAGATTCAGTCCAAAAGGACCCAGCTACATAAATAAATAGTTTTGCTGTATTATGATGTCAGCATATGCGTTAGCATGGTAAAGAACAGATTTAATCAACCCACTTCCCTGAAGCTGTCATTGGACAGTTCAGCTTGCACTCAAGGAAGAAAGCTAAAAGTCCCTATTAAAGATCAACAAAATATCAGTCTTTCATGTTAATCATATTCCTAGTTAGTTGATCCTTGGGAAACCAATATGATTATATATATAGAGAGAGAGGTATGGAAACTGTTACCCAGAATGCTCAGGACCTGTGATATGACTTTTTGCTGTTTTTTTGTATTTTTTTAATGCTAGCTGATTTAAGAATTAGTTCAAACTGAATCGCCCAGCTCATGTTTTCATTCATAGTTCCATTCACTTTCAAGGATAAAATAACACAGATGTTTTATTAAACTAGAAAAAAAAAGTTTTTAGAGAATATTCCCATTGACACAAACTAAATTTTTTTTTTTTGGCAACTTTTTTTTTTCTTTAATAAATCCCGGCTACTGATGATTTCAGAAAACACTGTTCACATTCATGTTTTTTTTCTGTGTTTGGGGAAAAAAGGCTTTATACAAATATTAATAGAGCAAAATCACATTCTAGTTCTATATCTTCCCCTAGATTGCTTGAAAATCTGTTATGTTATCATCACAAGAGGAGCATTTTTGTTTCTTTATCATAATACTCTTTTTGTCCTTCCGAATCTCTTATATCAGTCTTAGGATGTCAACTGAGAAGCCAAATTTATCATTCTCTAGAATGCATTTGACTGAGCAATTGAACACCACTCTGTGCTATTAGGTGCAAAGGTGGCCATACAAGGGCTGATTCTAGCTGCCGATATCCATCCTTTAGGCCAATTTGGCCCGTGTATGGGCAAGAACGATGGGCCTCCCTGACTGACATCTGGCCTGAAATCGACCAGATCTCGATGGAGCAGGTTTGATTTGAATGGGACTCCATTGGCTCAATGATGTGGTTCCTGAACCAGCGGGTGCCTATACCCTCTGTTCTAATTAGATCTGTTGACCCTGGGGCCAAACAACCAAATTAGCCCAATAATGCCCATCCGTAGGCGGGGATATAGGGAGAAGATGGCAAGGTCACCAAGCGAGCAGATCTTACCGTGTATGGCCACCTTAAGAACTCAGCGTTACTGCTAAGTAATAAGTACCAAGCATTGTTAAATCTGCCTTTATGTTCAGTTTAGATTAATTCTGCATAAAGTTGGTACATATATGGGCTCTAAATGAAGTTTATGACCTTATCATTGGCTATCATGTCTAGTCATTGGGCGAACTGCCTGCCAGGATCATATCAGTCATCTATAATTGAATAAGGTAAATATTATATTTGGTGCAGTTCTTCCTAGATGGTAGGCAGGTAGAAGTAGGTAGAAGTTATTAGTTGTGAAATGTCAGCTGAGGGTTCGATCTGGAGGTATGCTCAATGACTAATAGTAGGCAATGAATTATCCAGGATTAGTATTAGCAGGAAAAGGGGCCAAGTTTGCTCCCAGCGCTCAGATAGCTTTTTTTAGCCTGTGTATGAGGTTTCTCTGATGCTTGGCCAAGCACTGTTGTAGGCTCATATGTCTTGTGATTGCTTGGCTGCTCGTGACATCACTTCTCAAATAAGCAGTTGGCTGATGATATTGTGGGAAGAAAGCATCCAATATATCATTAAATTAGCTTGCCTTGCCAGCCTAATGAATTGTGACCAAGTTACTTATAAACAGCAATGTGACCTACACGTCACCGAACAGGTGCACGCCGCCATTCTGCTATTATATATGCAAAAACCCAACATAGAGATGGGTAGAAAACATGTTGTAACTTGTAAAACCAGTGGTTAGTCAGTCAGGATTAAAAACACGCACTGATGCCAAGTCATTATTAGAACAAATACTGACTCATGATTGCTGGAAAAATTCTACCACAATGCTTAATTGCAGAGGCCCCGTCGCAATGTGACTTTCTACATATACCTTGGGAAGGCATGAAAGCCAGGCTAAAGATAGAACATAAAAGGAGGGTGGCTGCAAATGGAATGGAAAATGTCACTTGTTGCACAGATAAGATTTCTCTTTCTTCATAATCACAGGATAATCACGTTCTTCAATCACTGTTATTAGCTGGAGCCCCGAGACAGAAACCTCTATATTGCCAGAAAAGGTTATCCAAGTTATATGGGATTATTTACATATACACTATATCTATATATACTGTATATATAATTATATATATATGTAGAGAGAGAGTGAGTATGGAGGTATATACAGGGCTGTATTAAGGTTCGAGACCACCCTAGGCATTATACCTAAATAAGGTCCCTAGGTTAAGGAAGCCCTAGGCACAGGTCCTCAGGTGCCTGTATATAAATAGTGCCCTGGGTATACATGTGCAATATATTGTATATTCTATGATACTGAATAACTTATCAAACTCATATAGGCTTGCATTAGTTATTATTGCTGCCTTATAGAGCTCTGGGCCCAGACTTTATTTCAGCCAGGTCCCTATCTGCAATGAGTTTGAGTTTGCATGGGTTTCTTTTAGGTTCAGTCCTCCCACACTTGAAATCATAGAGAAAAATGAATTAGCCCCTGGTCACAAAATTGACTATAGTTTGTTTGTGGGTCAGGGACCTTAGAGGGGCAAACAGGGAAGCCGAAGCTACTCGATGTCTTGTGTAGATAATTAGATTACCAATGCACAGATAATCCTACCTGCATAATGGATTCCTGCTAACAGTGTGATGGGTGGAGGTTGGATGCTGGTAATCTAATTATCTATCATGGTATGTGGAGGACCTAAGGTATATATGCAGACATGTACTGTATACTCATATCTGAATGACATGCAAGTTAGGGGGGCATGTAGGTGGCAGTCAGGGTCAGACTGGGGGTGAAGGGCCCACCGGGGCTGCTGCCCCAGGGGCCCCGTACCCCCCAAGGGGCCCCCCAGCTGCATCCCCACAGGGGCCCCCGCTGTGCTGTCTATCCCCTCTAACAGGGGCCACTGCCCGACGTCCTCCCCTGATCACGCTTAAGTGACGGGACACCTGCGGGTGGGGGAGCACCGTAAGGGGTCGGGTCTGGGCCACTGGGGCCCACTGGGTTTTTCCCAGTGTCCCTGCAGCCCAGTCTGACCCTAGTTGTGTATTCATGGGGGTATCTACAGCTATCTGTGCTCTGAAGCAAATGCGCCCACTGCCCCTCACCAATACAATGCTGCAGTCAAGGAAAAGGGGCAGGTCCCTATGCTCTGAATCAAAGGCAGCAATGCAAAAAGAGCAAGATGTAGCACGCAAAGTGCAAAAAAATTGGCAGTTGTGGACTTGTTTTGCAATTTGTTTACGGCGTTCTGTAAGGAAAATGACCCCTATAAACATCTTGGGCTGTCACCCTACTTCTTAAGCTAAACACAAAGGGGGTTATATAATAAAAGGTACTACGGTTGCCATGGGGCAGTAACCAATAGCAACCAATCAGCAGATAGAATTTACTAGTCACTTGTTTAAAAGCAAATATCTTATTGGTTGCTATGGGTTACTGATACTGGGCAAAATGATTGCCTATTATTACATATAGGGAATAATGTTTTACTTTGAGTAATTCCTATGAGCCCTATAGATGTAAATACCCACAAAGTGCAAATGACCCAATATGCTATTCACAAATATAGCATGAAAATGTTGCTACAACTCAACCATGTATCATTGCATGAAAAAGTATTTCATTTTTATGTAAAAAAAAAAAGGCACAAGTTGTATTTAATCCAGACCAGGGCTAGAGAAATACTGGAAAATTACTTTCTGCCGTGGATCCTTTGATCTGTGTCCCCTTTCCCGAGAGATGTGATTTCTCATTCTGCTCACTGGACTGAATAGAAGGTCCCAAAAATGCCCAATTGCAGCCTTTACTTCATCTTAATAAATCGAATCTTGTCATTCCCCCCCCCCCCCAATTTTCTTATTGAACAGATATCTAATTACACGAGAGAGATGTGCATGGAGATAAACCACACAATTCTAAATGAGATTTGTCCCGCTACAAAAGAAAACAGAAGATTCATTTTTATAAGATTTTTATACATTTTGTAGTTTGGTGATCAATAGCTGAGCCATTTATGGGGCAAAATGTTCCTGCATCTCATTGTTTCTCTTTCTTGTCTTCAGATGGTTTGTCTATAGAAGGAAAACACATTACATATTTTGGGATGTTTAATGAGATATAGAATAAGAAAAATCATTGGTAATTAAGTTTATTTTTAGCCAGTTAAATGCTCTCCCCCAATCTGTTCTTCTATCAAATACATTTGGCCTTCGTTGCCTTAAATTATTAAGAAGAACAAGGTCTGTGTGTACGTGTTTAAAGGGAAATTGTACTCTGTTTATAATAAGGATTTTTCTTCTACCGTATTTACATTTGGTTTAATAATTGAAAAATATAGGGCAGTGATCCCCAACCAGTGGCTCGGGGGCAACATGTTTCTCACCAACCCCTTGGATGTTGCTCCCAGGGGCCTCAAAGCAGGTGCTTATTTTTGAATTCCTGACTTGGGGGCAGGTTTTGGTTGCGTGAAAACCAGAAGTACTGTCAAACAGAGCCTCCTGTAGGCTGCCAGTCAACATAGGGGCTCCCATAAAGCAAATCACAGCCCATATCTGGCACCCCAGGAACCATTTCTATAGTTGTTTTACTACCCCAGGCACCAGACCCTGATAGAGTTCACATCTTTCTATAGATAGGTTGTCCTTTGGAAAGGTAGTTAATTGTAAGTTGAAGTTTAGGGTGCTTCCAGGGTAGGTGGGCCCTGATGGCTGTTGCCGCACCCCCTGGCCACCGGTGTCCTCCCCTGACGTGTTTCACTTATGCATGCTCAGGGGAGGACTTTGGGAGGGGGATGGAGCGAGGCAGGGTATGCAGCCGGTGGGCCCTACACCCCCCAGCCCGACCCTGGGTGCATTCTCTCAGTAGGACACAAAGACCAGCTAGGCTACATGTAGGTGTTGCCACCAGGGTGGGGGGGGGGCTGCCAATGCAAGAAAGAGTGAGCAAGAATCAGCCAGGACACTGAGTAATACCCAAACAATAAACTGGCATAAGTACAGGGGTGACCCCAAAACATATCTACATGTTTTACTAGTCCATAAGGGGCCCTGAATAGTGATCAGCGCAACTACCTACTTTTCCTTCATTGAGGGTAGGAGATACTTTTTTATTTTGTATACTGAGATGGGCATCTGTTGTGGGTCACACAAGCTTATAATGCTCATATGAATCTGCCTGTCTGATTTTTTAATGTATATAGAATGTATCATTAATATAAACTTATCTGTAAACGGTGCCCCATTGTCTAGATGATTGTGTTAAACTGTATTACTTTTATGTTATGCTTGTTGGCTAGTGATAAGCGAATTTTTTTCACCAGGCATGGATTCGCTGCAAAATTATGCATTTCACCACTGGTGAATTTTTTTGTGAAACTGCTGCAAAATTTCACTGTGAAAAATTAGCGAGCGCATAAAAAAAGGTGTGGCCACATAAAAAAGGCATTGTTGTGTCAAAAAAAGGCATGGGCACGTCAATAGGGGCACACCCATGTCAAAAATGTTGTGCCTTATCAGTTTTGTGAATTTTTAGGCAAATGGGACAGATTCACTCATTACTATTGATTTCCCAAACAATATTAAATTTAAACTAAACCTATTTTAGTTTAAAATTAACCAGTTTAGCAGGTAGGAAGCGCAATAAGTCTGGAAATATTCATTTTTTTGCCACCGTAGCTTTATAAAGTGGAAGAATAATGGATGAAGGGGGCCATATTTAATTTAGCTGACTGCACATAAAATTTGAAATGCTTGAATCGTGGTCTGTTTTAATCTTCATTTACTCCTGATGAAATGAGACCTTTGTGCAATGATGCTTATGGCTCACTGTCTAGAACATTTAGATTTTTCACAGTTTCTCTTTTATTAAAAGCCAATAAAATGCCCTTTGTTTATAACTTAGACAGTAGAACCTGCAGAGAGAGAGGTTTACTGTAAACAATCAGAGGCTTGAAACAACTGGCACAGAGCTCTTTTAGACCCATTTCAAGGTAAATAGCCACTATTAGATGAGATAGTTCATGATGCTATGTGCAACATCTGGTAAAGGCAGCACATTATATGCTTGTCATTTATGATTTGGAGAAAGGAGATGTATATAAACAGACACGGCCTATAATATTTTGTCCATAGGGAATGCAGAGATCTTATTCTAACAAAGGAAAAAAACATAATCCATTGGCTCATTTGCAATAAACAGAATTTTACTGATCCATTTTCAGCCAAACACAGATCTTGCACCTGTTTTGTAGATTTTAATTTTGCAAATGTTCTTTTTTTTTCTCTCTAAATCAGTTCCAGAGACCTCATGAACAGTACCCGCCTCTGAAATTTGGCACTGTTCCCAATGGCAGTACTGAAAAGAACATTCGTAGCAATTACCCAGATATGCATGCCTACATGATCAAATACAACCAGCGGCACGTGGAGGACGCCTTGCAAAATCTTAAGACTGGGTAAGTGATCGCTGCGGATCAGGTTGTGAGTAGATCCAAACAATTTGCTCAGTGCTATCAATTGTTCACTAGCAATGACTTTATAGGTTACATATTATACATACTTTATTTATACTTTATAATAAAGTTCATAATAGTTCATAATATCTATTAAATCTATGAAAAAAACCTCAAGAATACAGTTTCAAAACAGGGGGTTTGATTTACAAGTTATGATTTTATGATCATAAAACTGCCAAGTGACCATTCTATGTCAAGGTAAATGTCATATGGGGGGCCATTTTCATACACTTGCTTCTTTCCGCTTGGTTGCATTTAGTGAAAAAAGTATCTCTTGACCAAAGAATAGGTCCCAAAGGCTCTATGTAGCTCACAGGGGAGAGGTCTAGAAGACCGGTCCATATTTTTCATGGATAAATCTGCTAAAAGTACAAAGGGGTTGTGGGAACACTCCAAGCTAGTAAAAGTATCATGGAACTTCATTGGCCCCATTTTTTATTATTTTATTTTTTATGATACACACAATTGGCAAGACATAATACCATATGTCAATATAGAGCCCATATGGTGGTCCCAACTATTTTTCGTGACCAAAACATTGATCTTACAGGCTGATCCTCTCTGCTGCGACTTTTATAGGGGAGATATCTCCAAATGTACCATTACAAGAATGGGTGTTTTTACATTACATTATCTGACTTTATTCCAGAACAGAAACATAATGCTGGAGAGGTTTATTTTATTTATTTATTTTTTTATCTATTTGGCATGTCTCACCAAGCTAATTTTTTTATTTTGATTATTTACCCCCCCCCCCCAAAAAAAATGTGTAAGTAAGTAGAGATCTCTAGTACTAAATTTTTCGGTTTGGACCCCAACACCCGCTTAGCTCATCTCACGACAATGTCACAGTCAGATGAACATATGGGCATAGTAGTAGTCACCCTGCTTAAATTCCAGTGAATTCCACAACAGAAAAATGACAGAAAATAAGTACTCAGCACTGGTCTTGAGACTTGAGACTTTCGCTGTCTATGCTTCTATAGAGAAAGTTGCAATATTGCCATGTTAGGAGAAAAGAAACTCAAGGGCAAATTTCCGCATTTCGTCACTGGTGGATTATTTCGCGAAACAGGCGTAAAAATTGGTTGCGTAACAAAAAATCCTTGCCCATGCCAAAATTTTTAGTTTTTTTTACACACGTGCCAAAAAAAAATTATACACGCAAGAAGTTTTGTCCTACGTTTTTTTTTCCTGCCAGAACTTACTTGCCACTTGAATTTTTCCCCATTGACTTTAATGGATTACACAAGGTCTAAAGTAGTGTAAGATAATGGTGTCAAATCTGGGGTTCAGGCTCGTAAAATAAAACATCTTGATAAATTTGCCATTTTACACAGCTTTTCATACTCATTTTGGTGTTGTTTTACACAGTAGGATAAATAGGCCCTAAGGGCGCCAGTATAAAAGATTCTACTAGTGCCATGTTACAAGTCATTAGTAGTTTGTACCCAAGGATGAACTGAGAGCATGGCTTAATGTTGTAGTAGCGGATGGAAATAAAAGGATGCAGCAGGACCTTATGCTTGGCATAACTGGCACGATGTGTAAGGAAAATGTACAATGCAGACCACCATTCTTTATGACATATGAAAATACCATCAGCTTTGTGAAATTGTTTTATCTTAACTGGACAAAACTGCAGATAGTGGGGTTCATTTCAAAAAGGCATTGTTTACATAGGCAAATCTATTTAGTTCATTTTTAAATTGGCCTTTGTTGGTCTTTGTCCAGAGTACCATTTTGAAGTACACAGGGCTACAAGTAGCAGATACTTTTTCACAGCTACTGACCTCCAGAAAATCCCCTGCCACAGACAATACTGAGAATTGCATCTGCTAAAACACATGATGTGACAATTATCAGTAAATGATCAGCATTGTCTATTTTAGTAGCCACAACAAGTAGCTGCTACTAATAGCTCCGTGTGTCTTCACTCTAAGGTGGTACCCAGTCTCCTAATTATTTAGATAAAGGTTTATGCAGGGTTATACTTTATACTTCCTGGTCCCCTCTACAAAAAATATTTCTTTAGGTGCTAGCAGGGTTAGTCAGCCTTTCCATTTAAAATAATTTAGTTATATTTGACCCCTAAAACTATTCAAAATACTTCTCAAGTCTCCATTCATGTTCTTGTCACTCTGTGAACCCTCTTTCTGTTCAGGAAACTGGACGCGTTCATCTATGATGCAGCTGTTCTAAACTACATGGCACGAAAGGACGAGGGTTGTAAACTGGTCACCATTGGCAGCGGGAAAGTCTTTGCCACCACAGGATATGGAATCGCTTTACAGAAAGGTTCAAAATGGAAACGGCCCATCGACCTTGCATTGCTTCAGTTTCTAGGTGACGGTAAGTCTCGGCATTTGATATCTTCATTTAGAATTGGATAGATATTAATCTAATAATGTCAAGTAGAAGTTGGTTTATAGACTCACCATTAATCTTCATGCTTCCATCCTTTGTTTTTGGTTTATATCCCAAAGTCACTGGGTGCACCCACTATACTCAAATTAACCACTAATGGGCAGATTTATTCACATTCTCATTTTTGTGCCTTTAGAGTTTTTGAAACTACAACTACACTCATTTGCACTAAAACAACAAATGTCTAGTCATTTATTAAAAGATCTGAATTGAAAAAGCATGAATGAAAAACACACAAAAAACCACTAAAACCATGAAGCAAAGAAAGATCTTCCATTTATAAAAAGAAAACCTGCCATTGACTTCTACATAATCTTGGCAGCTCTTAGATTTAGCCTTAGTGCATTTTTTCTTTTCGATGTGTCACTCGTGATGAACGAAATTTTTCGGCAGTCATGGATTGGCTACAAAATTCCGCATTTGGCCATTGGCAAATGTTGTGGGTAAGGAAAAAAGTCATATAAAAAAAAGTCACGTAAAAACAGTTGTGGTTGCATCAAAAAAATTGCCGTCACATTAAAAAAGTTGTGGGTGCGTCAAAAAAGTTGCCCCCAGTAGCCACATTGCACAAAACTTTCAGCGTTTTGCTAATTTGTCACAGTTTTGTTCCATTATAAATGGCAAAAAAATCATTTTCACTCAAAAAATTCACATTTTGGTGCAAAAAATATGAATTGGGAAATTTTTTTAAATGTTAATGTTGGTAAATGCCCCACCCTGGCTTTAATAGTGACTTAGAAAATACTTAGGGGCACATTTACTAATCCACGAATCCGAATCCCGAATGGGAACAAAAAATTTTGCGACTTTTTCGTCACCCTCGTGATTTTTCATATTTGTCGCAACTTTTTTGGCCCCGTCATGACTTTATCGTATTTTGCACGATTATTTCATCGCCAACGCGATTTTTTCGTATTGCGCGAAAAACCAATACAATTTTTCCGCGACGGTGATGAAAAAGTTGCGGAAAATATACGAAAAAGTCGCGACGGCAAAAACGCGGGACATACAAAAAAGTCTTGAAAAAAAAATCACAAAAATACCGATCATTACGCTTTCGGTCCGTTCGTGGATTAGTAAATCTGCCCCTTAGTATAAATAAATCGTTATTGATGGTTTATAGGAACTGGGACACCAATTCAACTACAGGGTTTTTTTTGGCTACAATAAAGTACAGTATGCCCCCACAGGCATTGCTCAGTATTCAGAGCCGTTCCAGCTAAAATATTCAGGGTCAAGTTCTAGTCTGAGTATTGTATCCAATTCAGCTCTCCAATTAAACAAAATAGCACAATATATATTCTGGCTATGGAATTAGTGCTAATATGAGAACAAAAATGGGTGAATTGAGGGAAACTAATGATGTATATGCCTTTTTTTTGGTGCCAGTATTATCACATATTGAACTCAACAGGACAGTGTTTTAATTCCAGCATTCAGCCATGAAAGCTCTTGCCCCTGCAGTGCCCATAACTTTAATAGGTCTCTAGACTCATGGCTAACTTGCTAATTAGTAAGGCTGCAGACACCATCTGTTATTCAATCTACTTTTCTTCACATACATTGTTGCAGGGATGTTCATGTACTGTTTTGCCTTGTTTTTGGTCTGTTTCAAGACACATAGGAAGGAGGTGGACAAATAATGTTGATGTACACTCCTACAAAGCTTATTTTTTTTTTACAATGCATACTGTATCAGGAACATTGCCAACTCGAAAACAAAATCAGTCAGTCAGTCTGTCTGTCTGTCATCTATCTATCTATCAATCATAATTACATTTGGATATTGTTTGGAGACAATGGGGGAGGGTCCTACTCACAAGAGCTTATATTCTAAATGGAAGTGCAGTTGAGACACAAGGCCAGGGTAACCAATGTAGTAGTAGAGTTCTTGTTGGCTTGATAAGGGACAGAGTAAGAGTAAGGGGTAAAAAACCAGTGGTTAGTGAGTGCGTGGCCAAAAAGTAGGGTTGTACAGTGGGTAATCAAGTTGCTAAGGGCTTGGATTATAGGCTTGAATGAAAAGGTGAGTTTTAAGAGTCTCTGAGAGTGTCTAATGCGACGGGGCAGAGCGTTCCAGAGGATGTGTGTAGCACATGAGAAGTCCTGGATGTGAGAGTGAGAGGAGGTAATGAGTGAGGAGGAGAGAATTAGGTCATATGCAGAGCCAAGGTTGCATCTGGGGGTGTACTTGGGGATTAGAATAGATAAATAGAGTGGTGCAGCACCTGTGAGTACATTGTAGGTAAGTAAAGAACCTTAAATTAAATTCTATATATGACAGGTAGCCAGTGAAATAGCTCACATTTAGATTAAATTTAGATTTCAGAGATAATTATCCTGTACCCCAACCTCGTTTAAACATGGGCCACATTCAAATGTAAAAAGAGTTGGGGAGCAATACAATCACAACAGACTTCATGGGGTTCCAAATAAGGGCTGTTATTGGCTATTTGGTAGCCCCAATATGAACTGGCAGCCTACAGGAGGCTCTGTTTGGCAGTACATCTGGATTTTATGCAACCAAAACTTGCCACCAAGTCAGGAATTCAAAAAGAAGCCCTGCTTGAGGCCACTGGGAGCAAAATCCAAGGGGTTGGGGAGCAACATGTTGCTCGCGAGCTACTTGTTGGGGATCACTGCTTTAGGGGATCACTGAGTTCTTACCCTGGCCCACCACCACTAAAGACAATACCTCATTTTAAAATAAATTCTTTACTACACCAATGCAAAGAAAGTGTCAGAAGTATATTAGTATGGTGGGTATCTATTGTTCCACCTATTTCCTCTGTTCTCTTCTACGTCTTGTATCCACTCCTTATCTACTCCTAACCTCCGTCCCTCACCATTATTTCTGTACAGTTTTCTTGCTGGGACTTTGTTTTGCATTACAAGAAGCCTGTCAAACATTCTTTTTGAAGAATCTTCAGAATTTTTGTTTCCTTCCTTTGCTGTTGCCCGTTGCTAAGGAACAGTCTTAAAAGACAATTTCATGGAATAGAATGTTTTTTTCCTTCTCATTATATTCTATTAGTGAAGTTTTTTTTCTTTATGGAAAAACAGCATGGTTTACTTTTAAAATAATTTTAAGTGTCATGCTAGGTAATGCAATATAGTGCAATGGCCAAAAGTAAGGAAATAGCAAGGACTTCAGTGTGTAAATTACGGTTCTTCCATTAACACCATTTTGTTGCTATTTTTACCCTGAAGGCAACATAATTTCTGTTCAATCTCAATCGAGAAATTTCTTTCTTCCAAACCCTATTTTATACTCTTAAAGCTTTAGGATATATAAAATTGTAGACTTTTGTTGAGCAAAAATTAGTGAAATTTTTCCTATGAAAGAAAAATTGGCAGAACCTTTTGGCCTAAAATGACCATTTTGTCACTTGCAGTGTGAAAACTACAATAACGTCTGAATTTTTTTCACAATTTGTAGTTTTTTGTGCAAAAATACAGTTATTTGTCAAAATTGCAAATTTTCGGCAATATGAAAATTGACATATTTTGTCTGTGCTTTCTTGGTATTTGTAGTTTAAGAGAAAATGTTTTTTTTTCGTGGTTCAAAAACCTGTAAAACCGTGAAAATGAGAATGTTGATAAATGGGCCTCCCCCGATGTCCTTGAATCCGAAACCCGAATGGGAAAAAAACGGATTGGAAACGAAAATGTTGCGACTTTTTCGTCACCGTCACGACTATCGTATTTTGCGTGACTTTTTAGTCGCCGTCGCAATTTTTTCGTATTGAGCATTTGTAAACGGTGGAAAAACCAATCCGATTTTTTCGCGACGGCGACGAAAAAGTCGCGGAAAATATATGATAAAGTCGTACCGGTGACAAAAAAGTCGTGCAAAATATGAAAAAATCACGACGGCGACGAAAAAGTCGCAAAAATATCGAACGCATTCAGACGCTTTTGGTCCGTTCGTGGATTAGTAAATGTGCCCCTAAGGGGTGGTAAATTTTAACCTAAAATCCCATGAACACTTGCATCTGGGGCAATAGTCCGTACAGGCAGTGATTTACACCGTGGGGACTTGCCAAGGATGAGCAATTTTTTCAGTCTAATACAGAAATGAAACAAAATTTTTCATGTGAGGTAAAAGTTTTCAAGATTTTCGCTAGAACTTCACATTTTGTTTCATGGGGAAGAAATGTGTTTTCTTGGAAAAAAAAACCAAAGGGTAAAACACCAATGCATTTTGAGCAAGAAAATATGCCCATTGACTCCAATGCATTGTGCACAAGAAAAAAGGCAAGGACAATATCTATTGGCCCAATTTATTTGGTGCAATGAATTTGGCAACATTTTGGCAATATTTTACCATTTTGCAAATTTTTTTTCTGCAGTTTTGCAAATTTTTCAGGGAAGCAAAATGAGGCAGTTTTGTTCATCACTAGTGCCTGCCATAGGCTGAGGGCAATAGCCAAGTTTTAAGGAAGCAGGTATTGATGAGCTAATCTGTCCATTTTTGCTTTGCTGGAAAATCCGTGAAACGTCGGGAAAAAATTAGAGAAATTGCGAAAAATTTGTATAAAGCAGAAAATGATACACGTCTTATAAAAGTGTTGCATGCATCAAAAAGATGATGTGCTCAGCAAAACAATGACACACACAACAAGGGAGAGAAGATTTAAAACGCAGTTTAAAAGAAATACATATACAGGTATGGGACCTGTTATCCAGAATGCTCTGGACCTGGGGTTTTCTGGATAAGGGATCTTTCCGTAATTTGGATCTCCATAACTTAAGTCTGATAAAAATCATTTAAATATTGAATAAACCCAATAGGATTGTTCTGCCTCCAATAAGGGGTAATTATATCTTAGTTGGGATCAAGTACAGGTACTGTTTTATTATTACAGAGAAAAGGGAATCATTTAACCATTAAATAAACCCAATAGGGCTGTTCTGCCCCCAATAAGGGGTAATTATATCTTAGTTGGGATCAAGTACAGGTACTGTTTTATTATTACAGAGAAAAGGGAATCATTTAACCATGAAATAAACCCAATAGGGCTGTTCTGCCCCCAATAAGGGGTAATTATATCTTAGTCGGGATCAAGTACAGGTACAGTTTTATTATTACAGAGAAAAAGGAATCATTTAACCATTAAATAAACCCAATAGGGCTGTTCTGCCCCCAATAAGGGCTAATTATATCTTAGAATTATTTGCTTATAATGGAGTCTATAGGAGATGGCCTTTTGTAATTCGGAACTTTCTGGACAATGGGTTTCCGGATAAGGGATTCCATACCTGTACCTCATTTATTTTCTATACTCCCCTCCAACTCAAACAACTCTCCCCCAACTCATCCCTCATGCACAAGTCAGGGAGATTAGGCCAAAGTTATTAGTGCATTAGGAAATCAGCAAATTCATCATGTGTAGCATAAAAATATTGTCATTTGCATTGATTTTGTTCATTGCCTTCCCTTACTAACGACCCCAGCGTGTCTGTCTTGCTGTAAACTAGTATTAACTTCCCAAGACATCACTCAGCAAGAACCCATTAATATTCTGTGTGTATTGTAGAAAATGCCTGTCAACAGAACAGAAGTAAAAAGGACCCAGACTCTGTGCACAAAGAACTGAATCCCAAAATGCCTTAAAGGGATCTGCCTTGCCAAGGCTACTGTTAGCTAAGGCAGCTCAGATGTAATCTAGCTTTGTTCTACGTAATGTCAAATAGCAACAACATATTTATTTCTTTTTGCACTTATGGCTGTTAGATATTGTTAGAATTGATAAATAAAGACTATGTTTCAGTGGAAAGCATTCTTCCAATAATCCAGCCCAGAATGAAATCCATTAAGGCACATTTACTTGCCTAGCTGCAGTGTGTAAAGTGCAATTTCCACTTACATGTTTCCCAATGCACCCATTTTCTCTTATTATTTTGGCATTGTGCTGCACCTATTGATGGAGGGGGCTGAGGGAACCCTTGGGTTAGGGGCCTGAGGGAACCCTGGGGTTAGGGGCTTGAAGGAACCCTTGGGTTAGGGGCCTGAGGGAACCCTGGGGTTAGGGGGCTGAGGGAACCCTGGGGTTATGGGCCTTAGGGAACCCTGGGGTTAGGGGGCTGAGGGAACCCTGGGGTTAGGGGCCTTAGGGAACCCTGGGGTTAGGGGGCTGAGGGGACCCTGGGGTTAGGGGGCTTAGGAAACCCTGGGGTTAGGGGCCTGAGGGAACCCTGGGGTTAGGGGGCTGAGGGAACCCTGGGGTTAGGGGGCTGAGGGAACCCTGGGGTTAGGGGGCTGAGGGAACCCTGGGGTTAGGGGCCTGAGGAAACCCTGGGGTTAGGGGGCTTAGGGAACCCTGGGGTTAGGGGGTTGAGGGAACCCTGGGGTTAGGGGGCTGAGGGAACCCTGGGGTTAGGGGGCTGAGGGAACCCTGGGGTTAGGGGGCTTAGGGAACCCTGGGGTTAGGGGGTTGAGGGAACCCTGGGGTTAGAATTAGATAACTGGGCAGCAAACTGGAAAATGAGGTTCAATGTTGATAAGTGCAAAGTTATGCACTTTGGTAGAAATAATATAAACGCAAACTATCTACTGAATGGGAGTGTGTTGGGGGTTTCCTTAATGGAGAAGGATCTGGGGGTTTTTGTTGATAACAAGTTGTCTAATTCCAGGCAGTGTCATTCTGTGGCTACTAAAGCAAATAAAGTGCTGTCTTGTATAAAAAAGGGCATTGACTCAAGGGATGAGAACATAATTTTGCCCCTTTATAGGTCCCTGGTAAGGCCTCACCTTGAGTATGCAGTGCAGTTTTGGGCTCCAGTCCTTAAGAAGGATATTAATGAGCTGGAGAGAGTGCAGAGACGTGCAACTAAACTGGTAAAGGGGATGGAAGATTTAAACTATGAGGTGGGACTGTCGAGGTTGGGGTTGTTTTCTCTGGAAAAGAGGCGCTTGCAAGGGGACATGATTACTCTGTACAAGTACATTAGAGGGGATTATAGGCAGTGGGGGGATGTTCTTTTTTCCCATAAAAACAATCAACGCACCAGAGGTCACCCCTTTAGATTAGAGGAAAGGAGCTTCCATTTGAAGCAGCGTAGGTGGTTTTTCACGGTGAGGGCAGTGAGGTTATGGAATGCCCTTCCTAGTGATCTGGTAATGGCAGATTCTGTTAATGCCTTTAAGAGGGGCCTGGATGAGTTCTTGATCAATCAGAATATCCAAGGCTATTGTGATACTAATATCTACAGTTAGTACTAGTGGTTGTATTTATAGTTTATGTATGTGAGTGTATAGATTGGTAGGTGTGGGTTAGGTGTGCTGGGTTTACTTGGGTTGAACTTGATGGACACTGGTCTTTTTTCAACCCTATGTAACTATGTAACTATGTTAGGGGACTGAGGGAACCCTGGGGTTAGGGGCCTGAGGGAATCCTGGGGTTAGGGGGCTGAGAGAACCCTGGGGTTAGGGGCCTGAGGAAACCCTGGGGTTAGTTGCACTTCAAAAAAGAATAGTCGCGGGCATGAAAAGAATAGCTGTGCGACAAAAGAATAGGCACGGGCACCAAAAGAATAGCCGTGCGACAGAAGAATAGCCACGGGCGCCAAAAGAATAGCCGCATGACAAAAGAATAGCTGCGGGCGACAAAAGAATAGCTGCAGGCGACAAAAGAATAGCCACAGGCAACAAAAGAATATCTGCGGGCGTCAAAAGAATAGCCACGGGCGACAAAAGAATAGCCGCGCGACAAAAGAATAGCCGGACGACAAAAGAATAGCCGCGGGCAACAAAAGAATAGCCGCGGGCGACAAAAGAATAGCCGCGGGCGACAAAAGAATAGCCACAGGCGACAAAAGAATAGCCACAGGCGACAAAAGAATAGCCATGGGCGACAAAAGATTAACCGCATGACAAAAGAATAGCCGTGGGCAACAAAAGAATAGCCGCGGGCGACAAAAGAATAGCCGCGGGCGACAAAAGAATAGCCACAGGCGACAAAAGAATAGCCACAGGCGACAAAAGAATAGCCATGGGCGACAAAAGATTAACCGCATGACAAAAGAATAGCCGCGGGCAACAAAAGAATAGCCACAGGCGACAAAAGAATAGCCGCGGGCGACAAAAGAATAGCCACAGGCGACAAAAGAATAGCCACAGGCGACAAAAGAATAGCCATGGGCGACAAAAGATTAACCGCATGACAAAAGAATAGCCGTGGGCGACAATTTTTTTTTGATGCGTGTCATTTTCGCTGTTTCAAGAATTTTTCGCGAAACAGGACAGATTCGCTCATCACTAAACCCATGTGTTATTAGTCAAATATTCTTGCATACTGAATAAGCACAGACTCTATATAACTCTCAGATGTTAATGTAGCAAGTTAAAGTGAAGTTAATGCAAAGACGATCTGACAAACTAATTAATAAAAAACAAGTTGTTGTATTGTTAATCTGGCCTTATGCGCACCTAACAGCAGCGTGACTCCTTTACATGGCATCATCATTTCAATAAATACCCAAACACTAATTGTATTGTTCAACTGATGGTAAATGACAGAATAGAGTTTTAGCATGAAGAAAGGGTATATTAGCTCCCTTTTGGCAAATTGCAATAAAAGCTAAGTAAAATATAGTGCAATGTCATGAAGTAAAGACACATAATGCTATAAACCCATACAGAAGATAACAGAAAGTGATAAGCGAATTTGTCTCGTTTTGCTTCACCGGAAAATTTGCAAAACTGTGGAAAAATTTGTGAAATGCGGGTGCCGCATATATTTTGACGCGAACACACATTCTTTTTAATCCAAATGCGGCTTTTTTGATGCAATTGTGCCTTTTCAGTGTGACTGCACCCTTAGCATTCCCGCTGCCAAATTTCGCGGAAGTTTTGCGAAACAATTTACCAATGGCGAAATGCGGAAATTCACGGCATGCCTGACAAAAAAAAATCACATAACGGAACCCATTCGACCTTTCCCAGTTCACCCTGAGATCATGAACTTGAAAAAGAAGGCTACATGTAATAGTTACATTCTTATAAAGTTAATTGGGGTTAAATGCATCATCATCATCATTTGTTAATTTAGTGTCGGCAAGTTATGTAGCACATTACATTAATTTATAACAAACAAACAGGGGTCTTGCAAAGCCTTTTGCAAGCTAGAAGTCCACATGGGGTTACCAAGTAGCAAATCACAGCCCTTATTTGGCATCCTTAATTAACTTCATGCTTGTGTGGCTCACCAAACCTTTTTACATCTGAGTGTGGCTCATAAGAAAAAGCAGTTGGGGGATCCCTGATCTAGGGGGTTAGGGTAACAGTTGAAACATAAGGAATATTGAAACAAATAGTGATTTACGATAATTTAATGGCTGATTAATCAAGGTACATTGAATAGGCTTCCCTAAATAAATGGGTCTTTAGGGAAGTTTGGAAGAAAGGAGACATTGAAATGGCTCGAGACAGGTAGAAGCCCCGGAGAAGTATTGCAGTCAGGAATGGGATGAAGTGATAAGAGGAGAAGAGAGGCAAAGGGTAGAAGCAGAATGTAGATTGGGTGAAGAAGTGTATTTTGAGATCAGATTCAAAATTTAGGGAGGGGCTTCATTGTTAAGGACCTTGAGTGTGAGTGCATATACATACACACATACATCATAGGCGGTCCTCAGGCAACCGGGCCCAGCCGCCTCGCCCCCTCCGACCCTAGCATGTGCTGACAAACAGTGGTGGGAGCAAGAGAGTCCAATTAGTAGAATCCAGGAGTAGGCAGAAGAAGTAGCTACTAAGAACCACCCACAGTTGCGCCCTAGGCGGGTACCTCTTCTACCTGCTAGTTCCAGTCCTGCATATATACGTATCGATACACTCGATCATCCATCCATGCCACTCCCATCCAATGCATTCATAGAATCTACCAATAGAATCCGCCACAGCAGGCCATTCCCCAACCTCACTGCCCTCACTCTTTTCTCTTTTTTTCACAGATGAGATTGAAATGCTGGAGAGACTGTGGTTATCAGGAATTTGCCATAATGACAAAATTGAGGTGATGAGCAGCAAATTAGACATCGACAACATGGCTGGTGTATTCTATATGCTTCTGGTTGCTATGGGATTAAGCCTTCTTGTTTTTGCTTGGGAGCATCTCATATACTGGAAGCTTCGACACTGCATGAGGCATTCTGGGAAATTGGATTTCCTGTTGGCATTCAGCAGGGTAAAGACAATATTTCAGTTTGTCGTTTTTTTAAAACACATTGAGGTGAATGTAATATGTTGTAAATGGAAAATTAGTTGAAACATAATGTTCAGTAATGACAATGCGAATGTTTTAATGGCACATAATGCATTTTGAAGGCGGGGTCTTTTATGGCCCCCAAAAACAGCTTCTGAGGAAGGAGTTTTATAACCTACTCTACTGGGTTGATTTTTAAAAAATCGAGTTGGCTCGATTTTGAACACTTAATCAATAGATAGTATGTTAAGTGAACTATTAAAGAATCTCGCCACTCTGGAATATATATATCAGAAAATATTGCCCTTTTACATCCTTGCCCTTGAGCTGCCATTTAGTGATGGGCTGTGTGCTCCCTCAGAGATCAGCTGACAGGAAGTAATGCAGCTCTGACTGTAACAGGAAGTAGTGTGGGAGTAACAGGCAGAACTCTGCCCATTCATTGGCTGATGGGGCCTAGCATGTATGTATGCCTTGCTTTGTTTGTGCGCACTGTGAATCCTATGATCCAAGGGGGCGGCCCTTAATTCTTAAAATGGCAATTTTCTATTTAGTATTACCCAATGGCACATACTACTAAATAAGTATATTTTTATGAAAATGGTTTATTTAGATGAAGCAGGGTTTTACATATGAGCTGTTTATGCAATATATTTTTATAGAGACCTACATTGTTTAGGGGAATAGTTTCCCTTTAATTGCCCCTACAGTTCTGCAAACTACTGTAGATGAGGTGCTATGGATCTACAGTACATACTAAATGAGTTGGTGCAAAGTAAACATTTTTTTTAACTACTTTTATTGCATTTATTTGTTTCTATTTTCTTGGAATGTCCATATATTTACCCACTGATGTATGGGGGTACTTAGCTTGAGTGATAATAATAATAAAAGACTAATATAGTCACATTGTTGCACCGAGACCATCCATGGTCTAATGACAATCTCAATTAGAAATGTGCCTTTCTACAAACCCATTCATCATTTTTCCACTCATGCTGCCATTACTAATCTTCTGCAATTGATTTTCTACATTTCCACCTGCAGCCCCCATACTAACCCGGTGTTTATGCCTCATCGATGCAGACAGAAAGTCCCACATTGTGATACAGAACACTGTGTAATTCAGAAATGACTTTGATACTAACAATAAGGTTTAAAAATATTTGAAAAGCCAAATCCTGATATGGGTTCAAGGATTCTGCATATTTCATAACTTCCCCAACCTAATGCCTCCTCTGAGTTTGCTCACATTCAGAACAGAAGTCCCAACAGTGGGTGTCATTTTAATTGTCTTCTGGCTCAAACTGAAATCAGCCATAGACCCCTATGTTTTCTTTTTAAGAAAAATCTTAAACTCCTGGGGCCTCATTTACGTAAGCCTAGTTAGACAAAGCAACTAGTGATGGGCAAAATAATCCGGCAGGCATGGATTTGTGGTGAATTTCCGCGTTTTGTCATTGGCAAATTTTTTAGCAAAACAGGAGAAATAATTTGCCTCGCGTCCAAAGATTGTCGCCCACGTGAAAAAAATATTGTTGTGCATGCAAAAAAAATGAGACACAGCAAAAAAACATAGGCATGTGGCACGTGTTTCGCAATTTTTTTGCCATTTTGCAAATCTTTTGCAAGATTCGAGGACATGGGACAGATTTGCTCATCACTAAAAGCAAAAAATCAAGTATTTTTGTCCAACTTTTCTACAACTTAGATATAGAAGGCAAAATCATATTTCAAAATGCCTTCCCTAAACCTATTCACTAGTGATGAGCGAATCTGACGCTTCATCGAAAAATTTGGTGAAAAACTCACAAGACGGTGAAAATGACATGGATATAAAAATACCTGTGCATGGAATATTTTTGACACGCTTGTCAAAAAAAATGACGCACAGGTAAAAAAATTACATGTGTCATTTTTTATATGCACACAACAATTTCTTTTTGACGTTCATGACAATGTTTTTGTTGCGCAACAAATTTTTCCAAAGTGAATTGTTTCACCCATTTTGTGGAAAAATCTGCCAATACAGAAACTCGGAAATTTGCCACGAATCCACGCCTGGTGGAAAATTTTGTTGCGCAGATTTTTTTTTGTTGCGAGTCAAATTGGGCCAAAAAGGGCACGCCCGCGTCCACGTAAAAATTGGGCACAGTTGCATAAAAAAAAGCATGGGCGACAAAAAAATTGGGCGACAAATGCGGGAATTTTTCGCCATTTCCCTAATTTCATTGACTTCTCTGTGACCTTGCAAGCTATGGGATTCCAAAGTTTTACATTTTTTAAACCATAATTCAAAATCATGATTAGTGATGAGAGAATTTTAGAGTTTTTCAGGGTTTTTTTGATGCTTGTATTTGTACGACAACATGAAAAAGTTGTGGTTTTTCAATTTTTTCTGCTAGACATTTGTAGTTTTTGTGGAAATGAGTTTAGTCGCAGTTTTAAAAAAAACCCTTAATCCACCAAAATCCAAATGTGGATAAATTTGCCCTTATGTGTTAGAGAACTGAGATGGAACTATGTCTATGAAGATTCTCATTCATCCAGGTCATGATATACAGTATCTAGTAGAATTAAGTCTAAAACAACTTCTTTGAACTGAAGAAGCCACTCGGATGAGTGGTGAAACGTTTTCAAGAAAAACTCAGAAAAGTCCAGTTGTTTCAGACTTAATTCTACTACATACTGAGGTGGAACTAGTTAACCCACAGCCAGAGAAACCACTTCCGATGTTTAATGTTTCAAATGAAAAGTGATTTCTTCAGTATTTTTAATGAACCCAAGTTTTACATTGAGATTCTAGAGAATGACTTTAAAATTCTGTTTGCCTTCAAGCATCTCAATGTTCATCATTATCTCAATGTGTCCATTTTTCTGAAGACTATCAGGCATTAAACACCCTTGTGTATTTCATAATCAGAGGAATAATGCATGTGTCTACAAAAACACTGCTTAGGCAGAATAGGTTCATACGATATTTATGGCCAAATTGTGGAATGCAACGTTATATTTGATTGGTTGTTGAGATTTGCAAGATTTTCATAGGAAAGAAAAAACACACAAGCTCAGATAGAAGGTGATGCTAAATAGGAGTTATTTTGCATTATTTACAGCTATTGTATATCATTTAGGGCCTGTATTAGTGGCTCTCCTTGTAAGATTAACATACATCCTCTTGGAGTGAAAATAGGCAAATAGCATTAAAAATTGTGAAAGCAATATGATGGGGCCAGTGTCAATTGATGGGCCCTTCCCTTCACCACCCTCCTACTGCCCCGTCATTAAAATAACATACCTGAACACAAATTGTATTGGGTGGAAAAGGTTGCAAATTGTTTATTAACATGTTTACATAGATACACATCAAATAAAAGTACTATACACGTCACCCATGTGTATTACCCATGGAAACCATACAAGAAACATTTAATAGCTCCTGGAGGCTTCAAACAGTTGTAATAAGGAGTGAAGTGTCACTCCTAAGCATGAATATCCCCCATAACTTAAACCCCTCCCAGCATGCCTCAATCACCTGCCAGGCACCACACCTTGTACTCCTATCACTGGTTCTCCCCTAGGTGAGCCACTCCCACCGCTGCAGCTCACTACTCCCTATTCCAAACCCTGTTGTTCCCCAGTTCCTGTCTCATTCCCACTGGACAACCAGATGGCTCTCAGTGCCCCCAAACCAGGTAGTTATTTTTGAATTCCTGACTTGGGGGCAAGTTTTGGTTGAATAAAAACAAGATTTCCTACCAAATAAAGCCCCTGTAAGCTGATAGTGTGCATAGAGGCTGCCTAATAGCCAATCACAGCCCTTATTTGGTTCCTCCATGAACTTTTATGGTGCTTGTGTTGCTCCCCAAGTCTTTTTATATTTGACTGTGGCTCACGAGTAAGAAAGGTTGGGGACCCCTGCTTTAGATCATCACAGCAAAGAATGTTTCTCTAGTTTAGAAAAGTATCAGTGTGCCCTGACAGCAGTTATTTGAGTAAAAAAACACATTTTTAGCAATAAGGGGCTTTTAAGTCACCTCAACAGGACAAAACAAATGGAGTACTGAAAATCTAACTAGATCCAAAGATAGACAGGCTGTACCAAAAGCTCCAACCATTCGGGTTTATAATAATGTTAAAGCCAACTAATACAGCCTGTCTGGCTTTGAAACTACTTTGGGTTTCCGTTTAGCCTATCTTAGATCTATGGCGCTTGGGCAATTTCAAGTTTTTCCTAGTGAATTTTTGTTTTGCTTAAAGCAAAATGCCCAAAATGACCATCCATTGTCCCTCTGAGAGTCATGAGAAAAAAGAGAAATAGGCAACTGCCATCTGATTTTTATTGGTAAATGCACACAGTACTGTACATGCTCTATTGCCTTTATAGGTGATAAAACCAGACAGATATGTAGTGTTGGCTAGAATCTGTTGTACTTGCAGTAGGTTGTCGCTTCACCCCTTTAATACGGCCACATAATGAATCCACACCCTGCATGGCTAGTTAGCAATTTATTTAGATGTGTTCTGTATGTCTGCACATAAATCAGATCAGTCTGCTCCATGGATCTAAACTGATTGCTAATTAACCATGAAGGATGTGGATTCAAGATGTGGCCAATATTAAAGGGGTGGCAACTAGTGATGGGCGAAACTGTCCTATTTTACTTCGTCAAAAAATGTGCTAAACTGCTGAAAAATGTGTGAAATGGCGAAACAATTGTGAAATGCTCCTACTGCACAATGCGTGCAACTTTTTTTGACACAACCACAACCAATTTGGTGTAACTGCAACTTTTTTGATGCAACCACGACTTTCTGCTCATTTGTCCAATTTTTGTCAGGGCTAATTTTTGCGTCAGTTTCACGAAAAAAAAATTGGCAATGTTGAAATGTGGAAATAAATGCACGACAACAAAAGTTGCACGACAAATGTGTTTTGCAGATTTTTCGCCATTTCACAAATTTCCTTGTCGTTTTGCGAATATTATGGCGCAGCGAAACGGGACAGATTCACTCATCACTAGTGACAACCCTAGTTGCATTGTGTACTTCTCCAGTACAGATGGGGTTTTCCATACTATCCCTTAATATCTTAGCATGGGTATTGTGTATATATACAGGTATTGGACTCCTTATCCAGAAAGTTCCAAATTACAGAAAGTCCATCTCCCATAGACTCCATCTTAATCAAATAATTCACATTTTTAAAAATAATAATAAAATAATAAAACAGTACCTTGTACTCCATCCCAACAAAGATATAATTACCCCTTATTGGGGCAGAACAGCCCTATTGGGTTTATTTAATGGTTAAATGATTCCTTTTTCTCTGTAATAATAAAACAGTACCTGTACTTGATCCCAACTAAGATATAATTACCCCTTATTGGGGGCAGAACAGCCCTATTGGGTTTATTTAATGGTTAAATGATTCCCTTTTCTCTGTAATAATAAAACAGTACCTGTACTTGATCCCAACTAAGATATAATTACCCCTTATTGGGGGCAGAACAGCCCTATTGGGTTTATTTAATGGTTAAATGATTCCCTTTTCTCTGTAATAATAAAACAGTACCTGTACTTGATCCCAACTAAGATATAATTACCCCTTATTGGGGGCAGAACAGCCCTATTGGGTTTATTTAATGGTTAAATGATTCCCTTTTCTCTGTAATAATAAAACAGTACCTGTACTTGATCCCAACTAAGATATAATTCATCCTTATTGGAGTCAAAACAATCCTATTGGGTTTAATTAGTAGACTTAATGTAGGAGATCCAAATTACGGAAAGACCTACGCCAGGTCCCGAGCATTCTAGATGGATACCATACCTGTATCTAGTTTAAAAAAGGGTTGAGTTAACCGGTTTAATATTTTTATCTACCAATGTATGTTCTTGTGCACATCTCTTAGGAACACGAACCTTGTTGTCTGACATTGTTTGCAGTATCTGTGGCAAGAGGTTTAAGCTTAATTAGGGCTCCTTGTTCCCAGTGTGAATCGCGTTTTGCTTGTATCCCTCAAGGATCAGTTTTCAGGATTAGAACAGTTTTTAATATAAATATTTGGTTGGATATGAGGGACCTGGCTATTCTGGTTACATTCAGAAGTAGTGATGAGCGAAACGGCGAAAATGTTGTGCGCCAAAAAAAATTGTCGCCCGCGGCTTTTATTTTGTCGCACGGCTATTCTTTTGTCACCCGCGGCTATTATTTTGTCGCCCATGGCTGTTATTTCGTCGCACGGCTATTATTTCGTCATCCGCGGCTATTATTTAGTCGCCCAGCTATTCTTTTGACGCCTGCGACTATTCTTTTTTGACGCCGGCGACAATTTTTGGATGTGCAGGGAATTTTTCTGCAGCTAATTTTTTCATCCATTTCGCGAAACAATCCGCCAATGGTGAAACGCGGAAATTCGCCGCAAATCCATGCCTGGCGAAACATTTCGCCCATCACTATTCAGAAGTTGTTGCAGATAAAAGGGCTATTGGCAGTCCCCTGGCTGGGGGGCCTTGGGAACGTACCCAAACCTGTGCTGCTCTGTCGCACATTTGTTTCACATTTCCACCGAGCGGAAATCCTTTGGCTAAACCCTACATCTGTTATTGCTTAGCGCTCAGTACTCCTCAGTTCATCTGCATTCATTTCGTCCCCCTGACATGACAGCGATCATGTAATTAACATGCCAACCACATTAGCAGCTGCCTGAAAAATGTGTCTCTTTATCACACAGCGATTTCTCAGGTGATTGCTAGCAGAGTGCGACGGCTCAGTCTCTCTCAATCGTTTCAGTCCCTTCTCCCCCCCGCCACCCTTCCTTCTCTCCCTTTGCATCTCCTTGTTACTGTTTCTCAAAAATTAATGACCTAAAACAAGGACAAACGGGAAGACATAAAAGATCACCCTGAAGAACAGATTAAAGAGACATGAGATTTTGATTTGTTTCAGTATATGACTCATATCCATATCTGGAATACTGTCCTTTGTGTTAACCCTTTAGCAATGAAAAAGTACAGAATCACAAGTTTTATTGTTCCAGTTCACCCATTTTGACCCCGAGTGCTCCAATGTTAGTACATACAAATTTGGCTTGTATACCTGTAGCACAGAGAAATGGTGGTTAACTGAGCAAATACCTACACATAATACCATGTAGTAAAATGCATTGCAGCTAACCCTACAACAACTAAAGGCCCACACAGGTATGGGACACATTATCCAGAATGCTCGGGACCTGGGGTTTTCTGGATAAGGGATCTTTCCGTAAATTGGATCTTCTACCTTAAGTCTACTTAAAAAAATTATTTAAACAGTAATTAAACCCAATGGGATTGTTTTGGCTCCAATAAGGATTAATTATATCTTAGTTGGGATCAAATACAGGTACTGTTTTATTATTACAGAGAAAAGGGAATCATTTAACCATTAAATAAACCCAATAGGGCTGTTCTGCCCCCAATAAGGGGTAATTATATATTAGTTGGGATCAAGTACAGGTACTGTTTTTATTATTACAGAGAAAAGGGAATCATTTAACCATTAAATAAACCCAATAGGGCTGTTCTGCCCCAATAAGGGGTAATTATATCTTAGTTGGGATCAAGTACAGGTACTGTTTTATTATTACAGAGAAAAGGGAGTCATTTAACCATTAAATAAACCCAATAGGACTGTTCTGCCCCCAATAAGGGGTAATTATATCTTAGTTGGGATCAAGTACAGGTACTGTTTTATTATTACAGAGAAAAGGGAATCATTTAACCATTAAATAAACCCAATAGGACTGTTCTGCCTCCAATAAGGGGTAATTATATCTTAGTTGGGATCAAGTACAGGTACTGTTTTATTATTACAGAGAAAAGGGAATCATTTAACCATTAAATAAACCCAATAGGGCTGTTCTGCCCCAATAAGGGGTAATTATATCTTAGTTGGGATCAAGTACAGGTACTGTTTTATTATTACAGAGAAAAAGGAAATCATTTTATAGAATTGAAATTATTTGCTTATAATGGAGTCTATGGCAGATGGCCTTTCTGTAATAAAAGAACTTTCTAGATAATGGGTTTCCGTATAAGAGATCCCATACCTGGACCTTTAAAATACAGATTCCACTGCTGCCAATACACAAGCAATTCCTCACTTAATTGCATTTAAGACCCTAGATCAGGGCTGTCCAGCTGGAGGTCTGTGGAATGGATATAGCCCTTCAAAAGATTTTTATGGTAGTCTGTCTGCTCTAGGGCTTTATCGACTTCACAGTATGGTATCATTATTTTAATATCATTTCGCCCTTAAACATGCTGTATGAAAAATAATTGGCCCGCTACATTGGCACCTAGATCATAGAGAAAGGTATGAACTATGAACAGAACAGGAAAGGCCTGAGATCAAGACTAGATGGCCATTGCATGGAAGTGGATGTGATAGAAACTTCATCAGAAAGGAGAAAATCCAGGACCAAGCTGTTATATCTAATCTACTAAATCCTCCTAAGCCTTTTCCTTTTCCAGGTTTTCAACCTATTCTCTATAATCTCCAAGAAATTATAATTCCCACTTTGGAGTGCAGAGACCTGCTGTTTGCCCCCATAAATTCAGTACTGTATTGATGAGGGGCAGAAAGGGGTAAGCACCCTTGAGCATCATTCTGAGGTTGCAAAGGGGCCCTATAAACCACCTGTCCTATGGCCCTTACCCCTAAAGCTTCTCTCTGCATTAAGCACTGGATTCTTAAATTGAAGCAGAGGGCAGCAATTCTGGGGCACAAGTGCTTGTTAAGTAGCGCTAAGGTGCAATCTACCACTTGAGCCCTGCAGAACAGCAAATTAACCCTTTAGTGGTTCTACAGTTGTACTTAGCATGGTGATGCAAAAACAAGCAAGACCTCCCTTGGGGATTTAATTGCCCCTTTATATCACAAATGAAGACATATAGGAGTGTGTGTGTGTGTGTGTATCTAACCAACATTCTTTTTTTACCCAAAACAGACATTGGAATCATTTGTCTTTACATGACTTAGCATAGGATTACTTATTCCTCAGAGAAAAAGCAACTCCCCAGCAGGCTTCAGGGAAATATCCCCAACAAAACATTATTCCTTAATATAAAAAAGAATCTATATTCCCTGTGTTCTATATTGTGGGCACCAACAGCTACACTCAAATTGCTCTTAGCAGGGTTACTAAGCACACCTGAAAGCACTGTGACATTTATTTAGCTAAATGATATAATTTTGTTTGTTCAGTATATGTTGAATGTCTTTGTTGCAGCATTCGGTTGCCAGCATTGCCATTTAGAAGATGACTTTATAAGAGACTAGAGTAGAAATAACAACATGACGTATCAGTAATGCGTTCTTCTTGCATTGTACCTGCATTTGGATGGCGGCGTCCATGGTGCGGCAGGAACGTTCAGTTTAGAGTTACTCGCACTAGTGGGCTTTAGGGACTCCCAAAAGATATCAACTAGTTATATAAGAACCATACACTGGTGAGTCCATTCTCAAAACCGGAGGTTAGGACAAACTGACTATACAGTTTCCAGTAGGTTGGGGGGGGGGGTATATTTTTACCCCCACTTTACAACCCTTTACCTTGCTTCTTCACACATAATCAACATATTAATATTAATATTAATTACATTTTTCAAGTACAGATATAGAATATATTACCCAGAATGCCTGGAACCTGGAGTTTTTTGGATGAGGGATTGTATCATAATTTGGATCGCCATACCTTAAGCCTACTGAAAACATTTAAACATGAAATAAACCCAATAGAATTGTTTTGCCACCAATATGGATTATGAAGCTTCGTTACCATCAAGTACAAGGTACTGGTTTATTATTACAGAAAGTTATCTTTAAAGGAGAAGGAAAAGCTAAGTCACTTGGGGCTGCCAAAATGTTAGGCACCCCCAAGTGACTTGAATCGCTTACCTTTTACCCCGGGCTGGTGCCCCTGTATGGAGAGAACAGCACCAGCCCGGGGTACCTGCAGCGCTTCCTCCTTCCTGTATCGCCGCGCGCGCATGCGCAGTAGGGTGAATAGTGGAACTTTAACAGAGAAGTCGGCTTTTTCACTCTACTGCGCATGCGCCGGATTCTCAGTCAAGGCTTAGCGAAGGCGGAAGGAGGAAGCGCATCGCCCCAGGTGCCCCGGGCTGGTGTGGTTTTCTCCTAACAGGGGCACCAGCCCGGGGTACAAGGTAAGCGATTAAAGTCACTTGGGGGGGGCCTAACATTTTAGCACCCCCAAGTGACTTAGCCTTTCCTTCCCTTTTAACAATTAAAATTATTTGCTCAAAATGGACACTGTGGGAGATGACCTTCCTATAATTCAGTGCTTTCTGTATATAGGGTTTCTAGATGATCCCATACCTGTAGTAGTTTTACCAACAAACCATGGCTAATGCAGCGTCGAGCCCAGGCCCGGAGCCTGTGTCCTGTCTACTATCCAAGTCCCATTCTAGGATTATGCATCTCCCTGACGACCCCAGGCCTACCCACTCACTTTTCCAACTGCACCTTTTTTAATTTCCTCTGGGGCTCGACTCCACCCACCGCACTGCGACTATTGAAATCCAACCTATTAGGGAGGGATGCTGTTGTTCCTGCTCCTTCTCCTGCAGGAATCTGGTGAGCTTACATCCGGGGAGGGTCCTGCTCTTTTCCCTGCCCTGAGCCTGTAACAGCTGGGATATCCTGTGGGGGGGGGGGGGAGGAGGTTGTCCTCCTAACTTAGTCATGCCCTGCTTCCCTACCATTTTATTCGGGTCATTGGGCTCTCTTACATGCAGATCTCATTGGGTAAGCAAATTTTTTTATGCACAACAATTTTTTTAGTCACCGATTCGCTGTGAATCCATGCCTGGTGAAACAAATCGCTCATCACTAGTTTTGACACATTGCAAATCTCGAAAAAAAAAAAAATTTCTGTGACTTTCGGTGCTAAAAATCCGAATTGAGGAAAAACAATCCGATGGTTAGTAAATGGCCCCCTAAATGTCTTTTTTTATGGTGACCACAATATAATACTTTATAAACCCTAAAATAAGAAAAATGTATTACCTGAATTGTGTGGGGTTGCAGAAACCTAACTACATTAGTTACAGAGGCGGCTGGAAATATTTACGGTTAGGATACCTTTTTCTTACTAATAACATGAAGGTCCTATTAGAGGGCGCTTGGCAGACTCTGTAATACATGAGCTTTGAGACTGCATCAGCCTCCTCTTCAGATGTAACTTCTAAAGATAATACTTTAGCTGATTTATCTCAACTATGAAGTTTCATGGATAGCTTTCATCCGGGTTTTACAAAGCAATCTCAATGTGCAGGAAAAGACTTAAAAAGATTTGATAGGACTATAACTACATGGAATGTTTAATACGGGTAGCTCTTTGAGCGAAAATATATATATATAGATTTCTATAAATGCATTTTAAAGGATGTTTTTTTCTGGAAATATCCTTCGGACAGTGATCGAGAAGAAGTGCTTCGATAAGCAAATATACTATCTTGAATTACTAACCCCTAAAGAAGGGTCTACCGGCCTACTTTAAAAAAATAAATTAATTAAAAAAAAATATAATAAAAAAAAATAAATAATATGTTAGATACAGGCGTGACCTTTTCTACCAACATTCATGTCTCATCATGGTTGCAGGAACATTTGTTGATGAGGTTAATTAGGTTTACAGTACTGATGAGAGGAACCAGATCCAAATGATCCAATTTTCCTAATGATCATCCCCAGTGCCACCAACACCCTGATTATACAATGATGAGTTCATATATTTCTATTGACAGAGGTGCAACATTAAAAAAAAGCCTTGAAAGAAGGCCAAAGGTGGCCTGAAATGTTGCTGCTTCTGAGGTCTAAGACATGTTTTTTTTTTTTTTTTTTGCAACATTATAATTGACCATAGCAGATTAAAGTCCAAACCAAATACTTGTAGAACAAACTTTAAAGGAGAAGGAAAGTCATTTTGGCTTCCAATAGATTTGCCACCTAGAATTCTATATTTATTCTGCAGAAAGCTTTACCATACCTGAGTAAAGAGCCCTAGAAGCCCCCTTGATTTGTTTACGATAGCAGCTGCCATTTTAGCTTGGTCTTCATAGCTTCCTGCTGCAGCTCTAGCCCTTATAGCTCAGATTACACATTCCTGAGGGTGGAGGGAGTGAGTTTTATGAATTCTTATGGTAGGGTGGAGCAGGAGAAGTGAGAGAGGAGAGAACTGTGTGGACTCTGGCCCCGGAAATGAAGGATTTTTCTGAAAGAGAAAGTCTGATACAGAAGAACATGTTTACAAAAAATGAGACAAGAAATCCTGTGTTTATTTTGATAGAGGACTCTGCAGCATTTCTGTGAGTGCTTATGGCTGTATTTACATAGATCTTTTTGATAAAGCTTACTTAGTTTTTACCTTTCCTTCTCCTTTAACAAATATTGTAACAGGGAGCAAAGTTTGCTATATGTCTAGTATTCCATGGCAAATAGTAGATACTAGTTAGTAGATAAGGAGGAAAGATCACATTAGTTGATATGGGAATATCCAAACTGGACAAAAGTTCATCTTTTATTATATTTCCCCATAAGTCATATAAAAGCCACAGTGAATTAAAAACTGCAAATTGTCACCAGAATAGAACTGTCTACATCATACTAAAAGTTTGACTTCAGAATAAAAAAAATAAAAATAATATTAAAAAAAAAAAAACGTATTGTGAAGGATATGTAGATCCTGGGCCTGCGACAGAACTACAAGTGTGACAATAAAATAAACCGTAAGCTCACGTTAATGAATATGGATGCAGGGTAATATTGATTTCAAATTTCAATTTTCTCTCATGCATTACTGACATTGATGAATAGTCTCCTCTGTTGGAATAGTCAAAGAGAAAGTTTGCATTTCTGCTCCTTTGTTACTGAGCTACCTCATTGTGATCAGAAATAAATATAGCTAAAAAAAGAAAAGAAAACCCTGCTTTGTGTAGACTGCAATTTATTATAAGCATGGTTACAGACAGAGCCCCGGGCATTGCGGGAAAGCTCAGAGGAAACAAAAGATATGTCTCTGGGATGTCTAACCATTTCTTGAGGTCAACCTTAGCTTTTGGGGAGAGCTGTAGGTCATCAGCGGCTAAAGGACCACAACTGAACATTAGAAAACCCATATTCTATAAAGATCTGAATTATGGGAAGGCCATCTCCAATAAAGAGCGTTTTTAGCAAATCATTCTTTTTCTCTCTAATTAGAAAAGAGGTACCTTGTACTTGATAGTAACTAAGCTACCTACAGTCTTATTGGGTTTATTTCATTTTTAGCACAAAGTTGACCCAGAATAGTCTGGTTGCCAAGGAGGAGTCGGGAAGGGATTTCTTTCCCTCTCTAAGGCAAACTGGAGAAGTTACAGATGTGGTTTGTCCCCTTTCTCTGGAACAAGTATTATTAGGCAGGTTCAAACGTTTGAACTCGATAGACATATATCTATTTCAACCTAAATTACCATGATGAGCAAATCTGTCCAGTTTCGTTTCAGCGAAACTGCTGAAAATGTTGCAAAATGGCAATGCACAAGTTTTTTTAAGCAGATGACTTTTTTTTGCATGACCGCTACTTTTGCAATGTGACTTTGACTTTTTCGACAGGCCCACGACAGGCCCACGACTTTTTCTGATGCAACCGCGACTTTTTCCTCAGTCTGCAAATTTTTGAGACAGTTTTGCTAAATAATTCACCAATGGCAAAATGTGGAATTTCGAAGTGAATCCATGCCTGGCAAAAAATTTTGCTCATCACTAGATATAAGTAGTGATAAGTGAATCTGTCCATTTTGCTTCGCCATAAAATCCACGAAACGGCAATAAAATTCACAAAACAGCGAAAAATTTGCGAAACATCTAAAAATTTGTGAAACGCATTCTGTGCAACAAATTCTGCTGCAATTTTTTACTGAAGTTTCGCGAAACAATTCGCCAATGGTGAAATGCGGAAATTCGCTGCGAATCCATGCTTGGCGAAAAAATTCACTCATCACTAGAATTTTGGGGGAAAAAAATGTATTTGGAAAACCCCAGGTCCCAAGCATTCTGGATAACAGGTACCATACCGTACCTGTACTAAAAATATGTATCTCTATAATAAAGGTAATGGGAGTTTAAGAATTGTTATCCATAACAATTAATCATAAAATAGTTTTCAAACAGCAGATCAGTACATGCTACATGGTGATTGGTTACTATGGGTAAACTAAAACTTTTCACCTGTTACTATATTTCTTTACATTTTGCCCTCAAGAGGTAATTAAAGGCCTTCTTTGCCCTGTGCTAAAAATGGACCTGCTACTAATTACAAAAAACCTGGTTTATACCCTGTAGGTAAAGGAAAATTCTATAAATTCAATATATTTTGACAACATATATTTTGACATCATAGACAGCCTGTAGCAATATTCGGTCTATGTAATTTTCCTAAAATAAACCTGCCATTTGACTGAGCCTAAGAAAAGAACTGCCATTGTGCATGTCAATAGCAACACATCAATACTTCATGCTGGGATTGTGGCTATTTTTATCCTGTTTATGTCAGTAAATGATTTGAGAAGACCACAGAAAATGGAGGCGAGGAAATAGGTATAGTAATACTCACGCCAAGGATGGCTGCACAAAGAGTATTTCACTTTCTGTAATGTTTATTCTGGAAAACACATATAGGAACCAAAGGGATCCAATCAGAAATTTGTAATAGGATGCATTGCAAATAGATTTACACAACCAGTTGGCAAAGTCTAAAGGTAAAACCACTGATGTTATCAGGAATGGCTTAAAAAGCAGGACAGAGCGGGCATTTCCCCTGGCACCATCATACCCATTGCTGGTTCTCATTTTTACCCATTCCTATTCAGTCCAGACACCAAACGTGACAAATGCATGGTTTATTTCCCAACCAGAAGCCTCTTCCAAGTCTATGTGGTTGATTTATATTTATAGAAAGAATAAAATTGACATATGTTACAGAAATTGTTGCAGTACCGCTTATATAGCAAGCCATATTGGAACCCATTTTTTATATGAAAGATGTGCAAGGGTGTTTTTGCCCCTGTATACTGTGTTTCTTATTTTTTATAAAAAAAAAAAAAAAAACATTTGACCTGTAACCTTGCACCTTTATATGATCACGGAAGCTCTCAGTGATTTCCAACTGTTCCCTGTATTATAGAGTTTGTTTGTTTTTTACCTCATATTCCCCTATGTATATTGTTTGGCTGTCCAACCTGAACAGGGTGGGTCACAAAAAATCCACAAGCTGCAGTCTATGGTTTTGGGTATCCATGGGATTCTAGACGCTGTAGTCCCAATGGAGCAGGAAAATCCTGATATTTTCAATATACCTTAAACACCTGCTGTGCTATTTTTTCCATTTAGTTTGTTTTAAATCACCCTTTCAACCCTCTCCCCATCTCATAGTTTCCTATGAGTACAGGAAGCTTTATATAATAGGGTTACTGTGAAATACAGTACAGGGCAGCACCTACTAAGATGGTTTCTTAATGACAAGGGAAGGGTCAAGGCACGTGGTCATTTAGATCACTTACAGTGCTTTTCCCCCCAAAAAAGCATACACAACAGTACAGGATGGATGTCAAAGGCAATTCACAGATAAACTGAAGAGAGTACACCTTCCACTCCCTTATAAATTGCACCTCCTCATCCCCCCATGGTAGGACAACAGCTTTATTAACACACTTATCAAAATAGAAATGTACAGATTAACACATAATACAATAATCTTGATAACCTACAGTATACCCCAGGAAGGCTTGCCTACTCCACTGAAGTGAATGGGCCAGCAGCCATGACGCCAGCTTGCACTGTGCTAAGGTGGGCAGGAGAAAACACAAGCATGGTAGGCCTCACTCCAAACACCTTCTTTGTGGGACCATTACCCAAGCAGGATGAGCTGAACTCAGTTAAGCAGGAGGATATTAACCCCTTCAAAAGCATTCCCCCTGCCAACCAACAGTTGGGACTAACCCAATAACTTACTGTGAATACCTAAAGGATGCTGCTTTCCGTGCTGTTAAACTGGATCTAAACCAATTCCTGGCTGTGGTCACCTACCAACCTATCTCTTTTCCTATCTATAATCCTGCTCTGAACCCTTCGGCCTTCCTGCCTTCTCAGCCCTGTCAAGGCTCCCCTTCCTTAACCCTGCGGCATCCATGTAGCTCCATTATTGCAAGTCAAGATGTAAATAGTGATGAGCATATTAGTACCAATTTATTTGGCAAACAATCCTTAAAACCACTGGAAAATTTGTGAAATGGCACAAATTTATGAATCACTGAAGTTAAGGGGCATTTTTTCATGGTGACTTTCCCTGCAAAATACATAGGCGTTTTTTTTTTTTGCTTTGACTTTTTTTGTGTATGCAAAATACTGTATATTGGGTTCTATGGGTGTTAAGTCAACAAATTTTGCTCAGCACTAGCCATAAACACTTCAAAATAGAAAAAAAAAATTGTGGATGGATGTTACAAACTACTTTTTATATAGGCACAACATGACCTTTAGCTATTGTATTCCTTATTGGTTTGGATTTAGCAAATTATCATTCTGCTGACATTTAGTTACAACATTTATGACATTTTCTATTCTATTTACAAGCATATTCCAGTTTTCAACAACAGATCACAGACTTCCTTAGGTTAGAAATCCTAGCGGAAAGATCATGTTAGAACCGTGACTTTTTTGACGTGACTGTGACTTTTTTGATGTGGCCGTGACTTTTTTGACATGATCGTGACTTTTTTAACTTGATTTTTGCTGCAGTTTCGCAGTTGCAAAAAAATTCGCTCATCACTACCCATAATCCTTTGTATACAAAGAATTCTATTATGCAAAACTCTTAGAACCTGGGGTATACTAAAAACATTTTGACTAAAACAAAAACTCAGTAGGATTGTTTTGGCACTAATATAGATCCATGCAGCTTCTCTACCATCATCAAGTACAAGGTACTTTTTAATTATTACAGTGAAATAATAAGAGCTGTTTGCTTAAAATAGACTGTATTAGAGATGGCCTTCTGTTTCTGGATTACAGGTTTCTGGATAATAGACCCCATACCTGTATATGAAGGCAAATTATTTTTGTTTTCTTATTTGCTAAAAGTTATAGAACACAGAGATTCTCAGTCACATTATTGCTTCTACTGACTTTATATTGCTTGTTATACAACTCCTCAATGGTTACGATAACCACTACTCTATATACTGTATATAATATTCAGACTTTTGATTCAATTTCTTTTTTCTCCTTCAGGGCATGTACAGTTGTTGTAGTGCTGAAGATCCAAAGGATTCAGATCAACAGCTTCCAACACTGAACCATTGTTATCCATCCCAGAGGTTACCAGCCCTGCCCAACTCATCTGTTCCGCCACCACCACTGCCTTCAGCACCATTGCCATGTTCTAACTTCATACCAAGAGAAAGACGTGTTGTAGAGAGGTGGCGCCATGCAAGAAGTCCAAATTGTTACAAAGATATTTACACACCTACCCGTTCTGTACATGACCCAAACAATAAAGCGGCTCCTCCTAGACTTCCTCATAAAAATGCATTCTCTGATGGATTTCACCGCTATTATGGGCCAATCGAACCTGAAGGACTATCAGACCATTTGGTCGAGTCAGGGCAAGCATTTGGCAAAGATAAAAAGATGGCATCATGCCAAATGTCACCACAAACTCAAAGGGAACATTTCTTAGAAAACCCACCCTCCTATTTTGCAATTGTACGGGAAAAAGATGCCCCAGAGCCACCAGGGTGGCAGTCAAAAATTTCCAGAGGCCTTTATGAGAACTACCAGTCAGGAAAGGAGAGAACACCAAAGTCTACAGCTGGAGCACGAGGTAGTCGAACACCGGAAACTGCAGCAAAGAAATTCGATCACTTGGGAAGCAGCTACCAATCAAAGGGCACATGTGAAATAGAACGAGAGGTTTATAATAGTGGAGGACCCAGTAGCAGTAGCAATCGCCCCAACAAAGCCAGTGTGGATTTATTTGATCAACCCCACTATAGCGGCCATACAAGATTCACATATGAAGATGAGAGAAGTTGTGGGAGGGACTGCCATCATCGCAGAGATGACATGGACTTAGAATCCCAGCCTTTACTGCATAAAAAATCCAGCCGCTCACACATGTGCAGAAGTCACTCTCATCCCTTAGTTATGGGTGCCAGTAAAAGCAAATATGCTGACCTTTCAGATTCCGATTCAGATGTATGTGAGCGAGACCCTCCTTGTGTAAAAACAGAAATGGGCCATAACTGTTGGTATTCACCAAATTACTTCTGCACATATCCATCCAGGGAACGACAAGCATCATCTGCCCCACACAAGCCAATGAGGTACTGGTCTGTAGATAAGTTAGGCAAGTATCATCAGTTAAGCAAAGAGTATCTTCCGGGCACATGTCATGGCTCTTGTTATTGCAGTAGTTTAGAAATGCTGCAACCTCACTGCCACAAAGAGCCGAGATACTTTAGCTGCTCAGACGAGAAGCTTGAACGACGGTTAGACTGGGAGCACTTTCGTAGTGGTCACTGCTCCTTCCTTCACCATCATCACCACTCCTGTGACTTAGCTCCTATTCATCCCACATCACGGAGTTTAGAGGACCTCAGCAGATGCCACTTGAGGTGCCACAGACACATCTTCTCACCAGAATGCCAACCTAGATCAAGCCACAGCGGAACCCTTTATAAAAGAAGGGGTTCTGCACACTTCTCTAGTTTGGAATCAGAAGTATGACCAGAAGAGCACTCAGATGATTCCAAGACCATGCATATCTAGGAAATGGAAATTATACATTTATGATACTTATATCTATCTATACATACTTTTGAAACCAAAACTTAAAATAACTTCAGCAAGAGTGGAATGACCTTTCTCCTCCTCTCTTACATGGGCCATAATGTTTAATTATAAAGCTAAACTACAATTTTCCTACTAAAGAAGAACTTTTTGTGAAATACAGTGATATTATTACAGCTTTGCATTGGCTGTAAATGTTTTGACGTGACGCATTTTTCCTACTGGCTGGACCAGCAAAAGGACATATTTTAAAATCATCTGATGGAAAGAGCCACTATTTCCCCCCAAACAAATCATACTACTGGCTGAGAGGTGCAACAAGCCGACTTCAAAGGCCATGCTCAAGAGTCTATAGAGTCTATGGTTAAAGATCCAGTTTTCAAGGCAACTTTATTAGCGACATTCATTTGTGCTTGAGAATTAGCATTGAGGACCACGAATTTGAAAAGGTTAAGATGAAAAGAGGAGTAGTTACGGACATCATTTTTCACCCTCTTCTCTTACTTTTTGAGGAAATGTTAAGGGCTTTATCTAGACATTTATAACACTTTTAAGCACACTGCAATAGATTCATTAGTTGTAACTAGAATCAATTAGTATACTAATATAACTGATTAGAAGTAGTATTCTTAGAAAAACCTTTTTTTCCACTGTTGTTTCTTGATCAAGATAAGAAGTCGTCCTTCTAAGCAGCTAAAATGGAATTTTGATGTACAATATGAAGTCAAATACATGAAATTCATCAGTTAGCAGTAAAGGTTTAATATTATTATTGATACTATTTATTTATTGGGGTTTTTTTTGTTTTTTGGAGACAAAACTGTGATACGAAACAAAAATCAAAAATATGTTTTTAAATAACTCCTACCTTTTGCATTGTTCATTGTTTACATGAAGTACGTGCTTTATTTTGATCCATTTGGAGCAGTGTTTTAGAGAATGTCAGCATTTGATCAATTGTTTCAGGTAGAGCAAATCTGTGTGGTGGTAATTCCTTGGTTCCATAGAATGCCATATAATATTATCCACATAAAGCGCATTTTTAACTGAATAATAAAGAAATATGTAGCATTTTTAAGCCATTGGCCTTTCAGGTAAAAATCCATTCTATGAGTTGTTATTGTTGTGCCACCCCACTAATGAAGATCTGAGCCTGCTCAGTGCAAACTGCTTGCACACAACCCCACTAAATGCCCAATGACTGGGCACGTAAGGAGGTTTAGTATATCCATAAAATATAATATCCAATAGAAAATACTTGATAGTTCAACTTTCCATTGTGTAATGCCCCTTTCTTCACCAGGTGGATCATTATCTAGTGGCAGCTATCATTTCTAATTTATGCTTTGCACATAATCAGGATACAATTTTCCCCCAAGATTCCCCAAGATTATTGACCTTTTGTGTTTAGGTTCACTTTTCAAATTGAATTCATCTTTTTGATCATGTCTGTACTTTGCAGCAATGCATTGTGTATGTCTGTGCACTTTTATTACAGAGTTTATTTACCAAGGTCCAAATGTAGTCCTTGATAAGAATCATTTATAAACCACATGTCAATGACCATCACTATAGACTTGTGGGTTACATGTTGACTAAGGTGAGAACACAAGTTGACTGTCAATGTATACCAGTGATCCCCAACCAGTGGCTCAGGGGTAACATGTTGCTCCCCAACCCCTTGGATGTTGCTCTCAGTGCCCCCAAACCAGGTAGTTATTTTTGAATTCCTGACTTGGGGGCACGTTTTGGTTGAATAAAAACAAGATTTCCTACCAAATAAAGCCCCTGTAAGCTGATAGTGTGCATAGAGGCTGCCTAATATTAGCCCTTATTTGGCTCCTCCATGAACTTTTATGAAGCTTGAGTTGCTCCCCAAGTCTTTTTATATTTGACTGTGGCTCACAAGTAAGAAAGGTTGGGGACTCCTGATGTAGATAGACACTAACTGTACCATTACTTTCCATTAAATAAAACAACTCTACAACACAGATTCACAACTTGAACTGCTCCAACCAAAATGTACATAACAAGGTTTGTTACACAGAAACAAAATTATTCTTTTTTTACAATATCCTAATTGTCTATTTAGCACTGTGTCCCCTAAGTGCCACACAATTCTAAAAAAAAAAGTCCTATTTTTCATTTTTTAATATTCTAATGACATTTTGGAAAGAAAATCTTATGAAGCTACAGTATATAATCAGGGATTGCATCTGAATGTGTCTAATGGTGTATCGTTCCTAGATGTAATGACTAGTAACTCACTACCACGTGACACTAATTCATTATAAAATAGTAAACAGGATTTATTCCTTTTTTGATCAGTTTGGCATTATTGATTTATGCCGTACTGTTGTTTAGGAGCAGACTTTGAAAATTCTAGCCATGTGCCTAAAACTGTAAACCATTTACAGGATCCGTGTTTAATGCAATCAACTACCAAAACGATAAACATATACAGCTATAAAATGCCATATAATGTAATGTTTTTATAGACATGTCCGATATATCTCATATAATTATTAACCAGACTACAGTGAAATAATTGGCGCACTTGGAATCCCATTAATGTTGAAGAGAAAAGTGATGTACAATGCTGTGCCACTTCAAGTATCCTCCATCTGGAAGGTGCACTTAGCCAGCCTTTTTATGACATCCTATTGATGATCTAGAAGAGGGGCCAGGCAAGTCAGCAGATTAGACTCTTTAAAGAAGTAAGTACAGGCAAACTAGTAATCCAGTTTTTTTCCATTTGTCAATTATCCAATAAATTAGGAGAACTCAAACTTTTTAAACATTGGGCCAGCTCATGGTCTCTCAGACTGTAAGGGGGCCGGACTGTAGTCCTCAAACTACGCCCCCCCATGTCCTCAAACTATGGCCTGCCCTCTTCTGCGTCGTCCCACTCCCTGCAGGGTTCTCCCACTCCCCACTGCGTTCTCCAGCTCCCTGCTTCCCCACTCCCCACTGCATCTTCCGGCTCCCTGCTTCCCTGCTCCCCACTGCATCTTCCGGCTCCCTGCTTCCCCGCTCCTCACTGCATCCTCTGGCTTCCCTGCTCCCCACTGCGTCCTCCCGCTCCCTGCTTCCCCGCTCCCCATTGCATTCCCCCGCTCCCCACTGCATTCTTCGGCTCCCTGCTTCCCCACTTCCCACTGCGTCCTCCAGCTCCCTGCTTCTTCGCTCCCCACTGTGTCCTCTGGCTCCCTGCTTCCCCACTCCCCATTGCGTTTCCGTGCTCCCCGCTGCATTCGCCAGCTCCCTGCTTTCCCGCTCCCTGCTTCCCCGCTCCCCACTGCATCCTCCGGCTACCTGCTTCCCCGCTCCCCACTGCATCCTCCAGCTCCCTGCTTCCTCACTCCCCATTGCGTTCCCCCGCTCCCCACTGCATTCTCTGGCTCCCTGCTTCCCCACTCCTCACTGCATCCTCCGGCTCACCTACTCCCTGCTGTGTCCACCAGCTCCCTGCTCCCACGCTGCACCCTCCGGCACTCTGTTCGCCCGCTCCCCGCTTCGTCTGCAGACAGGTAGTAGCCAGGGGTGAGGACGCGGGGGGGGGGGGGCAGGTAAATTACCTTGGGAGGCCATTTCCGGCCCGCGGGACAGAGTTTGAGGATCCCTGCCATAAATGGACCTATTCTTGAATTATTGTGGCATCAGATTTTGATTCACATACATTGGTTTGTGCTCCCTTTGACTAGTCAATGTAGTTGAGTTAACTGACTCAAAGCTGTATGAAGGGAGAGAGATTGCTGAGAGAGGGACAGTAAAGAGTGACTTGACTATTCAGAAATGGTACAGATTTTTCAATTGATTATATTTAGAAGTTCATATTACATTTTCATTTTCACCATAGTTTCCCCTCTAGCCAATGAATGTATAAATAAACCAAGTTATATGGATTGGCTCCATAGCTACATTTAACCATTGGCCTAAATCATAGAGAACTTTTAAAACTTTTCAATGCCATTTGGTGCCCAAAGTTGTATTCCTGCTCAGGGAGGTCTAACAGCATTATCGGTATCAGGATCTCTCCATGAATCCTGCCATGTAAAATGACTTGAGACCTAAAGATGGGCAGCCCTTTAATTTATAGAGAGGCAAAATCATATTTAGATTCCATGTATCCATAACCATTTTAATGCACAGTAATAAAAAAAACTCCAAGATTATATCTCTGCAGTTAATATGTAGTATATTTCTAAAAGGCCTTCTCCCAGCCTACCAAGACTGTGTGAAGGGATCAGTTGCAATAGTGCTATAGTATACAACTTACATTCAGACCATGATATCTGATTCCTTCACACACCAAACAAGTAGATGACTGCCAGATTGGACTGATCTGGTTGATATTTAAAAACATTATCATTAGTGATGGGTGAAATTATTCGGCAGGCATGGATTTGCCGTGAATTTCCACGTTTTGCCATTGGTGGATTGTTTTGCAAAATGGGAGACAAAATTCGTCATGTTAAAATTCGAAGCGTGACAAAAAATTGTCGCCCACGTTAAAAAAATGACACACGTCAAAAAAAGTTGCATGCGTCATTTTTTTTGCCGCGTGACATTTTTGCCATTTCGTTAATTTTTTTGCCGTTTCGTGAGTATTTTGAAAGATTCGCCAAATCAAAACAGGACAGATTCTGAGTGAATCTGCCCTGTTTCCCGTAGTAAAATTCGCGAATTGGCAAAAAAATTCACAAAATGCACATGACTTTTTTGTCGCCCACATTTTTTTAGATGACCGCGCCCATTTTTGATGCAACCAGGTGCAATTTGACATGATCGCAACTTTTTTTGCTGTGTGACGAATTTTTCTGTGGCAAATTTTCACAGAAGTGTTGAGAAACCATTCGCCGCTCGAAACCATGGCGAAATACGGAAATTCGCTGTGAATCCATGCCTGCCGAAAAAATTTGCTACTCACTACTCACCACTTATCATCCAAAAATGTAAACTTTGCATTTAAGGGCCAAATAATACTGGTATAGTTCTATGGTGTCTCGGCTTAGACTATGAACAAGAATTGGCAGGATGTTCTTCTTGCTGCTGTGTTTGACTATTTCCAGTGACCTGTGAGAGGGAATTAAAGATATCGGGGGATAAAGAACTGTGACCAATAAGATTTTATAAAAGACTGGAAGTGTAAACGTCATTTACAGAAACTTTCGAAAAAGAGCAATAAAAAATGGTACCCATGCCTGGCTAAACATTTCACCCGTCACTAATCATAACACCATAGTCTCCATAGTCTTTAAGTCAATAGATGATCTTGAAAAGAATTAACCATCAACCATGATATTTTATTGTCACGTTGACGTTGCCAGATGAACCCCAATAATTGCCTGTAATTTCCCCATTCCTGTTTTCAATCTGGCTTTGTTCAAGGCTCCTACATCTCCACCTCCCAACTAACTATGGAAAAAAATATTTGAATGCAAGTCCTATAATTTGTCATTTTTTTCAAAAACTAAAATACATTTCTCTTAAATTGATCTTTATTTCCTTGTTTATTTAGATGACTATAATCAAAAAATATGGGGTTTTTTTTGCAGTACTGTTATGATATTGTTAGGTTTGCTTTTTCATTACAGAATAAGTCAGTTTTAAAACTACTGTTAACATATATTATTATAACAAAAATAACTATCCGTCTGAGGAGAAGAACTTGTGCAGATGATAACTATCCACTTGGCCAATAAAAAAAAATGATTGCATGTCTTGTTCAGAAATGTTTTGTAACGTTCCCGAGGTTAGAACTATTCACGACAAAATAATCTTTTCTGTATTGGAAACAGAAATCTATTGTAGCTGTGGGCTACTGCCGTACAAACCATTTTTATAACTAATTCTGGAATTTAATCTCAAGAAGGTAAAAGTCTTAAATAAGCAGTTGGCAGCCATAGTCTTTGTTAATTATGTGTTGCTCGGTAACAAAAACGAGAACTTTTATGATTTTCTTCGTCAGGAACAACTGCTTTAATAGCTAATGATTTTACATGCAGGGACTTATTATGCTCTTCCCTGGCATGTCCAAGTACAGATTCCTGAAGGTTCCATTAGCACATTATCCACTAGACTGTTTACACTGTTATTTTCTAATGTTATTTACATCATAGGAACTTTATGAGCATCATGCACAGTACAAGCCTTATATTAATGATATATTTTTTATTATTATTATTATTATTATTATTATTATTATATTTATAAATGTACATATATATATACACAACAATGCCTCGTCCTCTATAGTATAAATCTATACTAATTCTATATAATTCTTTAAAATTAACTTTTAATTTCATTTGATTACAAATTGCCAACATATACCAATTAAATGATAAGAAATTTTAACTTTGGGACAATATACTTGGACTTTAGTTTACTGCAGCTATCATTATTGGGGATTAGCGATGAGCGAAAAAACACCGACAAAAAAAAAGACGCGGGTGACAAAAAAGTTGTATGACAAACGCGTTTCGTGGATTTTCTGCCGTTTGCAAATTTTCTTGTCGTTTCGCAAATTTTACAGAAATGGCAGAAAATCCACGAAACGCGTTTGTCATACAACTTTTTTGTCGCCCTCGTCTTTTTTTTTTGTCGATTGTGTTTTTTTGTCGCAACTGTGCCCATTTTGACATGACCGCGCCCATTTTTATGCGTCTATGCCCAATTTGATGCGACCATGACTTGTTTTGACGCACAATGTCACATTGTGCGTCATTGTGTGAAGTTTCACAAAACAATTTGGTGAAATGTGGAAATTCACTGCGAATCCATGCCTGCCGGAAAAATTCACTCATCACTAATGGGGATATATTTTATTAAGACCAGATGCTTGTAGCAGGCATTCTGAGATGCATGAACAAGCATTTACAGGGATCGTATTGTGTAACAAATAAAGAATGGGCCAGTGCATTGTACTCTTTTAAATATAGAAGGTTTTTTTTCCAAAAAATCCTTCTAGCCCACCCATCTGTTCAACGTCCTGCTGCTGACTTGGTGGTACTTGGCACACTGCACTGGAAGGTAGGATCAATCAGGAACTAGAGTACAAAAACAGACAAAAGGGGGGTTGTTGGAGTACTCAAGGCTATGTAAATTTATAATTACAATAGAATTGCAATTGTTCTGGCCAAATCAGCTAGAAACATACAAAAGTAAGGAGGGGTTGATCAATGCATAATCCCTGGTCACCTATATCACAACTAAGTTGACCTGATAGGAAACTGAAGCCTGTTTTTGCTTGTGTGGCTACAGGGCTGTGATTGGCTAACCCCTCTCCTACTGTGCTTCTGGCAGGGATCAGTAGAACACTCCCACAGTTCATTTGAATTATTGTATATCTTTATTTACAAAAAGGTGTACAAACAGCTTTACGCATTTTATGCACACATGCAATTAATCACAGGTTTGATTATTTTATTAACCTTTGATACAAATAGACTACCTTCCAATAAATAGGTATACAGCAAGTCCTATTTTAGTGCATTCATTTTTCTTGATAAAGAAGTATGTTCTGCACTTGTCAGCAAACATAAGAACTGTACACATTAAAATCCTATGTAAAAAATGAAAAGAATTACCTTTTTAAATAATTTGGTCCTGAGATATTGTGGGCATTGACAGCCATTTTAGATCAAATGTAGGAATTTAAGAAAATATGATAGAAAGCTATGAAAAGAGAGAACAAAGGCTAAAGCTGGCTATACATGCACCGATTATATCTATGAAACCGTATGGTGCAAAAGGCTGTGGAGATCCATCAACTCACCCATTGGGCGGGTTAAAAGATTTTGATTGGGCGCCATTGAAGGCCATTAAATGCGTCTGAGCAAAATCTACCTTCAGGGCTGAATCAGCAGAAGGAGGTAGAAATCCTATTGTTTCTACCTCCATATCTGCCGATTCAGCCCTGAACGTCTGTGGAGGGTGGGAACGATCTTTTGTGCGACCGATGGTCACAAGAAAGATCGAAAATCGCCACGTGTGGCCACCTTTAGACAATTCTTCCTCTCACTGAAGAACCCCAGTCTTCACGTGTGAATGTAACTTCTCCTCTTGAGCTGCATGTGAAATAAAAAAAAAGGGTTATATTTTCATGAAATGTTATTATCTACAGAAGGCATTAAGGCCTACTTTACTAAAATGAAGTGAAGGGTTCTTGAAAAATCCCAATGACACAAAAGTAACTCAAGAATAATGATACATATAGAAAGTGTGAAAAATGGTATGACTTTTTATCCATTTCCTTTCACACACTTTTTACACTGTTGATAGAAAGAGCAATATATGTACAATTATACAGGAGACTGTTAGATATTTCAATATTTTGTATAATTATCCTGAAACATAAGTAATTTTCTTTTCAACATTTTATGAACACTTCATTCCCAGTCAACATAACTAGGGGGTGACCTAGTGACAAAACTCAACCTATTTTCACTAGGCCAGTGCTCTTGGTCTGTAAAGAATAAGTGCCAAGATACTTTCCTCCACATGGGGGCAGAAAAAAATATTAGTAATTCTCTGTAGGAGAGTATTTCTTAAGAATAGAGCTGCACAGAAATAGGAAAAAAACTTTGGTCACTTTGGTCATTTTGATTTTGTCCTTTAGATTCTGTAAGCTTTGTCCTTCCGTAAACCTACCCAAGAAGTATATTTATGTAAAAATACGTGTGCATTGTAATAAAAAAGTGAAACATTAGACCTCCCTTTTCTGCATTCTCCACCATAAACATCATCTGGTCATACTGTGACTTTAAGAAGCATTATGCATAGGGTTGAGTAGCATCACTACTACAATAAATATTAATCAAAACAATGCAAGTCTGTAAAGGCAGCTTTGCAAGTTTCTGTTGCTTATCTAGAATAGAGAGAAAAATGGAGAGAGAAGGTTTGATTTAAATGCTGGCTGAAGCCTTTGCAGACTCTCTAATTTCCAAAAAACTGGAGCAACGTGCAGAATTGGTAATACATATTAATATTTATGTTTGTTGGGTTGAGTTAAAAATATATATACAAAAATAAGTAACTCTAAATAGCATGAATAACGAAAGAATAATAAGTCAAACATTACAATGGATAATTCAATGGATATGCAAACCGGTCTCCTTTGCCTCAAGAACTTCTATTTTTAATATCACCTTCCAGAATACTTGCTGCCAGTCCAACATCCTTTTTTGGAAGCCTTCTGATATACTTATTTCCAACTATTAGAGTACACTTATAGCAGCATATTTGTTTATTTAAGGCCTTATCCAGTGTCACACTCGACTGATAGAGCACCAAAGGGTTTTTCTGATGGCTCAGGACTTTGCTAGCCCCAATCAGCTCTATCTTATTTCCACCATAGACATATAACACATTTAACATCTGGTAAAATCTGGCACTGTCTCCATCTTAAGGTGGCTATATACATTAAGATCTGCTCACTTGGGGGGGTTGCTAAGCTAGCGGATCTTCTCCCAATATCCCCACCTACGGGTGGGCAATATTGGGCAAATGTAGGCTAATTCGATTGTTTGTCCCCGGGGCCAAATGATCGAATTATAACGGCGGCAATGGGCAATGGGCAATGAGCCGATGCAGTCCCGAACCGACTAAATCTTTTAACCTGCCCGATCAATATCTGCCTGATTTCAGGCAGGCCTGTTGTTCCTGCCCCTACACGGGCCGATAAGCTGCCGAATCGGTCTAAGGGAGCAATATCGGCAGCTACAAACGGCCCGTGTATGGCCACCTTAATTGCTGTGAGAGTGGGCCCTGGATTTCATGTTCTCTGCTGGGTCCAGTCCAACTCTGGCCTTTTCAAGCAATGCAACCTCTTGACCTAAAGTAAATATTTGTTTTTAGCAAAAACCAAGAGCGCTACCTCTTGTTATTTGGTCAGCTATGACCTTCACTGAATAATATTTAATGCCTAAATATAGGAATTAAGTAAGTAACATAACTGATTGAGGTTTAAAAGAATTCCATACCTTCAGTTGAAGATAAAATGTCAGGAAATCAAGATAAAGTCGTATGATGGAAATTTTTAAGTGAGCACTTTAGAAGAACATTAGTAAGAACGTTCTTGATTGCAATCACGTCTATACTCATACCTGGATTGCTCAGGCTTTGAACACTTACCTTTTTAAATAGTGTCTAAGGTATGTGTATTTTATCAGTCCCCCAAAAGCTAAATACTTTCTTGTCTCTCTGATGCTTTGTTCTCTATACTGAATAGATCTAGCCTAGCTAGCCACATACAACAACCATCATCATTACAAGACAGATATCAGTTTAACATATGGCTCAGATCATCATTAAACAGTCACGTCTTCTATGTGGGCAGTATGAATTAAAGAGATCGCTAATTAATTTATAAGTTCCCATCATTCTTGAACTCCTATAAACTGCACAAATAATCAGTTTGTAGAAAAAAAAATAATGGAGATATATTAAGAATAACATTTGGTAAATCAGGGCAAATGTAATAAGTAAAAGGTTCTTAATCCTTTGGCATTAAAACTCCTAAAGAAACATGTTAAAAAACAATAATGCACCATTATCCAGTACTTTTCATGTGTTCATAGACTGTTACAATAGCAAAGTCGTGTAAAAATCCCAAGAGACTTAGGGGCTGATTTACTAATCCACGAATCCAAATCCCGAATGGGAAAAAATCGGATTGGAAACGAACATTTTGCGACTTTTTCGTATTTTTGCGATTTTTTTCGTCACCGTCGCGACTTTTTCGTAGCCGTTACGACTTGCGCCAATTGTCGCAACTTTTTCATAGCCATTATGACTTTCGAGAATTGTCGCGACTTTTGCATAGCCATTATGACTTTCGTGAATTGACGTGACTTTTTCATAGCCATTATGACTTTCGTGAATTGTCGCGACTTTTGCATAACCATTATGACTTTCGTGAATTGTCGCGACTTTTGCATAACCATTATGACTTTCGCGAATTGTCGCGACTTTTTCGTATTGATCGCTCGAAAAATTTGTGACAATTTGCGAAAAAGACGCAAAATACCGATCATTACGAAAAAAACGCATTCAGACGCTTTTCGGACGTTCGTGGATTAGTAAATGTGCCCCTTAGGTTTAAGCCAAGGGTCATTAATAAAAGGCAATGTCTGCCTTTTATTATGGGACTTCCTGTTGGACAGCCTTTACCCGAATGAATTGTTTAGAAGAAAATAACCTGATTGGCAGCTCTATAAGGCTCTTCTTGCCCTTTAAATTTGCTCTGCTTTGACTTGCCCAGTTGTTCCTTCGAAATCCATCACATTGACTTAACTTGATACAGGGATGTACAATGAAGACCATCGATCATGTATATTATGTAAACTATCTCTTTGTGGGTATTTAGAGATTCATTTATATCCAACTATGTATTTGTTTCCCATACCTTGTTGTGTTTGACTCTATGTACATTTATTGTAACATTAATGTATAGGAAACCTGATAAGATTCTGTATGAAACTGAAGATCTGTGAGTTTTAGTTGTACAGTATGTTCTTCGGTCTTTTTCTAAATGTATTTTTTTTTTAACCTTTTAATGCCAAGCAGTTAATCGGATGGTGTGTGCCATTGCATTTATATAACATCAAGGAATGAAGGAAGAAAGAAAACAAATAGCTGTGAATGGTGTCACCTTAAGGTGCCAGTTATAAATCCATTTGTGGGTGTCTTGCTTATTTTGCCATGAAAAAAAGCTCAGGAATTTGTCTCGACTAACTGGTATGTCATGATTCTGTTCTTTTTAATGAACTCAGTTCTAATGAGTGATGCCACACTGAGCGCAGTGTAACATAATAGGAATTTATGTTCCCGGGTACAGCATATGCAAACATCACACAAAGTGGTTTTTAATGAAAGTTCCAGGATGTTCCCTTGATGGGGTTTATTTTAGAAAATGTGCTTATTAACTTCTCATTTTACTCTCCCTCCAACTTGCTGTCTTCACATATTTGGAGATGTCAATAAGTAGGTGATAGGATGTATTTATTATGCAGTCTTCAGTTGCCTAAAAATATAATATGTCGCAGGCAGTAAATGTTACCTTCCTGGCATCTACACTTCATTTAAATCCTCCATGATAACCTACAGTAAGGATTTGGAGCGACATTGTTACTCATATTTTGCATATATATGTGAAGGCCAGAAAGAACTCAGCGGTGGTACCAAGACAAGTTGGCTTTATTTGGAAGTCATTTGATTTAATGTGATAATTCTTATTGTTTTGTTCTGATCTGTCTAGATGACAGATTAAGGACTACACCACCATTTGGTTTAAAGGAGACATATCCTATAAAAATTAAGAATGTACTAGTGAATTATACTCCTCAAAAATATAGAAGGATTGTGCTTAAAAAAGTTGTGTTTCGGACTGATTTATTGAGACATTCCACCGAAACCCCAGGAGCCCCGCCCATCTGTTCCACTTCCTGCTGGCTGAATTTTCTGGATGTGCAGGGGGGCCGGCGGCTCCCAGTACAAGCACTGTAGGACAGGAACCAATCAGCAGCTAGGCTGACCTGATAGGGAACTTAAACCTGTCTGTGCTTGTGTGAATGCAGGGCTGTGATTGGCTCTCCCCCTCCTGTTGTGCATCTGGCAAGTACTGTTAGGACACGCCCACCCTTAATTTAAAACATGGACAGAGACCTGATAGGATCTATAGGGAGCTCCAATAAAGGGGCAATTTTTACCAGCACCATATATTATTACAAAATTAGGGTTTTTTTTTCCATTTATCCAATATGTCTCCTTTAAACCACATGCACGGCCATTTAGGGGGGCATTTACTTACATTTGGATTTTCATGGTTTTAGAGTATTTTTTAACCCCCATTAAACCCATTTCCATGAAAACCATGACTGTCTAGTCATTTACTAAAAGATCCAAATTTGAAAAGCACGAACGAAAAAAGACACGGAAAAAAGGGAAAACCGTGACTTGTTTATATTGGCGCACAAAGCAAGAGTCAACCCCCCCCCCCAAAAACCACAGAGCAAAGAAAGGACATTTGCAATTGGCTTCTACACAATTTCAAAAGCTTTTGGATGGTGTTTTTTCTCTTTGAAATTTGGCACAGTTTTGTCGAACAATAAATCACAAAAAATTGGAGGCTTTATTTCCCACAATAAATGCATCTTTTTGCACAAAAAAAATATTAATTATGAAATAAAAACACAACCTTCAGTAAATGCCCCTTTAAAAGTACAATTACATGTAAAGCTTCACTTTGAATATGCCCATATATTGGCTTAGAACAAGAACATAATGGAAGTGGTAAATTATAGACTTCCATAGGAGGAAATGTACAGTAGTAGAACCTTCAGAACCTCAGCACCAATTTGCTTTTGCTCATCATTTCAATAATAACAGGTGGCAAAAGGATCCAGGAGGATGAGGATATCTAAAGTACAGGTATAGGACCCGTTATCCAGAATGCTCGGGACCAAGGATATTCCGGATAAGTTAATTTGGATCTCCATAGCTTAAATCTACTAGAAAATCGCTAAACCATTAATTAAATCCAATAGGCTTGTTTTGCATCAAATAAGGATTATTTATATCTTAGTTAGGATCAATTACAGGTACTGTTTTATTATTACAGAGAAAAGGGAATCATTTAACCATGAAATAAACCCAATAGGGCTGTTCTGCCCCAATAAGGGGTAATTATATCTTAGTTGGGATCAAGTACAGGTACTGTTTTATTATTACAGAGAAAAGGGAATCATTTAACCATGAAATAAACCCAATAGGGCTGTTCTGCCCCCAATAAGGGGTAATTATATCTTAGTTGGGATCAAGTACAGGTACTGTTTTATTATTACAGAGAAAAGGGAATCATTTAACCATTAAATAAACCCAATAGGGCTGTTCTGCCCCCAATAAGGGGTAATTATATCTTAGTTGGGATCAAGTACAGGTACTGTTTTATTATTACAGAGAAAAGGGAATCATTTAACCATGAAATAAACCCAATAGGGCTGTTCTGCCCCCAATAAGGGGTAATTATATCTTAGTTGGGATCAAGTACAGGTACTGCTTTATTACTACAGAAAAAAAGAAAATCAGTTTTAAAATTCTGAATTATTTGATTAAAATGGAGTCTATGGGAGATGGGCTTTCTGTAATTCAGAGCTTTCTGGATAATGGGTTTCCCGATAAGGGATCCCATACCTGTTTTCCCTTTGTGTGCTAACAAATATTTTTTCTTATTCATATACGAGTACATTACAAAACCTTATGATCTTCTCCACCCAATGAACGTGTTCCTATCGCATCCGTCCAATCACGCTTTGTCTCAACAATTTTGAATCATCCATTGTAAGCAGATAAATACTAAAAACAAGGTTCATGGTCTTCAGTCAATGCAGCAGTAATTTAACCCTTTCATTGTACTTGGGAAAAGCAATTGCAAATGTATGTAGCAAGGCCAAGGGCCAGTCGTGGAAAGGAAGGTCCGATAAAGTTGATTTCTAGCAATACTATGGAGCAAAATGCTGTGGCAATTTAATTTATTTATGTAACGGAGAGGAAAGGGTTACTTTTTAAGAAAACAATCATAGACAATAAATGGGTCAATAAAAGCACTCTGAAATTCCTGCTTGTGTTGCCTGTTTTTTTTCCGTGGTTTTCCGTGCTAATGAACGCATTGTACAACTTATTAACTATCGACCAGTTTTAAATGGAGTTCATGAATAAGTAAGTACACGTGAATGATACGGTTATAAAATTTGTCACTGTTAGGGCTGCTTTTGTAAGTAATTGTTACTTGAAGTCCCTAAACCTGTTTTGCCAACCTGACTGTCCCTTCTCAGCCTGGCAGTTACAGCTTCTAATGCTAACGGCCTCCTGCTGCATAAATATGGCCGCCCCCTCATAGGGGAACATGGGGGATCAGATAGGGAATGGAAAAGCATCAGGAAATACTTTTATAGCAAAATTATAAATAGCATGCAATGACAGTGTTATGACAGATAAAAAGGTTTCATTTCTGGTGTCAGTATCTCTTTAAAGCCATAGGGGCATGTTAACCCTATGGGTCCCTACAACTGTTTCAATTTATAGTGCTCCTCCTGCGTAATTCTGGGCTGAATTTCACTTAAACATTGATATATCAGGCAAGTTATCCCTCTATTTTCCCAGGTGTTCCTTAAGGTGGTCGTACAAGGGCAGATTTAAACTGCCATATTGGGCCCTTTAGACTGATTCGGCAGCTTATCTATCTGTGTATGAGGCTATCCAATTGGTCTAACCCACCAATATCTAGCAAAAAATTGGGCAGATATTAATTGGGCAGGTTTCCCAATCGGATTGAGGACCACATTGGCCCATTGATGCAGTCATGGACTCCTGAAATGTGCATTTAAAAGTTCTGCCTTTATATCGCTGGTCGATTTCAGGTTTAATGCACTGGTCGTGGGATAAACCATCCTTAGTTTTAATGAGTGGAGAAACAGGCAACACAGCTGCCTTCCATTCACTTTAAAGCCCCATTAAGTTATAATAACAATATGGTTACAGCGGATACAGAAAAGGCAGATGTGCTTAACCAGTTCTTTTCTTCTGTGTATACAGTAGAGGAGCCAGTGGGCCAAGTCTCACCCAATAGCTTCACTGTTGCCTCAGCTCCAACTACACAGTGGTTGGCACAGGATATGGTGCTTAAAGGGTTACACACGATAAATGTAAACAAGGCACCTGGGCCAGATGGAATACACCCTCGGGTACTGAGAGAGCTAGGGGCAGAATTGCAGTGGCCCTTGTTTCTGATATTCTCAGACTCTCTTTCATCAGGTATGGTACCTAGTGATTGGAAGAAGGCGAATGTCACTCCCATATTTAAAAAGGGAGTAAGATCTCAGCCTGGCAATTATAGGCCTGTAAGTTTGACATCCGTGGTGGGCAAGTTATTTGAAGGCTTGTTAAGGGATCACATTCAAAATTATGTAGTGGAGAATGCCATTATGAGCAGTAATCAGCATGGCTTTATGAAGGACAGGTCATGTCAGACCAATTTAATTGCTTTTTATGATGAGGTAAGTAAGAAGCTGGACAGTGGGGATGCAGTAGATATAATCTATTTGGATTTTGCCAAAGCATTTGATACCGTTCCCCACAAACGACTGCTTTCTAAGCTAAGGTCTATTGGTCTTAGTGAAGCCGTTTGCACATGGATAGAAAACTGGCTACAGGATCGGCTACAGAGGGTGGTTGTTAATGGTACATTCTCTACTTGGAGTAAGGTTCTCAGTGGGGTCCCTCAGGGTTCTGTACTGGGTCCACTTTTGTTTAATTTGTTCATAAATGACTTAGGGGAGGGTATTATGAGTAATGTATCAGTGTTTGCAGATGACACAAAACTCTGCAGACCAGTCAATTCTATCCAGGATGTGACATCCCTGCAGCAGGATCTTGACCAACTGGCAATCTGGGCAGCTAAGTGGCAGATGAGATTTAATGTGGATAAATGTAAGGTCATGCACCTGGGATGTAAAAATATGCAAGCCCCGTATACCCTTAATGGGACTGCACTAGGCAAATCCATAATGGAGAAGGATCTTGGAGTCCTTGTAGATAATAAACTTGGCTGTAGCAAGCAATGCCAGGCAGCAGCTGCAAGGGCAAACAAGGTTCTGAGCTGTATTAAAAGGGGTATAGATTCACGGGAGGAGGGGGTTATTCTTCCCCTTTACAGAGCACTGGTAAGGCCCCATCTAGAATATGCTGTTCAGTTTTGGTCTCCAGTGCTCAAACGGGACATTATTGAGCTAGAGAGGGTCCAGAGAAGGGCAACTAAGCTGGTAAAGGGTATGGAAAGTCTCAGTTATGAAGAAAGACTGGCCAAGTTGGGTCTGTTTACACTGGAGAAGAGGCGCTTAAGAGGTGACATGATAACTATGTATAAATATATAAGGGGATCATATAATAACCTCTCTAATGTTTTATTTACCAGTAGGTCCTTCCAACGGACACGAGGGCACCCACTCCGTTTAGAAGAAGGGAGGTTCCATTTAAATATTCGGAAAGGATTTTTTACAGTGAGAGCTGTGAAGTTGTGGAATTCCCTCCCCGAATCAGTCGTACTGGCTGATACATTATATAGCTTTAAGAAGGGGCTGGATGGATTCTTAGCAAGTGAGGGAATACAGGGTTATGGGAGATAGCTCTTAGTACAAGTTGATACAGGGACTGGTCCGATTGCCATCTTGGAGTCAGGAAGGAATTTTTTCCCCTCTGAGGCAAATTAGAGAGGTTTCAGATGGGGTTTTTTGCCTTCCTCTGGATCAACTTGTAGTTAGGCAGGTTATATATAGGCATTATGGTTGAACTTGATGGACGTATGTCTTTTTTCAACCCAAAACATTGCTTTGTAGGTATACGCAACAGTATATCCCCCTAGTAAGCAAGGAGAGGCATCGCAAAGCAAAACCTTTATGGCTGAATAAAAGTGTTATTGTCGAGGTTGGTAAGAAAAAACGTGCTTTTAGGGCATTCAAGTTAGCTGGGACAGCAGAAACTTTCATCAGGTACAAGGAAGCAAATAAAGCATGCAAAAAAGCTATCAGGCAAGCTAAAATAGAGATGGAAAGGGATATTGCTGCTAGGAGTAAAAAGAATCCAAAATTATTTTTTAATTATGTGAATAGTAAAAAAATGAAGCAAGAAGGGGTGGGAACTTTATTATCACGGGGGGGTACGTTGGTTGATGAAAACGGGGAAAAAGCTGAAATTTTGAACTCTTATTTTTCATCTGTCTATACATCTGAGGAGCCAGATAATGAAGGCTTCCCTTGTAATATGCCCAGTTCTAGTAATTTAGCTACTGACGCATGGGTCACTCGGGAGGAAATTCAAAAGAGACTTGAACATGTAAAGGTAAACAAAGGTCCAGGGCCGGATGGGATTCATCCCAGGGTATTAAATGAGCTGAGCGCTGTGATTGCCAAACCTCTTCACTTAATTTTTCAGGATTCATTGAGGTCTGGCATGGTGCCAAGAGACTGGCGGATTGCTAATGTGGTGCCGTTATTTAAAAAGGGATCCCGTTCTCAGCCTGAAAACTATAGGCCTGTTAGTCTGACATCAGTAGTAGGAAAACTTTTGGAAGGGGTAATAAGGGATAGGGTACTTGAATACATTGCAGTTCACAATACTATTAGTTTGTGCCAGCATGGTTTTATGCGTAACAGATCTTGCCAGACTAATTTAGTTGCCTTTTATGAGGAGGTGAGTAGGAACCTTGATGCTGGAATGGCAGTTGATGTCATCTACTTGGACTTTGCTAAAGCGTTTGATACAGTACCTCACAGAAGGTTAATGATCAAATTAAGGAATATTGGCCTAGAACATAATATTTGTAATTGGATAGAGAACTGGCTGAAGGATAGAGTACAAAGAGTGGTTGTAAATGGAACATTTTCTAATTGGACCAGTGTGGTTAGTGGAGTACCGCAGGGGTCAGTCCTTGGGCCTTTGCTGTTTAACTTGTTTATTAATGACCTGGAGGTGGGCATAGACAGTATTGTTTCTATTTTTGCTGATGACACTAAATTGTGCAAAACTATAAGTTCCATGCAGGATGCTGCCGCTTTGCAGAGCGATTTGACAAAATTAGATAACTGGGCAGCAAACTGGAAAATGAGGTTCAATGTTGATAAGTGCAAAGTTATGCACTTTGGTAGAAATAATATAAACGCAAACTATCTACTGAATGGTAGTGTGTTGGGGGTTTCCTTAATGGAGAAGGATCTAGGGGTTTTTGTTGATAACAAGTTGTCTAATTCCAGGCAGTGTCATTCTGTGGCTACTAAAGCAAATAAAGTGCTGTCTTGTATAAAAAAGGGCATTGACTCAAGGGATGAGAACATAATTTTGCCCCTTTATAGGTCCCTGGTAAGGCCTCACCTTGAGTATGCAGTGCAGTTTTGGGCTCCAGTCCTTAAGAAGGATATTAATGAGCTGGAGAGAGTGCAGAGACGTGCAACTAAACTGGTTAAGGGGATGGAAGATTTAAACTATGAGGTTAGACTGTCGAGGTTGGGGTTGTTTTCTCTGGAAAAGAGGCGCTTGCGAGGGGACATGATTACTCTGTACAAGTACATTAGAGGGGATTATAGGCAGTTGGGGGATGTTCTTTTTTCCCATAAAAACAATCAACGCACCAGAGGTCACCCCTTTAGATTAGAGGAACGGAGCTTCCATTTGAAGCAGCGTAGGTGGTTTTTCACGGTGAGGGCAGTGAGGTTATGGAATGCCCTTCCTAGTGATGTGGTAATGGCAGATTCTGTTAATGCCTTTAAGAGGGGCCTGGATGAGTTCTTGATCAATCAGAATATCCAAGGCTATTGTGATACTAATATCTACAGTTAGTACTAGTGGTTGTATTTATAGTTTATGTATGTGAGTATAGATTGGTAGGTGTGGGTTAGGTGTGCTGGGTTTACTTGGATGGGTTGAACTTGATGGACACAGGTCTTTTTTCAACCCTATGTAACTATGTAACTATGTAACTATGTAACTTACTATGTTACTATGTTACTATGTTACAGTGGTGAGAATACTTCTGTCTAAATGTCATTGTTTCTGATATTGACAACCGGACCTGCATGGCAACACGGTTTTGAAAGCATTTTTGCTGCAAATGTTTACCTGTCTCTTTTCCATGAACATCCATGCTCTTCCCAATGGCAGGTATCAGAATAGCACCCAGCAGGGGAATATGAGGAAAAGCCCTGTAGAGGATGAAAGGGAGATAAGAAAAGAATTTCTTAGGCAATAGTTGTATGAAATATATTGCATGATGCTGTGGTTGCTGTTTCGGCAAGAGCAGGATCATACATAATGAACCCAGATGGCTGCCCATATGCCATTATTTAAATCATTTGAAAATAAAACATTAAATGGCAGAATGAATTGCTTAAATAGGACATACTAATGTGGTATTACAAGCTACAACATGACAGTATATTTTTAAAAGTACCCGTCTATCAGTCATTAACCAATAATGGTCTTTATTACTGGTGTATAGTGATGGGCGAAAAGTTTCGCCAGGCATGGATTTGGTGCAAATTTCCGCGTTTCGCCATTGGCGGATTGTTTGCGCGAAACGGATGAAAAATTTCGCTGCGGAAAAATTCGCCGCACGTCCAAAAATTGTCACCGGCGTCAAAAAAGAATAGCCGCGCGACAAAATAATAGCCGCGTGCTACAAAACAATAGCCGTGTGACAAAACAATAGTCGCGGACGACGAAACAATAGCTGTGCGACAAAATATTAGCCGCGCGACAAAACAATAGCCGCGGGCGATGAAACAATAGCCGCGCAACAAAATAATAGTCGCGTGCGACGAAACAATAGCCGTGCGACAAAACAATAGTCGCGGGCGACGAAACAATAGCCGCGTGCGACAAAACAATAGCCGCGTGCGACAAAACAATAGCCGTGCGACAAAACAATAGCCACGGGCGACAAAACAATAGCCGCGCGACAAAATAATAGCCGCGTGCGACAATTTTTTTGTTGCACAACATTTTTGCCGTTTCGCGAATTTTTCGCCGTTTCGCGGGTCTTTTGAAAGATTCGCGAATTTTTCGGCAAAGCGAAACGGAACAGATTCGCTCATCACTACTGGTGTAGATTATAAGACAGTGTCGGACTGAGATGACAGGGGCCCACCGTCAAAACTGTAATTCCTCCTCTCCTCCCTCAAACCCTTTATTATCCTAGTCTCTTTTCTCTACATACTATACTCTATTCTTTCATCTATTAAGCTTCCTTTTTCCCATACAGAAACAGGGAATGACCATGAAATAGGGTAAATAGTTAGAAGCAAGAAGGTCCCCTGACACCTGGGCCCACCGGGAGTTCTCCTGGTATCCTGATGGGACAGTCCGACTCTGAAGACAGATCTGTTATGAGGAATGCCTAGGATCTAGATTGTACAGACAAGGGGTATTTCTATTATTTTGAACCTTAAATTAAAACTTCTAAACCAAGTTTCAGGCAGCCCAGTTATCATCTAGTACAAGGCAGTGGAATATAGGACACTCAAAAGTCAAAAAGTAAAAACACACCAACCAACGGTATTTCTGAATGCTTCGATAGGCTCTAGAAGGTGCTTTTCATTTGAGTAAGCTTCTAACAGAAGGTAAAACACATCTTCCTTAGAACGCAGACAGGTTGGCTCTGCAGCAGCCAGCACTAATCCCGCAGTGCTCACATTGACCGCAGGCCACAACGATTATGTCTGTATTTATTACCTGCACAGTGGGTTGTTCTTCTGGTTGAGTGGTTTTAGATGCCTTCTGCCTTGGTGGCATCAGCTCGTGCCGAGGGTAAGTGTGATTTGTGTGCGGCTGACTATGTGCAAGGGGTCATGTCTCTGTATTTTCATTCATTGTGTAGGAATTTTTGTGCCTATATTAGTATTGGGTTTATAAACACCTTTATTGCTAAGAGTTTTGCAGTATTTTACAGTTTATAGGTTATGCAATTTATTGACCAGTTTACCGTTATTTACCTGCAGTGACTAGTGATGAGCAAATCTGTCTCGTTCTGCTTCGAACTGCTGAAAAATTCACAAAATGCATTGAAGTCAATAGGGGACTTTTTTTTACATGCGACAATTTTTATGTGCAACAAATTTTTACACACAATTTTTTTCTTACTCCAAATGCATTAAAGTCCATGCCCATTTTTTTACGCCAAATGCATTAGTCAATGGACGTTTTTTTGCAGCAATATTTTTTTCTTGGCGACATCTTATGTAATTGTAATTATGTAATTTTGCTGCAAATCCATGACTGCCAAGAAAATTTGCTAATCACTAGCAGTAACCATAGTACAGGTATGGGATCCCTTATCTGGAAACCCGTTATCCAGAAAGCTCTGAATTACGAAAAGCCTGTCTCCCACAGACTCCATTTTAATCAAATAATTCAGAATTTTAAAATTGATTTCCTTTTTCTCTGTAGTAATAAAACAGTACCTTGTACTTGATCCCAACTAGGATATAAATAATCCTTATTGGGGCAGAACAATCCTATTGGGTTTAATTAATATTTTATTGATTTTTTAGTAGACTTAAGTTATGGAGATCCAAATTACAGAAAGACCCCTTATCCGGAATACCCTTGGTCCCGGTATTCTGGATAACGGGTCCTATACCTGTACTACTAATGTTGTTGGTTCCACAACATCTCTACAAAGTTGAACAGTTGAGAATGGCAGCTTAGTATTGGCCAGAGGACAAGCAAGAGTCACTGATTACTAGTGATGAGTAAATCTGTCCCGTTTTGCTTTGCCATAAAATTCGCGAAACGACAAGAAAATCCTCGAAACGGTGAAAAATCTGCAAAACGCGGTTGTCACGTGACTTTTTTGCCGCAACCACACCAATTTTGATGAGACAGCGTCTATTTTGATGTGACCATGCCCAATTTGATGCGACTGCAACTTTTTTTGTTGTGCAACAAATTTTTCCGCAGCAGATTTTTGCAGAAGTTTCACAAAACAATTCGCCAATGGCGAAATGTGGAAATTCGCTGCGAATCCATGCCTGCCTAAAAAATTCACTCATCACTACTGATTACACTATTACACCATAGCAGCAATTTAACATTTATGTACACTCAATACTTTGGGCAAATTCTCGTGTGGTTTCTTCATCCGAATAGCCTGGGTAAAGAAAAAAAGAAAAATTTAATTTGCACGAATCGGGCTATTCGAATAAAGAAACCACACGAAAGTTTGGGAACTCTTGCGTGATTTTGGGATATGAATGCTCGAGCCCAAAGGTTTGAGCGTTCAAAAATGTGCCCCTAAATTTAGATCTCTCACAGTCATACACCTTTCTCTCCAAACCTTTAAAATGCCCTGATATATACACTCATCAGACATATATCAAACGTAAATCAAACTATAAGCCTAAGGTTATGCAATCAGTAATTACTGATTAATTGGCTGGTGTACTAACCGAGTTAGAATCCTTTCTAGCTAGTATGAATGTTTTCGTAAAACTGCAGTGAAAATATGTGGTGACAAAAAAATTCAGCAAGAATAACGCCCATTGACTAATGTATTTGGAGTGTGTAAAAAAAGTTCTGCTGTAGAAGTGAGCAGGCAGGACTGGGCCGCCGGGACACCAGGAAAATACCCGGTGGGCCTTGGTCCTGTTAGGCCCCACTTCCCCTGCCCACCGATGTCCTCCCCTGGGGGAGGGGGCCCCTGCGGGGGGTTAGGGGTGCATGACGGGGGCCCCTGCTAGGGATGTGGCCGGCGGCGGCACCTTGGGGAGTGCAGGGCCCCTGGGGCGGTAGCCTCAGTGGGTCCTGCACCCCTCAGTCCGACCCTTGAAGTCAGGGGCGGGCCAAGCCGACCGGGCGCCCTAGGCAACCCGGTCGGCCAACTCCGCCCACCCCCCCAAACGGCGCATGCGCGCCAAAGCACAGGAGAAGGCGCAGGGGGGGCGGACTAATGACAAGCAGCGGAGGCAATGACAAAGTAGCACTAGGGGTAGGCAGGAGAGGTTCCTGTCTGGCGCCCCTCAATCGTTGCACCCTAGGCAGATGCCTCTTCTGCCTACCCCTAGTTCCGGCCCTGCTTGAAGTGAGACATTTTTCCTGAATTTTTCAGAATCTTCACTCATTTTTCCGTGAAGCCGAATGGGACAGATTGGCTCATCACTAGTTATAGTGGTTCTTTGATAATTTTTCTCTATCATTCATTACATGACTCTTTAATGGTACTTTCGATTAGGACAGTATTCCATGCTACAATACGGCACACTGCTTAGATGTAATGGGAGTACACTGTCAGTTTGCTTTATCTTATATATGGTATATATAAGTAATACTCTTAAAAAAAAGTTGATAACCTGGGCACTTAAATTCTGCCATTCTCGGATCAGCTCTTAACTGCCAAGTATTATAGCTTATTTTATTGCTTACAGTGATCTCTGAGCAGATGGAGGGAACAGGTCTGGTGATGTGTTAAGCTGCTGCTTGTGGTGCATTCAGAGCGCTGGCACTTAGCAAGGAAGCATAGATACAACAATCAGAAGCAAGCGCAGACTTACCCGGCTCTTTCATAGACTTTCTCAAATAGAAAAGAGCAACACTATCACTAAATCAAGCGAATCACCTTGTCATATGTTCTTGCCCCTTATGGCAAAGATGATGGAACTGCCCTGCATGCCGATGCTCATATTGTATGTATTCTCTTCCAGCGATAATCAACCCAACTTCTTGTCACATTGGGTCGAGTGTAAATGTTGTTAAATTAGAGGAGATAAACCCTGCAGTTATTCCTCTGAATGTCAAAGATTATATCCCCACTGAGGCTTGTACTGAATATGTAGCGTACATAACTTTATTCCTCTGCAAAAAACACTATTTTGGCCAGATTTCTTTTAGCATAAGTAAAAATATATTCATGAATGTTAAACAGGGCCAAAGATTTCCCACTCTGTATTATATATACAGGTATCGGACCCCTTATCTGGAAACCCATTATCCAGAAAGTTCCGAATTACGGAAAGGCCATCTCCCATAGACTCCATTTTAATAATAAAACAGTACCTGTACTTGATCCCAACTAAGAAATAATTACCCCTTATTGGGGGCAGAACAGTCCTATTGGGTTTATTTAATGGTTAAATGATTCACTTTTCTCTGTAATAATAAAACAGTACCTGTACTTGATCCCAACTAAGATATAATTACCCCTTATTGGGGGCAAAACAATCCTATTGGGTTTAATTACTGTTTAAATAATGTTTTTAGCAGACTTTAGGTAGGAGATCCAAAACAGAACAGAAAGACCTCTTATCCGGAAATCCCCAGGTCCCGAGCATTCTGGATAATGGGTCCCATACCTGAAATAGAGGTTCACAGGAACAGGTCCTCTGTACACTGTGGCTGAATGGGAAAAGCAGTTATAGACCCTCCATTATAGCTATAGTTATAGTTATAGTTAATTGTCTTTGTACCTGAGCATTCATAGTTACATAGTTACATAGGGTTGAAAAAGACCATCAAGTTCAACCCATCCAAGTAAACCCAGCACACACAACCCACACCTACCGATCTATACACTCACATACATAAACTATAAATACAACCACTAGTACTAACTGTAGATATTAGTATCACAATAGCCTTGGATATTCTGCTTGTTCAAGAACTCATCCAGGCCCCTCTTAAAGGCATTCAACAATACAATAAATTCATTCTATTTAGAAGCCCAACGTTTCAGTCACCACCAATGACCTTTCTCAAGAAAACACACAGTTTGATCAAGATTCATTACAATATGCTTGCATAAGACCTGGGAATGCCATGTGGGTTCCAGGGGTAATAAAATAATCACTAATAAAATCCCAGCTTAAAATAACTTGCCCATTGATTCTATGGTCAAGTCAGGGCAGTGGTGTAACTTAAAAACATGTGTATTTCCCAAATTTTGGATATTGTATGGAAAAATGTACCCACCATGAAGGAATCTGAGGACCCACTGTTTCTTCTGACAATGATACTATAGGTTGTGCAGGTAGTAAAATACTGTATATTATGGAAATTGTTAGGCACATCTAAAGCTCCCTCCTGTATAGGAAACAAAGTAGCTTTGCCCATAGAATCCTTAAACTGATTAGTGCCAAGAGAGTTGCACTTTATCTATGGGGACTCAGTCCACTAAAATACATTGTTAGGCTCATTTATTAAGCAGAGAGAAAGTAAAAAACTTAGCATATCTCCATGTTTTCTACCTATAATCATGGGAGTAGTAGGCATGTATCAAAGAGCACTAAACCTTTACATTTACTTATAGTAACAATTAATTGCTGAAGAATAAATGACACATACTCAATAGCCGACACCAGACTATGTAAATGCATGGGGAAAGGCCACAGCCATTTATTTATTCACAAATCAGAATTACCAGAATCAAAAATCAGGTATCAACATTTCATATGTAAATGAATTTATAATGAATCTTCTTAGCCAGGCGCTGTACCTTTAGTGCCCACCATGACTGAAATGTTCCGCCATGACCACAGCCAGAACCAACCTTTACACACCGCCAACCATCAAGACTACACAGCTGTGACATTCATTTTTTTCTTTTTTGTGAAAAAAGGGTGTTTCAGGATCCAATCACTGGTGGGTATGTTTCTGGCAGCATGCAGTTACCTCCTGAGCCACTGGAAGTACAGGTATTCTGGGCTGGTCCTGACCAATTCTCTTGTCACTCTCCTGGTATTCTCTGTCTGCTCCTCATGTGTTGCCCATCTTGCAATCATGACCCTTTATAAGCCTGTCCCTGACCATTGCACCTTGCTTGGTTATTGAGTTTCTTAAGCTGTTTCTGTGATCTTGTCTCTGGTATCCTGTCCTGTTCCTGGTCCCTGCCTTCTGAGGTTCTGTTCCTGGTCCCTGCCTTCCGAGGTTCTGTTCCTGGTCCCTGCCTTCCGAGGTTCTATTCCTGATTCCTGCCTTCCGAGGTTCTATTCCTGATCCCTGCCTTTCAAGGTTCTATTCCTAATCCCTGCCTTCCGAGGTTCTATTCCTGATCCCTGCCTTCTGAGGTTTTATTCCTGATCCCTGCCTTCCTAAGTTATTTTCCTGATCCCTGCCTTCCGAGGTTCTATTCCTGATCCCTGTCTTCTGAGGTTCTGTTCTGTGACTCCAGTCTTGTTCCTTCGCTCCTGGTCCCTCCTTGTCCTGTTCTTTGGATTTCCCGGTACTGACCCTTGGCCCGTCCATAACTTCCTCTGATTGCTGCCTGACCCGACCTTGGCCTGATTCTGGATTATGTCTCTGACTGCCGATTTCTACTACTCAAGTCTGTATAATCTATTATGTGCACTGTTTCTTATCACTTAGTTAATTAAAGTTCACTTTCATTGATTATCATGGCCTCTGCCATCAGTTCCATGGTATACGGTTACACTCCGGGTTACCCAGTCTTACGGCTCCCAACTTCCTGGTATTTCACAGCATCTCCACGGGGCGATTGTGACAGAGGGTGGGTGGAATTGGGAGTTCCTCACATGGCGCCGACCAGACTGCGCTACTTGCTCAAGGTTAGTAGCTTAAATAGCCTCGCATCTGCTGACCTCCGTCTGGTGGGCTATGCGGACCAATCACCTGGGGACTCAAAGCTACCTATGTCTAATCCTTGTACTTAACCCCTGCTCAAAGCAGGCTTTATAAAAGATGGCTGCCCTGCAGTCACTCTAAGGGAATGTAACAAGGCAGAAGCCTTGCCTATTGCTGTGCTAAACGGTTATCTATTACCCCTACTGAATGCCGGTAACTGATTGAATTTTATTCATTTAAAGTCTGCAAATGATCTTATTATCTATCCTCTCAACAAAAAAGTGCGCCACATCTGATTTGGTAGAAACTTTCCCAAGCTCATTTACATAGAAATTAAAAATTGAATTAGTTCAGAAATTTGTAATTCAGATGAAACATGTAATTAAGTTTGAACTACAGGAAAAAGAAATAATTCCGCTACGCTGGGAATTTCCATCCATACGATTCCCGGAATGTCTTTGTGATATTACAGAGCAAGGAAGGAGCATAGAGAGGTAATAATGAGATTTTCAAGAAACTGTTGTATTTTTCAATTACATGCTTTACCGCCATTGTGTTTTAGTTCTTATTTGAATGGATATTGGTCTTTTTGATGTTTAAAATGTCGACTCATGACAATTTAAATTCTTTTTTTTTTCTGATGCTTTCAATTCTCAAGTGTTCTGGGTTAGTAGTTTTAGTAAAACATTTTGCATGAAAATGTAAGTATATTTCAGTAGAGAGGAGCGAATCTGGCCCGTTTCGCTTTGCCAAAAAAATTGCGAATCTTTCAAAAGATTCGAGAAATGGCAAAAAAATAGGGAAACGGCAAAAAATTAGTGAAATGGCGAAAATGTTGCGCGTAATTTGACACGCAACAAAAAAAACATTTTTCGCGCGACAAATTTTGTCTGCGCTGAATTTTCAGGGAAGTTCCGTTAAACTAATTGCCAATGGTGAAATGTGGAAATTCACTGTGAATCCACACCTAGCGAAAAAATTCACCAGACAATTATTTTTGACGCAAGAGACAATTCTTTCGATGAAAGACAATTCTCTTTGGCACAAGACAATTCTTTGACGTGCAAGACATATCTTTTGGTGAGAGACAATTCTTTTTGACGGACAACAATTCTTTTGCCGCGGGCGTCAATTTTTGGAAGCGTGGCTAATTTTTCCGCGGCAAGATTTGTTGTCCATTTCTCAAAAATTCTGGCAATGGTGAAATGCGGAAATTCAACGTGAACCCATGTCTGGCCCATGACTATACTTCAGTTATTGGATCTAGTGATGAGCGAATGTGTAGCGTTTCACTTCGACAAAAAAAATTGTGAATCTTTGAAAAGATTTGCAAAATGGGTAAAAAAAAATTTTTTTTTACGCGCATAATTTTTTTACTCACATCATTTTTTTTACATGCGCAACAATTTTTTGCGCAGGCGACAATTTTTCTGGGCCGAATTTTGACACCCATTTCGAGAGAAAAACCGCCAATAGCTAAACACAGAAATTTGCCACAAATTCATGTCTACCGAATTTTGCCCATCACTTATTGGATCTATTGTCTGGAATTTTTACACAGTGTGATGCTCCGGTGCCACTAGGCTCCTAAAACACTTATGGGCTTATTTATCAATTTTTGAGTTTGTGAATTCGAGTTTGTTTTCCTGAATAAACTCACATATTCAATGCTTCGCTTATTTATTAATAAGGATTCTCGTTCGAACAACAAACTTTTTACAAACTCAAAAAACTTGAAAACTGGAAAGATTTGAGTAGGCAGATATGGCCAACTAGGCCAACTAGGACAACTCCCATTGACTTCTATGGAAGTTTTTGATTTTTTTTCACTTAATAAATACACGTTTTTGAAACATAATTTGAATTATCTCAATAGGATTGGTTTGCCATCAGTTGACATTTATACTATTGTAGTTAAAACCAAGGGTTCAGTTTATTTCATTTATTTAAGATGAGTTTTTTTTCTGAGAAAATTATTTCAAAATCACATTTTTATCAAATTTAATATTTTCAAAATTTATCAGTTGAATAAATCTTTGTAATGTTAACTGAAAAAAATAGGCACCTACAGCTGGGCAAGCTTCTACAGTCAATGGGAGGTATATATTCAACATTCAAGCTATGGAACAATGTGATATTTGCCGCAAACACAATTTTTTCCCCTAAAATTAAGTTGATTTGAGTTTTTTCAGAAATATGCTAGCAATTGAGAAGGAAAATTGTGGTAGTAAAACTCAGTTGAGTTTAATTGCGGTTTCATGTCCACAGTCAAGGGGGAAAGGGGAAATAGAGTCACTGGGGGTCATTTACAAACACTGAGCAAATTTGCAGATGGGCAGTAACCCATAGCAACCTATCAGTGATTGTTTTTTCTGCCAGCTGCAGGTTGAACAATGCAAGCAAACATTTGATTGGTTGCAATAGGTTACTGCCCAGCTGCATATTTGCCCAGTGTTTATAAATGAGGCCCACCGTCTGTCATAAACTAGTGGTGACACTAACAGGCAAGTAAAGTTGGCCTTACATGTGAAGATCCACTTGTTTGGTGGGGTTGTTAATTGAGCAGATGTGTCATCAATATGTCCATGTTAAAGTGGCCAATATTGGGCTAATCCAATCATTTGGACCTGCAATGGAACATGTGATTCAAAATAGAAGTTTGAGATCCAAATTCAGGTCCATCTCAAGCAGTATCAACCAAAGCTGCTCGTATACCCCAGCAATGTACACAGGGGTTAATTATGAATTACAATTGAATGAATTATGTTAGTAAAACACGCACAGAAAATCCTTTGATGTTATATTGCCATTTCCATCTACAGGATATTCCCTGTATGTATCAATGTCCACATAACTCGTTATATTCATATATATTAAGCAAATGGATTTGTAGTTCAAATTTGCCACGTGCCTTGTTCTATGAGCCAACAATTTCCAACAGAAACAGGACAAATTCCTCAGAACATAATGCAGTTTGGTATAGTATCTTTCTATCATTGATATATTATAATACGGAATAACCAACTGGTCCTTCACATAACAATGTGTTATAGAATCTCAAGAGACTCCCTACGTTCTCTTACCTTGTTTCTTCTTTGATCTTTCCCAGTCAGTTTCATATTCAATGACATAATAAATACAATTGGAAACGGAACTATTGCATTTATACAGAAGAATGTAATACATGTGTGAGTTGGAGGAGAACCATGTGGCTGTTTGCCCTACTTATAACAGAATCTCTCATGGACCAGAAATGGATGATCTCTCCATGCGTTAAATCTGATTTGAGGTGTGAACCACGGTGCTTTCCAAATGTCTCCATTGCCTCTAGCTCTGCAGGTAAAGAAATGCCCTCAGTCCTACCCATTGTGTGCAAATGTGGCTTCCTCTGGGATACGAGCAGAACCTCCATCTGCTTCCACTAGCATATAGTTCAAGGCTTTAACTCAATTGAAATTCTGATTAACAGCCTGACTCATGGGCTGTTTAAAAATAAATAGATATTGAGAAAAATGAAGATGCCATTATACATTATATATCATGTAATGCCCCTAGAAGACATTAAGCATCCTTGGTCCACAACAATCAGTGAAAGAACAACAGCTGATGTGCTTTCAGGCTGATGAAGAAGCCCTACAACTACAATATTTGCATTTAAAACTCAGTATTGGTGGTATCTTAGTCCTTGAAAGGACTTTGGTTTGTCCTAAGGCTAGTGTCACACATGGCATTTTTTCCATAGAACCTCCACCTTTGTACACACATGGGGTGGATTATGACATGAATGCATACTCATTGTCAAAAGCCTGATGTTACTTCTGCACCATGTCATGCTGTGTACCCCTCACCCCCACCCAGATCTGTTGCTGGATTTATGCAGGAACTTTCCGGCTGAGGCTGGGGGGGCATTTTTTATTTTTTAAAAATAAATCTATTCAATAGGCACCTAAAGGCTGCCTCTCAGGCACACACACATCAATCAGAGGCAGCACAAACTGATATCCCTGGAGGGAAAGCTTGCCAGGTTTCTAGAGTCTAGATGCACCCTCAGGGCCTCTCTCAATGACCTGGATCCCTCACATTGGATCAGGGAATACAAATGACCTAAATCTCTATGCAGTATTATGGTCCTTACACTACAGGCCAGTCTTGCCTAAAGGAAGAGCTACCTACAGCTATCAATCCTGGTTGGAGCACAGGCTACACTTGCTAACCAATTCTGTTTGCCTTACTTTCCTAGAAACCGCTATAACAGAAACTATTCTGTCCTGACTATTAGTGATGAGCGAATCTGTCCCTCACAAAACGGCACAAAATTTGTGAAACGCATTTGTCGCGTGATTTTTTTTTTGTCGCTCGCGTCTTTTATTGTTGTCCGCCTTTTTTGTCGTCCGCCTTTTTTTGAAGTGACAGTGCAGCCAATTTTGATGCGACTATGCCCATTTTGACGTGACCGTGCCCAATTTTGACACGCAACAAAAAATTTTGCCGCGCAGAGAATTTTTCCGCTGTGAATTTTCATGGAAGTTTTGCAAAACAATTTGCGGAAATTCACTGCAAATCCATGCCTGCCGAAAAAATTTGATCATCACTACTGACTATACCTTGTTCATGGGGTCCCTGCTCCCTTACTTAAACAAAAGCCTCACTACCCTTGGGGCCTTCCCTTTACTAGACCCAAGTCTCAGGCTCCCATCAGGCAGCCACCCAGTTCCTCAGGTGGAACCCAAATAGGAAGCATCACCCCTCTCCCATCACTATCTCATGTGTCACCATACCTCTGGGCCAATTGCATACATTTGTAAATTAACTAACTGATACAGGCCCTTCCGCATAGCAACTAAAGCTGTAGGGATTTAAAGCTACAGTGACTGTTAACCCAATGTATTCCCTATGTTTGTTACTTTTAAACAAGAGTATTTTTTACTTCCATTCTATGAATTCTGTTATTTATATTTGTCTGTACCTTTAAAGCCGCACAGTAATATTTGTAACCTCAGGTTTTCATTTCATTTTTTTTTTTTTCCATTTCTAGGAGAATGTTTACATGAGCGGAACTGAGCCCAATTAGCATAGAAATTAATATCCCCTCCATTAGCCTGAAACGCAGAGCTCAGAAGAGTCTCAAACTTGGTATGATCATTATTTAATAGGGAGGAAAAAAAAACTAAACTGATTTCCCATCTGACTCTTTCGGAACATTTACAATAACTGAAAAAAAACCAAAAACTCAATGTAGTGAAGGCAATATAAACAGTTATTAACATTCTCTTCCCCAGAATTCCTGCGGTGTGTTCCTTCTTCCCAGGCAAATTTAAATAGGCATTGTTGATGTGAAACTCAGCCAGGGTGTATGTATTACAGGCTTCACTAAATGTATTTACAAATGTGCTGAAGGTGAGTTCCAATCTCATGTGTAAATGGATTTTGCCAGCACCTTTAAATGAGTTTCACTGGTCCAGAGATTATTTTCCTTGCATCTAGTGTAAGGAAACCTGATAATTATTCTTCTTCTAACCTCGGGGAGAGACGAAATCAAGGCATTGCACAAAATAGTATATAATTCAGCAAACGTCCTTCGTGATTCTATATTGACGCCTATTGAATTACAGTAAGTGACATTCATTCGTTTTGCTTTTTTACACTCTACAGAATTTTAACCCTTATGGCTCAGTTTCCCTGCCACAATTCATTAATATAATTGGAATTATTATTCATGTAACTGAGCACTGTTTAGCAGAATATTGTATGGCAAGTAACAATGAACATCAACCGCAGATTGAATAATGCTATTATTAGTATTAGTTGCTTTCTAATATCTTTACCATTTGGAGGAGGTAATCTGTATCTCTTATAATACATGTACGGATCCATTATCCAGAATTTCTGAATTATGGGAAGACCATCTCTGATAGACTATTAAAAACAATTCAAACTTCTGAAAATGATTTGGTTTTTTCTGTAATAATAAAACAGTACCTGTACTTGATCCCAACTAAGATATAATTACCCCTTATTGGGGCAGAACAGCCCTATTGGGTTTATTTAATGGTTAAATGATTCCCTTTTCTCTGTAATAATATAACAGTACCTGTACTTGATCCCAACTAAGATATAATTACCCCTTATTGGGGCAGAACAGCCCTATTGGGTTTATTTAATGGTTAAATGATTCCCTTTTCTCTGTAATAATAAAACAGTACCTGTACTTGATCCCAACTAAGATATAATTACCCCTTATTGGGGGCAGAACAGCCCTATTGGGTTTATTTAATGGTTAAATGATTCCTTTTTCTCTGTAATAATAAAACAGTACCTGTACTTGATCCCAACTAAGATATAATTACCCCTTATTGGGGGCAGAACAGCCCTATTGGGTTTATTTAATGGTTAAATGACTCCCTTTTCTCTGTAATAATAAAACAGTACCTGTACTTGATCCCAACTAAGATATAATTACCCCTTATTGGGGGCAGAACAGCCCTATTGGGTTTATTTAATGGTTAAATGATTCCCTTTTCTCTGTAATAATAAAACAGTACCTGTACTTGATCCCAACTAAGATATAATTACCCCTTATTGGGGGCAGAACAGCCCTATTGGGTTTATTTAATGGTTAAATGATTCCTTTTTCTCTGTAATAATAAAACAGTACCTGTACTTGATCCCAACTAAGATATAATTACCCCTTATTGGGGGCAGAACAGCCCTATTGGGTTTATTTAATGGTTAAATGATTCCTTTTTCTCTGTAATAATAAAACAGTACCTGTACTTGATCCCAACTAAGATATAATTACCCCTTATTGGGGGCAGAACAGCCCTATTGGGTTTATTTAATGGTTAAATGACTCCCTTTTCTCTGTAATAATAAAACAGTACCTGTACTTGATCCCAACTAAGATATAATTACCCCTTATTGGGGGCAGAACAGCCCTATTGGGTTTATTTAATGGTTAAATGATTCCCTTTTCTCTGTAATAATAAAACGGTACCTTGTACTTGATCCCAACTAAGATATAATTACCCCTTATTGGGGGCAGAACAGCCCTATTGGGTTTATTTAATGGTTAAATGATTCCCTTTTCTCTGTAATAATAAAACAGTACCTTGTACTTGATCCCAACTAAGATATAATTACCCCTTATTGGGGGCAGAACAGCCCTATTGGGTTTATTTAATGGTTAAATGATTCCCTTTTCTCTGTAATAATAAAACAGTACCTTGTACTTGATCCCAACTAAGATATAATTACCCCTTATTGGGGGCAGAACAGTCCTATTGGGTTTATTTCATGTTTAAATGATTTTTTTGTAGGTTTAAGGTATGGAAATCCAAATTAGGGTAAGATCCCTTAACTAGAAAACCTCTGGTCCTGAGCATTTTGGGTAACAGGTCCCATACCTGTTAAAAGATTGCATACCTGGGATCGATTATTTGAGTATTGAGAGATACAGTTGGAAATATGAGAAGATGGAGGGCTTCCCTAGTTATTGACAAATGTGGCTTTAAATGTACATGTCTTTGGCTCTTTGGCCAGTCACTGGCATTACTATACCAACACTACGAACTGGCCAGTTTCTCTGTGAATCCCCAGTAAAATATATTCTTATATATGTGTTATTTTCTGACATGACTGCACGGCAGATGATATAACTAGATAGCTGCTGAAATTTCAAACTGGGGAGCTGCTGAATAAAAAATCTTAATTAAAAAGAAAAAAAAATTAAAAATAAAAATGCAAATGGTCTCAGAATAACATTGTCTACTTCATACTTACATTACATTTATGGGTGAAGACACACTGGGCTACTAGTAGCAGCTACTTTTTCACAGTTACTAAATGCCAGAAAATCCCAGGCCATAGACAATACTGAGAATTGCCTCTCCTAAAACACACGTAGAGACTGTTATCAGTAAATGATCAGCATTGGCTATTTTTGTAGCCGTGACAAGTAGCTGCTACTAGTAGCTCTGTGTGACTTCCCCCTTAAGGTGAAAAACCACTTTAATATGCATTCATTTTGTTACAACAGTGTGATCCAGTCAGGCAAATTGCCAGGAGAAAGAAAGAGGGCTGTGTTGATGTTCTTCCGGTTAGGAAAGATGTGAGAATAGTTATATGTTTTTAAATGTTTTTAAAAAGGTTGTAAACAAATACTAGTTACAAGTTACTGAAGACACCTTAAGAGGTGCCCTTTTTCCCCAAAGTAAACTGAAGAGAGCTTGAGAGTCTCAAGTAAAATCCCCTCCCCCCCCATTCTCTTACTGGGTTAGTCAATGTTATTACTCTGCTTCTCTAGTCACCTTGAATATTACTAGATTTGAATGGTCTGACACCCTGACATCTCTGAAAACTCAATTTCATGTAATAAGTTCTTATTAAAAAGAGGAAAACAGAGTAGGCATTGATTATTCTTTTATAAATGAATCAGGAAGGATCCAGAACACTATAATGCTGCCGTTAGATTTTATTTCATTACAATATTCAGTGCGTAACCTCAACCTGTTTAGCTCGTGTGATAGGTAGATAATAATGATTGACTCTTCCTAGGCTTCGTGTATGGAGGCACAGGAGTAAAAAAACTGACTGACAGTATTTGAGTCTTGAGTTCACTGCAGACTCTGGGGCAGATTTATTATGCTGGGTTAATGTAAAAAAAAAATTGCCAGGCTTTGCGGTGTAAAAAAAGGCGTTAAATCGTCATAATTTTTTATGCATTTTTTCCTCCGCCGGAGATTATGTAATATAACTAGTGATGGGCGAAATGTTTCGGCAGGCATGGATTTGCGGCGAATTTCCGCATTTTGCCATTGGCGGAATGTTTCACGAAACGGATGAAAAAACTCGCCGCAGAGAAATTCTCCACGTGTACAAAAATTGTCACCCGCTTCAAAAGAATAGTTGTGGGCGTCAAAAGAATAGTCGCAGGCGTCAAAGGAATAGTCGCGCGTCAAAAGAATAGTCGCAGGCGTCAAAGGAATAGTCGCGGGTGTCAAAAGAAAAGTTGCAGGCGTCAATAGAATAGTCGCAGGCGACAATTTTTTTTGGATGCACGACATGTTCGCCGTTTCGCGAATCTTTTGAAAGATTTGCTAATTTTTCGGCGAAGCAAAATGGGGCAGATTCGCTCATCACTAAATATAACGGCATAAAATCGCTCAGATGGTGACCTTCATTTATTTTACACACAGTTTTTAAGGCAAATTTTATTTTACACAGCATAATAAATAGCCCCCCCCCCCCCCTGACTTTTGTTGGTTCTGTTCCATCCCACAGTACAAAAGTATAAAGTTAGGTTTATTTCTGGAGACTCTGGAGAAACTGACCATTGTTTATGTGAATTCAATAGGGAAATAAGTCTGTAAACTCCACTTGGCTGGTAAGAGAGCACCAGAACCTGATAATAAAACAAACTCTCTATTTATTGCCAGTATTTCTACAAAGGAAAATCCAATAAATTGTATAATTTATCTACTCACCTCCATGAAAAGTAGAAGCACAACTAGTTGGTACATTTTAGGCAACTTATTTGCATGTGTGAAACAATAATTCATTTTTAAAAAAATGCCAGTTGGCATAAAAAAACCCCCACCCAAACACCTCCATGTTTTTTGCATGCATTGGACCTTTCCCCTTGGTTCGTGCTCACATTTTGTAATGGGTAGAAACTCTAGACCAGGGATCCCCAACCTTTTTTTACTCATAAGCCACACTAAGATGTAAAAAGTGTTGGTGAGCCACACAAACTAAAATAAAAGTTCTTTGGAGACGACAAATAAGGGCTGTGATTGGCTATTTGGTAGCCCCATGTGACTGCTGGCCTGCAGGAGGCTCTGCTTGGGGTAAAACTGTGTCTCTGTGCTTCCAAACATTGTCTCCAACTGAGACATTTAAAAATGGGAACCTACTTTGAGGCCACTGGGATCACCTCCCTAGAGCTTCAACATGCATGTTTTTATTTTTACTAGCGTGCTGTTTAGAATTATTCTGTATCAAGGCAGTTTGCCCATGTGGATGGTGCTACACCTGTATCAGTGGCCTGTTCCTCAAGACCAATGCAGCCTGTGCTCCAAGACGACCATGTGGTGGCACAACTAGGCAGGACCAGCCAGTAGGATCAATGTGTTGGCCAGGAGACACTTTAATGAACATAATAAAACCAAACAGGTATCAGCCTATAAAAAAGATGGTCAGAAGTAAATAATCTGGACCATGTTATGTAGATGTGGGCATTGTGGTTTATCACTGACCACAACCTTGTGAATAAAAATATGTTTATTGAACCTGTTTTTACTTTGTACAAAAGAGTGAGTAGCTAGTGAAATGTGGAATGGGAATGCGTACTGATCCAACTTATTTTGTTTGTAGCAGTCCTGGCCAGATCAGACAAACTCCCTTTATATTTTATCCGTATTATAATTACCCTGGGAGAGCAACTACAGCCTCCATTTACGTATGCAAGCAAGTTTTGTGCTTAACAAAGCAAATATACAATAACGTGTGCCAAAAAGAAAATAATTATATATTTATGATACAATTTCAAGATTCATTTATAGCTGAAACTTCATTATAATTCAGCGCAATACAATCAAGAATCAAAAATGCCACTGCAATGAATTAACTATGATATATGAAATAGCCATACTTTATGACCTGTGACAAAGTATCGCCGACTGATAGCTGCATCAGCACTGTATCAGGCAAGATGGTCATTTGCATCAAGAACAAGATACAGAACACAGAAGCAAATCACACATTTTTTACTGAATGATGAATAGAGGTTGGAGCTGGGGGCGTCTATAAAGGGACGGATGATACAGACCACAGAAACTGCCAAGTAAGAAGTATGCACAGAATGCTGTGAGCCATTGACATTGCTCATGTGTCACATTCATTGGTGGCCAGAAACTGGTCTTCAGCCCTTGACTAGTAACGTTTTTATTGCAAATCACAAAGAAAATAATCATTTTTTTCGTGCTAACCTAATGTAGGTGGATCTACCAGCCATTTTCTAACCAAATTTTTTCTTGTTTGTAGTTAGTAAGTTAATTCTCCATTTGAAAATCAAGACTTAGCTGATGAACTGTGTTGTCTTTTCTCCAAAGAGATGCCAGAAAACACTTCATTTTGTAGATATAGTAGGGGACCAACTGTTCATAATGCCAAGTGTACACGTGTGTTTTCTCTACTCATATCTGGCTGGTCAGGCATTTGGGATCATGACTGGTGATGAGCGAATCTGTCCCATTTCGCTTCACTGAAACATGTGTGAAACGACAGGAAAATCCGCAAAAAATCTGAAAAACGCAAAAAAATTCACTCATCACTAATCATGACGTGTCCCTATTGCACACATTTGACCTATTTATCAACATTTTGGAACAGTTCAGTGTAAAAATGAAACTGGGTAAAATAGACAGATTGTGCAAAATAAAAAATGTTTTCAATATAGTAAGTTAGGCAAAAATGTAATCTATAAGGGCTGGAGTGGGCAGATGTCTAACATAATAGCCAGAACACTACTTCCTACTTTACAGCTTTCTAAGCTGTTAGCAGTCAGTAACAAATCAGTGACTTGAGGGGGGGCCATATGGATCATAACTGTTCAGTTAGTTTGTATTTAAATCTGACCTGCATACTCACAAACTAATGGAACAGTTATGTCCCATGTGCCCCCCCCCCCCAAGTCACTGACTAACTAAGAGGTTAGAGATCTGAAAGCAGCAAGTAGTGTTCTGGCTATTATGTTATGGCATCAGGTCACTCCAGGCTTTATAGATTACATTTTTGCCTAACAAACTATATTGCAAATATTTTTTATTTTGCACAGTCTGTCCATTTTACCCAGTTTCATTTTTACATGGAACTGTTCCTTTACATCAGGGTGACTTACAAGCCAATGAATCAGTTGACTTATCTGCCTTTGAATGTAGAAAACCCTTTGTCCCAAGAATTCTAGATAATAGACTAGTGATGAGCAAATCTGTCCCAGTTGGCTTCACTGTAAAATACATGAAAAATTAGCAAGTCAGCAAAAATGTTGTGTGCATCAAAAAAATTAAGTGCAGTTCAAAAAACTATGGGGGAGATTTACTAATCCATGAATCCGAATCCCGAATGGGAAAAAAATTGGATTGCAAACGAACATTTTGTGACTTTTTCAGATTTTTTGTGATTTTTTTCATGAATTGTCGCAACTTTTTCGTAACGGCTACGAAAAATTCGCGACAATTTACAAAAAAGTTGCGATGGCGACGAAAAAAACGCGAAATACCGGTCATTACGAAAAAAACGCATTCGGACACTTTTGATCCATTCGTGGATTAGTAAATCGGCCCCTATGTGTTGACATGGGCGACAATTTTTTGTTGCACAGCAAATTTTCCCATGGCAAATTTTGTCGGTTTGCGAAAAAAATCTGCCAATGGCGAATCCTGGAAATTCATCATGAATCCATGCCTGGCGAATTATTCCACCCATCACTATAGTAGACCTCAGGCCTGTATTAACTTTTTTATTATACCTACAATAACAACAACTTTTTTTCTATAACCCAAAAAATACATGGAACAGATGTGTGTGCAGATATGGTTTCTTCATTTGTTCTTCTAAATGTTTTGTTTTTAGGTAGGAAATGTATGAAATCTTAATAGGAAATCATGGGAAGTATTAATAATAATGGAATAGTGTACTTATTTCTTTTACATTGTCTGCAGCATAGAATGCAGTTTGTGATACAATATTATACATATTCAGTTGTATGCAAACCTGATAGACATCCAAGCCTTCTGTACAGACATGAGTAGAAATTTAGAAATTTAGCCCAGGGGGTAACAGTGAATGTGATTTTCTTACACATTAGAAACAACACTAATGTTAATGATTACTGTATATACTCGAGTATAAGCCTAGTTTTTCAGCACCCAAAATGTGCTGAAAAAGTCACCCTAGGCTTATACTCGAGTCGGGTGCCATGGGTCCCTCTAGACTAGCACCCTCTGTCCTTTGTGTGCAAATTAGGCCACCTGCAACCAGACCCTCCTGTGCCCTGGCCTAGGCTCCCACTAGCAATACTTATTTCCCCTTACATCTCCTCCGGGACCGGGTCTGCTGCCAGTTTGCCAATGTGCAATGAGCGTTGGGTAGTACTCATATTGTTTTTGTTGACCCTCTTCTCCACACAGAGCTAGTTTACTGGGTTTTTTTAAAAATAAATATTGAAAAACATATACCACACTGATGCCTCAATTAATGTAATTTTTATAGGTATTTATTTTGATTATTGAAACTTAGCAGTAGCTGCTGCATTTCCCACCCTAGGCTTATACTCGAGTCAATAAGTTTTTCCAGTTTTCTTAGGTAAAATTAGGTACCTCGGCTTATATTCGGATCGGCTTATACTCGAGTATATACAGTAAATAAAAGGCATTTTGGCCTGTTGGACACTATTGCTGATTGTAAAGAATGCTGGATTTAGAACATGATGCAGAAAAGAAGGATAAATAAAAAACAGATAAACAGAAGTTATATGGGAATCAGCACAGGATTCTTGTCTTGGATCAGTAAACACCTACAGTTTCAAACATGGTTAATGCATTTGGTCTTCCAAAGCTCTCAATCGTTTACTTCACCCCTCCAACACCACATAAAACAATGGTGCATTTTTTACATTTATATTCCCTATTTGGTAATACATGGACCTGTGGTTGCCTGGATACTGTATGCAACATTACTTTTTTTTCCCCGTAATAATACAACAGTACTTTGTAACTAATCCACACATTGGTGGCAAATTAATACTCTTGGGTTTATTTCATGTTTGAATGATTTTTAGTAGATTCATGGTATAGTGAACCAAATTAATTATCAGCCTTCATTCAGAAAACCCAAGGTCCCAAGTGTACGAGGTAATAGAGCCGACACCTGTACTTACACTGTCACCTCCCTCAACTGGGAATTGCACATTGAGTTTCTATACCCCCATCTTATAGAAATCTATATTACTTGTACCGGTCATGGATGATTAGTTCACAATGCTGAAGGGAATGGGTATGAATAGAGATGAACTGGAACCTTCTTTGATGTATTTGGTGACCAACCTAAAGGCCCAGGGTCATAACAAATGACACTATAAAACCAAATATCAAACAGAAGAGAATGTGCCAACAAAAATTAGGTTGGCCTCAAATAACCTAAAGTAATGTCAAGGGCGATATATCACAAGGATGGATATTATGGGAAAATGCATTAGAATTAATACTATTTTTTACATAAGGCTGTATAAATAAATATAAACAATACATCTCCACTTCATATGCAGAATTAAGGGATTTTCTTTTGGAGAACGAATATTCTCATCTCTCTATGTGAGTCTATGAGAGTCTCCATGAGTCTTTGCTAAACAGTTATTACAATAAAGGTTCACTAAAGCCATATTCAATTTATCCAAATCAAGAATTGCCTGTAAATTGCTTGTAACATTCTGTAAATGTTATTACATTAGCCCATTGCTATATACATTCCCAAGCACCGTCTCCTTTTCAATATGATATTCTTTGTATGTCTTAAGATTTCATAAATCCATATTTTGTTTAGCCATTTGATTTGGAAAATAAAGATGTAATGTACACTGAGAAATAGACATATGCAATACTTATAAAGGTACATTTGCATCTATAAAGGATCAAATGTTTGTAAATGTATTGAGGTATCAGAGCTGATTTACAAATATAGGGGCTAAAAAGTGTCTATAGAGGGGCCTATAGTTGCCAATAGCAATAACCAAATTTGTAACTGCACCTGTGCAATTAAGCAACGTGGTTATCCCGCTTTTATTAGATTCCTATTGATGCTGAATTCTTAATTTTCAAATATATGTTTCTCATAAATTTGATTGAAAAATGATTATATACTATACTCTTTCCAGCTTTCAAATGAGGGGTCACTGACCCCGGCAGTCAAAAATCTATTGCTCCGTGAGCTTACAATCTTAATGTTATTGTTATTTTTTATTACTTATTTTTCTATTCAGCCCCTCTCCTATTCATATTCCAGTCTCTCATTCAAAGCATTCTATGGTTGTTATGGTATATTGGACCCTAGCAGCCCGATAGTAGCTGACATTTCAAACTGGAGAGTTTCTGAACAAAAAGTAAAAAATTGAAATAATTAAAAAAACAAAACACAGAAATATTAAAAAATTAAGACCAAGCAAATTGTCTCAGAATATCACTCTATACACTGCCCAAACAGACACAGTATCCAATCCATTAGCCCGTGGGCCGACTGACAGAATAATCAGAACAGGAGGAGGAGTCTAAGTAGCGCCAGTTTCAGACAACCAACGGAAATTTTCCTTCAGTACCCAGGGTCGGATTGGGGGGTGCAGGGCCCCCGCACCCCCTAAGGTGCCTACTCCGTCCGCGTTCCCTGCTACGCACCCCTAAATCAACCCCCCCTGCAGGGGCGCCTGTCCGACCTTTCCCTAAACACGTATGTGAAAAGCATCAGGAGAGGACATCGGAGGCCAGAGGAAGCAGCAATAGTGTTGGGGCTTGGCCATTGGGGCCCACCGGGTATTTTCCCAGTCCAACCCTGTCAGTACCTATAATCCACAGTGGTAGCTGGATTATTAGTCTAAATGGAACATACAGAATTAACGAACATTCAAATGCTTTAACCTTTACTCAAGCCTAGACTTGGGCTTAGGGCGGCACAAATTTAGGGGCTGCAACCACACCAGAACTTTGTTCACATACGTAGCACTAGGGTCTCGGCACACTAAAGCTTTCTGTGCGTCCTGTCCCCAGTGCTTTGTGTGTGAGATAAAAAGATTGATTTTGAGTGTGATCCTGGGGGGACGGGGAGTGCCTTTGGGCTCCATGTTTAGAAAACCGGCACTGCCTTTACTATCCCTGGGCTGGTGTCTCTGTGGTTTGGTACAGTTAATCCTTTGTTGGGATTTAACTACATTTAATAATGCATTTCCTAAATCTATATTCCAAGTTCCATTTTTATGCTGTTCATGTTGCCTAATAGATATATATGCAGCAAAACCCTCTACAGGCTTATCCCAGACTGTCTCCAGACACGTTTATTTATTAATATGCATATAAACTATCATATTTCTTCCAAATATAATTTTGAAGTGCCAGCTGGTTCTACGAGTTGTGCATGATGGATACGGAGCACGGTACAGGCAAACTGTGATGCATTGGAATTGTTCTTGCATAGCGAATGACATGAGTAACTTCATAGGAAAACACGGCTGAATAATTGCAGACCAAACTATTCTCTAGGTACAATTTCAGTAAATGTTTACAAGCTCGTTTTAATAGTACAGTAGGGAGCTTTGAGAGAATGGTGTGCCCATTACATTGATTCTATGCTGATTTATTGATCTTTTCTAATAATGTAAAATCTACAGATTGCTAATGCATGTCTCATAAATGGATACATTGATCTGTTCTCCCCTGGAAAAACAAATATTCAGTGTCCCTTGTATTATTTTCTGATCCTATTGATCTGACCATCTTAGTCTCTGTAGACCGTTTCCATTCATTCCAGGCTCTGTATGTGGCTCTATGCAGGGTTTACAAATATTTCTTACATTGCCCCTTTGTTGGTAATTTTCAAGATGATATGGATGAGGAAGAAAAAAAACTGCTTTGGGCCCCCCTAGGGGCTAGTCAAGAGTTTGGGCAATTTTTCTCTAATTGGGCTAAAATGATAAGTTGTGCAGTGCAGGGCTGGACCGTATTTGTTTATAGGTTTATTTAGAAGTGGATATTGGAAGCAATGTCTAGTGATAAGCAAAGAATTAGTGAAACTTTGGAAAAATACGCAAAATGTTGAAAAATTCACGAACCATGACTGTTTATAACGTGGGCAACTTGTTTGATGCGACTGCGTCTTTTTTTTTTTAATATGGCTGCGACTTTTTTGACACAACTGCAAATTTTCCGTGCCAAAATTTTGTGGCCATTTTGGAAAAAATTTGCTGATGGCAAAATGTGGAATTTTGCTTTGATTCCATGCGTGGCAAAAAAATGTGCTCATCACTAGCAATGTCAACTTTGCAATTTGTAAGTACAGCGCTGTTTCTATTTACTAATGTATTTTTTTTTTAGTTTTTTTACAAATTATGGTTGTTAGCACTCAAATTCATGGATTATACTAATTACATGAAAAATGTTTTATTTAGTAAGCAAAAACAAAATAGAAAACATGAAAAAAGGCAAAACTTTGCTATTTAATAGCTGCTGAGTAGTGATGAGCAAAATTATTCGCCAGACATGGATTCGTGGGTAATTTTTACATTTTGCCTTTGGCAGATTTATTCGCGAAACATGCGCAAAAATGTAGAAGTCAAATGGAGTTGTCCTAGGCAAAATGTAAGTGGTTTTTCCATTCAAGTTTTTCAAGTCTTTCCATTTTTGTGACATTTTGTAGGCACATTGAATATGGGAAGAATATGAATTTGATGCATTCAAGTTCTTTTTACATTTAAAAATTGTAGTAAATAAACAAATATTTGAGTTTAGAAATTTTTGGGGGGGAATTCACAAATTTGAAAATTGATAAATAAGCAAGATAGGCTGTTTATCGGGCTGAGTCTTTGCAAAATTGTAAGGTTCTTCATCAGGACATTTGAAGGCCCATTTAAAAAAATCTTATTTTCACGGTTTTAGGGGTTTTTGAAACCATGAATCATTTCCATTTTCATATTCCAAATACCTGAACTGAAAAAGCATGAACAGAAAAAGATGCAGAAAACCGTAACTTTTTTCATATTGTCGCACAAGTGAAAGCATCCAAAACCCCTGAAAAAACTCTAAAACCATGAAGCAAAGAAAGATCTATTAGCTGTAAAAAGACACGCGCCATTGACTTCTATATGATCGCGGTTTTAGAAGGAATATTTTTGCTTTCAGATTTGGGTTGTTTTTTCACAACCAAATTGTATTTTGGTGCAAAAGAAAATAGGGATCGTGCAATGGAACATTAGTAAATGTTCCCCTTAGATGGTAGACTGGGAGGGGGACTATGGTTGTCAATTAGATTTGTATCATAGATTTCAGCCTGTGTTTTGTTAATGATATTTGCTTGTGAAGTTTTCAATAAGAAAACATAAAAACCTTATTTGTCTCCCCTTGTGTTGCCTCTTTTCCTGTCGGATCTATACTTCATATATATCAATTCTTCTACGTATCTTAACCGTCTGTAGTCTTATTCATCAGATAGAAATAAAATAGCCTTATAGAATGCACAATAAATCAATTTCAGTGAAAAATTCCTGTTTGACTTTGAAACTTTGAAACACTTTTTGATAAGAAAAATAGGCGCCGGATGAATAATGTATGGATATTGTATGATGAATGGGAAAAAAGTTTTCCATAAATATATTGTCAATCCCCCCACCCGTGAGTTTAATCAATTAGAGGAGAAATGTGCAGGGAAAAGGCTGATAGAAAGGTGTAGCATTGTGACATTAGTATATAGCAGTTATAGATGTTTTATTTGAAGATTTGCATTACTCAAAGATTTATTGGTTATCTGACCTTTGAGAAACAGCTGTTGGGCTCGATGCGGCAAGGAGCCGCGATCACAGGGATAAGTCTCGGGATTGCATTCATAAAGCAGCAGAAAAGCTGAAATCCGATTTCTGTCATTTTTAGAGATATTTGGATTTTAGTCGTGGGCATCTAGTTAAGTTAATTTGATTCAATATCCTGATAAAATAAATACCGCAGAGAGGCGGAAGATTTGTCCGCCCCAGAGCAATATCTTTTTGAAAACTGAATAAGGCAAACTAATAAAATCATTTCTTAATATAAATGCGCAATTAGCTCCTGAGTGATGGAGTTGTCAGAAATTGGCCAATAAACGAACTCCATGAAGCTGACATCACATGAGTTATTCATCTTAATTTTCCTGCCGTTTGGCGGATTCTTCGCCGCTTTGCGAATCTTTTCAAAGATTCGCTAATTTTTCGGCATAGTGAAACGGGACAGATTTGCTCATCACTAATCTTTAGGAGAAGGCGCTGTGCTATCGAGTATGGGATCTGTTATCTGGAAACTTGTTATCCGGAAAGCTCAGAATTATGGGTAGGCCATCTCCCATAGACTCCATTGTAATCAAATAATTCAAATTTTTTAAAAGTAATTTCCCTTTTCGCAGTAATCATAAAACAGTACCTTGTACTTCATGCCAACTTAAGGTGGCCAAACACATTAAGATTAGTGATGAGCGAACCTGTCCCGTTTCACTTTGCTGAAAAATTAGCGAATCTTTGAAAAGATTCTTGAAGCTGCGAAACAGTGAAAATGTAGCATCATTTTTTAAACGCACACAACAATTTTTTTGGACGCCCGTTTCGCCCAAATAATCAGCCAAAGGCAAGATACAGAGATTCACCGCAAATCCATGCCTGCCAAATTATTTTGCCCATCACTAATTAAGATTTATAGTAAGGTTTTATTGTACATCAAACTATCATAAGTTTAGTGAGTGCCGAATGATTGCAATTTGTGATCCGGCATTGGTCATAATATCGATCAGGCAGGTTTTAAAATTTTCGTCATTTGCAATGAAATTTGTTCATTGTTCAATGGTTTGCAGGACCAAGCAGGTACTTTTTTCTAGCTTCAACTGAACAATATTGCTTGAAATAATCATTTTCACTGATGGGCAAGTCCTTGGCCCGGCACTTCAGGCAGCGTGGGACAGGCAGAGTATGGCAGACACAGGCAGCGTGGGGCAGGCAGAGTATGGCACACACAGGCAGCATAGGGCAGGCAGAGTATGGCACACACAGGCAGCATAGGGCAGACAGAGTATGGCACACGCAGGCAGCATAGGGCAGGCAGAGTATGGCACACACAGGCAGCATGGGGCAGGCAGAGTATGGCACACGCAGGCAGCATAGGGCAGGCAGAGTATGGCACACACAGGCAGCATAGGGCAGGCAGAGTATGGCAGACACAGGCAGCGTGGGGCAGGTAGAGTATGGCACACACAGGCAGCATAGGGCAGGTCGAGTATGGCACACACAGGCAGAATAGGGCAGGTAGAGTATGGCACATGCAGGCAGCATAGGGCAGGCAGAGTATGGCACACACAGGCAGCATAGGGCAGGTAGAGTATGGCACACACAGGCAGCATAGGGCAGGCAGAGTATAGCACACACAGGGAGCATAGTGCAGGCAGAGTATGGCACACACAGACAGCATAGGGCAGGCAGAGTATGGCACACACAGGCAGCATAGGGCAGGCAGAGTATGGAACACACAGGCAGCATAGGGCAAGCAGAGTATAGTTACATAGTTACATAGGGTTGAAAAAAGACCAGAGTTCATCAAGTTCAACCCTTCCAAGTAAACCCAGCACCCACAAACCTATACTTACCAATCTATACTATCAGATACAAAAACTATATACACAAACATTAATACTAGTAGGGCACACACAGGCAGCATAGGGCAGGAGACAGGGAAAATGATTTAGTTTATATGTAGATTTTCGCAAAATGCAAGAAAGGAAATGTAACTTTTAGAAATGAGTTTGTATCAAGCTTAAGGCGTTTTTGCAGAAATGGTGGCAATCTGAAAGCTAGAATTTTAACATTCCCACAATGCCTTGTTAATCAGCATATGAAAGGGACTGCGGAAAAGGGTCTTGACAGGAGGAGAGCTGATTTCTACTTCATTATTTCTGTAATCAGGCAAGATCTGAAGGGAAAAGCAAAGGGCATTTTCTTATATAATGCAAAAAAATTAAGTCTTCCAATCCCGTTGTATATTCTCTATCAGCTGAATTATTCTATGGTTATTTCTTTTAATCAACAGCTTGCTTGTCTTAGATATCCCAATATAGCTCTAATGCTATATCATTTTTGGACACAAAAATACCCAAGTAGACTTTACTAAAAAGGCAATTTATGAGAATTAAAACCTTATTTGATAAAGTAAAATTTTACCACCGCATTTCCAACTGTTGCACAGACAATACAGTATGTAACATTATTTTTCCAGTGTTTAGATGCAGTCAAGCCATGACTATGGTACCAGGGACATACATGACTTGTACTGGGGGTAAAAGAACATTTGTATTGACAGAAAGAATGTGACATATATACCCAGCCCAATGAAAATCAGAGCATGAAATGGACAGACACAGAGATGAATGGCCTCACATGTACAAAGGCAAGTAAAGATGATTGATCCCAGTCTGAATCACTAAATGGATAAAAAGAATCAGGCGCACTGAATGGGAAGATTCATTGGCTCTAATAAAGTACAGTCTGGGAAGGCTTCTGAGCAAACCGATTAAACGAAGGGGGAAAACCAGGGAGGGGGCAATTAGTACAAATGCATTTGTCTGAGAGGCGAGCCTGTCTCATTAAGTGTAGGAGAGAGCGCCATGATGAGCACTAATCCCCACAAAGCTCTCGGACCTATAAAACATGTAGGAGTAGCGATGCTTCTTGTTTTCTAATGAAGTCAATGTGGTAATGTGAAAAATGTAACTGGAATTTGTTTAGCAAATGAATAATCCCGACTGAGCTTTCTCTAAGCTGCTAATGCTCTTCCCGGCTCTGCTTATCACTATCGGAGAGAAACCATTCTCTCTTATCCACTATAAGTATATCTTTGTCTTTCCTTATCAACTCCTCTTCTTCCCTCTCTTGTGCTGAAGCCATTCTACTTTTCATTCCTTTCACTTATCTACCCCATTACTCTTTTTACACTCCATTAATTTACACAATAATCTATTTACTTTCTGGTTTGTCTCTTTACTTTGATCTGCTCTTATCAGTGACTCCTTTTCACACTGCTTTTACCTATCTGTACTTACTCTTATTTGCTGACTTTTTCCACATCCCATTCTTTATTTCATGTATAAAGCAAAATGGTTATATTAGCCAGTAGCCCTCTCTTTTTTTCTCATTTCTTTTTTACTCATTAGAAACATAATTGCAAAAATAACAATCCAGGATACAGATGTCCTCAAATATGATGACTATATATATATTTATATGGAGATGCATACCCCTGTTATAAAATAAAAGCATATTAGAACTCTCCCAGAATTCCATGACCATATAAGGTTGAGTACAGGTATAGGACCGGTTATCCAAAATGCTTGGGACCAAGGGTATTCTGGGTAAGGGGTCTTTCTGTAATTTGGATCTCCATACTTTAAGTCTACTAAAAAATCAGTAAAACATTAATTAAACCCAATAGGATTGTATTGCATCCAATAAGGATTATTTATATCTTAGTTGGGATCAATTACAAGGTACTGTTTTATTATTACAGAGAAAAGGGAATCATTTAACCATGAAATAAACCCAATAGGGCTGTTCTGCCCCCAATAAGGGGTAATTATATCTTAGTTGGGATCAAGTACAGGTACTGTTTTATTATTACAGAGAAAAGGGAATCATTTAACCATGAAATAAACCCAATAGGGCTGTTCTGCCCCCAATAAGGGATAATTATATCTTAGTTGGGATCAAGTACAGGTACTGTTTTATTATTACAGAGAAAAGGGAATCATTTAACCATTAAATAAACCCAATAGGACTGTTCTGCTCCAATAAGGATTATTTATATCTTAGTTGGGATCAATTACAAGGTACTGTTTTATTACTACAGAGAAAAAGGAAATCAGTTTTAAAATTCTGAATTATTTGATTAAAATGGAGTCTATGGCAGACAGGCTTTCTGTAATTCGGAGCTTTCTGGATAACGGGTTTCCGGATAAGGGATCCCATACCTGTACTTTTATATGTGTATTGAAACTTCCAAGGGGTCACTTAAGAACAAGGGGTGCTCTGGAATGGGTGCAAAGGAGAGCACATACAGATATTTATGCAATTTATTAAAGAATAAGTAAACCTTTTATTTTAAAATCCCTAAAATGACGTCTCTCTCCCTATATTGAGTCGGATGTTTTTTCTAATACAGAAGCTGAAAACGTCAGCCGAGTTCACTTAAGGCAAGGGCACACTAAGCAGATTCACCGCTTTGCTCTGCAGGTGGTTTTTATAGACATGAAAGGAAGCGGATCTGCTGTTCTGCGCACACCCCTGGAGCTCCATTGACAGAGGCGGCGTCAGCCTGTGTGGAGCTGCACGGAGAGGATATCAGTAATGCACACACTCAATATGCACTACGTGTAACCCCACACAAGCTGACACTGAGCCTGTCAATGGAGCTCCAGGGGTGTGCGCATAAGAGCGGATTTGCTTTCCTCCACGTCTATAAAATACGCCTGAAGAGGAAAGTGGTAAATGTGCTTAGTGTGCCCTTGCCCTAACTTCCTTATCTAGCATGAAGCTCTGCCCCCTTTAGTATACTGAGCTTTCCTTCTTATTAAAATAGTTACATAGTTACATAGGGTTGAAAAAAGACCAGAGTCCATCAAGTTCAACCCTTCCAAGTAAACCCAGCACACACAACCCACACCTACCAATCTATACACTCACATCCATAAACTATATACACAACCACTAGTACTAACTGTAGATATTAGTATCACAATAGCCTTGGATATTCTGATTGTTCAAGAACTCATCCAGGCCCCTCTTATAGGCATTAACAGAATCTGCCATTACCACATCACTAGGAAGGACATTCCACAACCTCACTGCCCTCACCGTGAAAAACCACCTACGCTGCTTCAAATGGAAGCTCCGTTCCTCTAATCTAAAGGGGTGACCTCTGGTGCGTTTATCGTTTTTATGGGAAAAAAGAACATCCCCCATTTGCCTATAATCCCCTCTAAGTCAAAGAACTGTCTAATGGGCATGCTTGTGTGATTCCCATTGGAGCAGGAGGCAGCAAGTATGGGCAATGTGCAACTCTTTGACCGGTTTCCCTATCTAGCTTCATTCTACATAATATGATACTAATCTGAGCTGCAGTTTTCAACTTCTGTATTAGAAAAGACCCCAGACACAATGCAGGAGAGAGTTATATCATTTTGTATTCTGTTCCCAAGCTGTAGCCTTAGTTATGTCAACTGTGGCCTTGAAGACCGAACCACTTATTTGGCAAAGAGCTGCTCCTTGTTTTCTGTGCTGCGAACAGATATTTCTATGTGCGTACACTGGGAAACTTATGCTTATGCTCATACATTTCTTATGACGTATGCTACTATGTCACAAAGTCTATAAAAACACAGTGTGTCTTTTTTCTGTAGTTCTGACTCTTGGCTTCATTCAGAACCCACAAACGTGTCTAATAAACCTTACCTATCTACTTCAAATGACTTTCGGTATCTGAAATTTCTATAACAGATGCAAACACTGTTTTGAACGTAAGCTATGGAAATGATACAACCCCGACTCTAAAAGTGCTAGACGGAACTTGCCCCGTTTCACATCAAAACACAATTGGGAACAATTTCGTCATTTGCAACTTGGAGCATGATTATGCTGAACTTATTAGGAAAATTCTGCATTTATTTGGGTCCATTTGCCTTTGAAATTGCACTTTGCACACTGCACTTGTTTTTCAAGTAATTTTTCAAGAATTTTGCAAGTGATCCGATAACCATAACCCTAACGTCACTTTAAACTGATGATAACTGATGGCACCATTATGAATCAATGATAAGGATTTTATTTGTCAGCAAATTGTTTGTTTAATGTAATTAGTTACATTCCATACATTCTCTAAGAAATAAAAATGGAATACCATAGGGCTCATTTACAGCCACAAGTGTAGTGGCCAGCTTGCACTTTTCCCCACAGGGAGTTGCAGTAGGTGCAGCTGTCTTGTCCTGCATCTGCCGGTCTCCTCTGTAGACGTTTCCTCCAGAGCCTTGAAAGGTTCAGAAGGACTGCAGCTAGGGGTAAATAGGCAAAGGAGGTTCAGGCCCTGTTCCTCCCAAGTGTTGCGCCCTAGCACATGCCTCTTCCTACCCCTAGTTCGCCCTGGCATCTTCTACTGAAGCAAGTGCACTTGCATTTTTCCATTTGGCTCCCTTTATAGAACACTGGATGCTTGTACTCCCCCCACTGAGAAGGCACAAATAAACAGACGGTAAGTGGAATTTTAATGAAGTTCAGGTACCTGGTAATGCACCCCCAAACACTAATACCTTGTTATTGGTTACAGAAATACCGTTAACTCTGCAAACAGGTTCTAATTGCCCATCTAATGGTTTAAAAAATCTACAGTAACTGCTTATTGTGCACGGCAGTCCTTGTTCTGATGTACTGCATCGGTGTTGCCGTTATTTGCTGTGTGCAAGTCATACTACGGATCATGAAGTCCACACACAGTACGTGTAAGCGGATATGGAAAAAACACACACCAGCATCACACAGCAACTGATATGACATTGTCATTTAATTTGGTTTTGGAAGGTTTCCTTGTTTCTGTGTATTAAGTACACACTGAATCATCCATTTACATTTCTACCGGGCGTTTGTGATGCAGTTTGTGACATTAATGCAGTCGTGTGTGACGCTCAGGATTTAATTTGAGAAAACTATAATTGTCGCTGATGTGGAGACTCCTGAATGTGGTTATTTAGTCTTACATTTAAATTAGTTTTTACCCTTAAGGGGGTAGAATATTAATATTGCATTTGGCAATAGAATAACCGGAGTCTTTAAAGATTCCTACACATTGTCTGTGCGCTTACTATTCTGTGTGACTAAATAAAGAATGATAATGTATAGTGAGTGAAATCTCTAAAATACTCTAAAAATCTCTAAAAAAAATTAAATGAATACAAAGAAAATACAATAAAAGCTATCTAGCTACTTATATGGGATCCCTAGAATATGGGGTGGAGACATCATTGGATGAACCAAGCTACGTAACTGATGAGTTCCTTTGCAAATATGTGTGCCCCAGTCTCCGAGACACAATAAATAGTGAGGAGCGAAATTTTTCAGCAGGTATGGAACAATAAATTTAAGAGTAGTAATGAGGGAATCTGCCCCGAAAAAACACAGAAAATTAATATATAGACAATTAATGAAATGGCTAAAATGGATCGAAGTCAATGGGTATTTCTTATCGGCTTTTCTCGTGTTGACTCTTTTTCCACTCAAAATACATTGGAGTCAATTGTGGGCGTTCTTTTGTGAGTTTTTACAAACCATCTTTCTTTTCACTGCAACTTTTTCTGTGCAAAATACATTCTATGGAAGGGTTTTTTGTGCAAAATACATTGGAGTCTATGGGCATTTTGTCCTGCATTTATTTGTGGTGAAAATTTTCGTAGCTAAATTTTGCAGCTGTCTTGCAAAATTATTTGCCGATGGCAAGATGTGGAGTTTTGCTGTGAATCCTTAACTGGAAAAAAAAATCACTCGTCACTCTATCTGAGTGATAAGACCAATAAAATAGTGCCCAAAGAAAACCAAAGGGAAAACTGTACTGATGAGTGAAATTTTTCGTTGTGTGGATTTGAATTGAAATTCTGCAATTTGTGCATTAAAAATTGCAGAGAAAAATGTCCATTGACTTGACTCATCACTACTCCTTTGGTCACACAGTGAGACAGCCTCTTACCAGAATAAAATGAGAATTGAGGTTTATCAAATGCTTCCAATGTGAAGGGGGATACTTCAACAGAACATCCAGTAAGATTAGCACAATCAATAAGCCAAGTCATGTAAATCTAAAAGCTGGCGAGTTTATGTAGAAGTCAACGGGAGTTGTCCAAGGCAAAATCAAGCCATATTTTCAAGTTTTTTTTTTTAGTTTGTAAACTCACAGATTCAAGGTATTGGAGTTTTTTATTCAGAATTTTTAATAAATGAGGAAACACTCAAGCTTTTTTAAAAACATGTTTATTAGAAGTAGAAAAAACTCTCTAATTCGATAAATTGATAAATAAGCACAACAATGTTTTGGAGCCTGATCATATTTTTTGGCTTAGGAAGGTTGCATAATGAATCTGTAAGAAAGCAAGATAGAACTAACTGGAATACCCATTCTTCATTAGATTTAGACAACATAAAGGACATAGCTCTTTAAATGAGAAATGGGTCATATCAAAATACTTATAGCAGAAAACTCCAACCTTTTTTACCCATGAGCCAGTCCAATTGTAAAAAGAGTTGCTGAGCAACACAAGCATGAAAAATGTACCTGCGGGTACCAAATAAGGGATGCAATTGGTTATTTTGCAAACCCTATGTGGACTGGGTGCTTACAGGAGACTCCGTTTGTCAGTAAATCTGTTTTTTAATACAACCAAAACTTGTCTCCAAGCTAGAGGCCACTGGGAGCAACATCCGAGGAGTTGGTAAGCGACATGTTGCTCCCTAGCCACTGCTTGGGGACCATCAAGTAAAAAACTCCCACACAAAGGCTCTTTGCTGGGTCTTTTCTTATCATTCCCATATAACTAGTGATGAGCAAATCTGTCCCGTTTTGCTTTGGTGCAAAATTCAAGAAACGAAAGAAAAATTTGCCAAACAGCGAAACTTCTCAAACTTGTGTGTCGGGCGACCGCACCTATTTTGACGAGACCACAACTTTTTTTTTGACTTGCAACAAATTCTGTTGTGGCGAATTTATGCTGAAGTTTTGCAAAGCAATTCGCAAATGGCGAAATGAGGAATTCCAAAAAGTCGCTCATCACTACATATAAACTGATTGAAACAAAAGCACAGATGGGCCCTTCTCAAGACATTTGACTACAAAGCTGCTGTGTATGAACCAAAGCCATTGTGCCTGGCTAGTACAGTGCAATCGGGTGTATTGTTATATATATATGTCACTTAATAACCACTAAAAATGGGCCAGGCATTAAAATGAAACTCTTGTTTCCAATAAGACGACATGCAATGAAAATGTGTCTTTTCTTCCATTAATAGCATGGTGTCAGCAATCTTCAGTACATGTTGTGCCGGGAATGTAATCAGCCGCTGAATGGAAATGCTTCACTTTACCACTAATTACTGTTCTTTCATCAGCCTAAAGGATGAATTTCTTTTAATTGACCCAATACACAGAATATATCCGACTTCATTCCCGACAAAGGATCTTCCCTTTTTGCTGTTTTTTTCTTTTATTTTTTTGGTGCTGTAGCAGCGTCGCTAGTGTCAGAATGGGCCAGGCCTCTATGTAATCTGCACGGCTCACAGTGCCCCTGTTGGCTTTATGAAAGGGATTTGATTTCCTTCTTTTATGAAAAGCAGACAGCTGAAGCTCAGAAATGCCTTGCCTCCTTCCCGCTGAGACTATGGCTTTCTTCACATGCCACACATAATTTACACATAATTTTTTATTCCCCTTCTTTATTAATATTTACCTATAAATTTCAGGAGACCTGTTTTAAAATTAAAAGTAGCAGAGTTAAGGGGATCAGAAGCAAAGAAAACATTGTACCCCCAAACAATGAAGATCTTTATACAAATATATTGCATAAAACAGCTCATATATGAAATCCTGCTTCATCTAAATAAATCATTTTCATAAGAACTACTTTTTTAGTAGTATGTGCCATTGGGTAATCCTAAATAGAAAACTGCCATTTTAATTACTAAGGGCCGCCCCCTGGGATCATAGGATTCACAGTGCACACAAACAAGCCAACACATACATGCTAGGCTCCATCAGCCAATGAATGAATAGAGTTCTGCCCTTTACTCCCACACTACTTCCTGTTACAGTTAAAGCTGCATTATTTCCTGTCAGCTGATCTCTGAGGGCACACCCAGCCCATCACTAAATGGCGGCTCAAGGGAAAAGATGTAAAAGGGCAATATTTACTGATATATATATATTCCAGTTTGATAAGATTCTTTAATCGGTCACTTAATATAATAATAAGCTAACTGTTGGTTAAGTATTCATTCTGGGGGTATAGTTTTCCTTTAAAACATGCACTGACAGAAGGGGAATAAAAGCACCAGCTTAATATTTCTGCAGGCTTTGTGCCGTACATAGGTGTGTGATTATTATAGGCATGTACAATGCATATATTTAGCACAGCAAAATTCACATCTCTGCAATGGCAAAAAGAAAATGGAAATTCCTTAATCTTTTGATTAATTTTAAATATCCATTCAAATGGAGACTGAAATCCGTATTACTTTGCCATTTTCATTCAACTCATTTCTGTTCACAGGGCTGTGTCCCTTCCTTATTCTCCTCTCCTTTATTTGCTTCATTTACATGAGTTAATCCCAAATGATCTGCTCTTCAATGAGAATAGTGAGGCACAAGGGGGGCAGTCGGGACAGAAGGGCTGTGGATGGGAAGCGGAAAGGAATGGCCTTATCTCTGCATAAACGGATATTGGATCAGGGATTTGGGTTCACAATAAAATAAAGAAATGCATGAAATATGAACTCTAGTTCTCCAAGTTCTCCAGAACCGTGTTGGTTATACTGGGCTTGTGATTAGGGAAGAGACTGATCAAGACTAGTGATGAGTAGAGATGTAGCGAACTGTTCGCCGACTAACTAATTCGCGCGAACATCGGGTGTTCGCAAGTTCGCGAACTTTCCGCGTATGGGTTGGGTTCGCCGCGTTTTTTTCGCTGCGTTTTTTCACTGCGTTTTTTCTCGGCCTAAAAACGCAGCACAAGCCACACATGTCGTTTTTCAGCCTAGTACTGTAAGCAAATCCCGTTTCCATGGTGCTAATAGTGTGAAATAGCAAAAAACGCCGCGTATTTCCGCTAGGTCTGCCAGCTGCCTTTGCGGTTTTACGCAACGCTGTGTCAACAAAGTATTTTTCAGAGAAATTTTTGCCCTTGATCCCCCTCCTGCATGCCACTGTCCAGGTCGTGGCACCTTTTAAACAACTTTAAAATCAGTTTTCTGGCCAGAAATGGCTTTTCTAGGTTTTAAAGTTCGCCTTCCCATTGAAGTCTATGGGGTTCGCAAAGTTTGCGAATTTTCGCGCTTTTTGGCGTAATTTCGCGAATGTGTTCACGAACTTTTTTTTTGAGGTTCGCTACATCCCTAGTGATGAGCGAATTTTTCACCAGGCATAGATTCGCAGCAAATTTCTGCATTTGGCCATTGGCGAATTGTTCTGCAAAACTTACGAAAAAAATTGGCGGCAAAAAATTCAGCCCACGTCAAAAAAAAGTTGCACTCGCATCAAAATGGTCGCGGTTGTGTCAGAAAAGGCCACGGGCAACAAAAAAAGACGCAGGCGACAAACGCGTTTCGCAAATTTTTCGCCATTTCTTGAATTTTGCTGTTGTTTTGCACTTTTTTAGGTGACACAAAACTGGACAGATTCGCTCATCACTAATCAAGACCCATACTGTATAGAGGGAACTTTTGCGAAAGTGTTTTGTTCTGCTTGGTTCATAGTCTTCTCCTGAGTTGTGCAGTGATGGAAACAGCAGTAGAAGCTACTATAGGAGGTAATATCTGTAGTACATACACACACCCTGCTTAATGGTTTAAAATGTACTGGTAAGTAGAACTTTACCCTTTCTTGCTATAGTTTATACAGGAGCTGTGGCCAACTGTATGTTGTAGCTCCCACCCTTTTCAGCTACAGTCAGGTGATCCAAGTGGTGGCCAATGAAAAGGACAACCATTTGGAAGCTTTAATCTTGAAAACAAGCAAGTTACAGGTAAAAGTGAAAAAATGTATATTGAAGCAGTAGAATTCTTAATAAATCAGATGAAAGTGAGTGTAGGACTGGCCAGACCGGGGGTGACTGTGACGTAGTTGGCCAGCTTGAATATATTGCAATATATGGACAAACAATCCCTGTTTGGCTTATAGGGGAGGGCACTGCTTGGTACTTTAATGCACAGGATGTCTTAATGTCCTATATATATTGATAATGGGTGAGTGCAGAGGACCTTTTGTCTTTGTTAGTGAATGATGTACCAGGTGTATGATGTACCAATAATGTACCAGGTGCATCCTGGATAAAATGACTGGTATCAAAATGGTACATAGTTCACTGCTGGATTTGTAAATAGGCCTCATCAACCACCATATGGCATACATTCTACCCTGCCGCGGATAGTACACATGTTAGGTGACTAAACATTATCCATTAAATCTAATACAGCAAGCAGACATGAAGTCACTTTGTATATATGTCTACTCATACATGCATTTCCCAGCTTGATTCATTTTGGAAATATTTGCTTCTTGGAGTTCCATTTCACTATTATCTACCATAAGATCTTGAAAGACGTCAACCATTGTCAAAACCCATGTCTTTCAAACCTTAATAATACAGTATGCCTACTTGTAGAGGGGAATAATTCTGTTTTTAAAGATTGACTTTCACAAGAATGAAGCTTATTTGCATGATGCAAAATGGCAAGAGTCTGTGATTGGTAGTTATTGCCATTTTGATGACATCTATGACATTATCACAACACATCTCTCTGACACAATCTGTCTGTGCATTGTAGTGGCTTCTGTCTTCTTGTTATCCATTATGTGATCTGTCTCTGCCCTTTCCAACACACGAGCAAAGGAATTTAAAAGGCCTATTGAATGAAACTGGATTTTTCTATATCCAGTTTCAAGACCCTAAAAGAACATTAGGGGGCTGATTTACTAATCCACAAATCCAAATCCCGAATGGAAAAAAATCGGATTGGAAACGAACATTTTGCGACTTTTTCGTATTTTTTGCAATTTTTTTCGTCGCCGTTGCGACTTTTTCATAGCCGTTATGACTTGCGCGCATTGTCACGACTTTTTCGTAGCCGTTACGACTTGCACGAATTGTCACAACTTTTTCGTATTGAGTGCTAGTAAATGGCGGGCAAACCTTTTTGATTTTTTCATGATGGCTACGAAAAAGTTGCGACAATTCGCGCAAGTCGTAATGGCTACGAAAAAGCCGCGACGGCGACGAAAAAAAACACAAAATACCGATCATTACCAAAAAAAACGCATTCGGACACTTTCGATCCATTCGTGGATTAGTAAATCGGCCCCTAGGTGATGGGGAGGTGTTCAGAGGGAAGAGACTGAGAAGAATTGTGGGCAAGATGGGGAAGCTCTTCTAATAACAACAAGAGGGTAAAATACCACCATAGACAAGAGAATTCTAGGAATACAACTGTAGAAAAAAAATCAGAATTAGTGATTATACACACTTCTGCTAATATAAATGTAGCAACTCCTAAAAAAAATTGGTGTTTATTCTTCAGACAGTTTCTCTTTAGATTGGACACCTAAAGGTGGTCCTGGATTCTGTGTAAATGCCCAGTAGGTGACAGTGTGTTCATGCTCAGGGTCTTTCCTGGGACCTCACCTCACTGGGAGGTGGTTACAGGTTTGGAGATTAGTTAAAAAAAGTTAGTGTTGACTTAACTGATTTGATAGTCACTCTAGGAGCGAAAGGCAGAAAAGGGAACATAGCTGAGCAGATCTTTGCTCCACCGAGGAGTTTAGAGGGATTAGGACTCCGCGATGTACAGACTGCCAGCTCAGGGACACGAGTGGGTGAGCTCAGGGGCAGGTAGTGTGATAGGGAGTAAGACACCACCATGGGATTGCCTGTGCTGGAAACACCAGAAGTGAGTTACCTCCAAGGAGGGATGTTCCCTAAGGGGAGGTGTGGTTGTGAACATTGCATTGCGTTCAAGGAGCCATTACTCATTATTGCTTTATGTGTGGGTGTGCTAACCCTTTGAGTTAACCAGAAGTTATATTGCCTGGAGTTCAATAAAGAAGTTTATTTGTTTACACAAACAAAGACAATGGGGGTCCTGGTTATTTCCAACACAAGGCTGAACCCCCCCCCCCCCCTCAGAGTGAGCAGAACAAAAGGTAATGTTGTGGTACAGAGGCTGGAAATTGCAAGGAGTTGTTCCCCCGTTTGCCAGTTTGGAGTGCCCTACAAGTATTGCACCCAGACCACACACACTTCTACTGTCTCTAAAGCTAACACCCAAGGGTGCACTACATAACGCTTTATAAGTGGTTAGCTTTAAGCTTGATGTGCCAAATCCCAGATTGGGTTCAAGATTTGTGTAGTTTATGTGCAGGAATTTCCCAAGCCATAGCAAGCAGAAGGTAATGAGTAGAAATACAATTTAATATGTTCCAACACTGTGCCAGATTCATTGAAGTATATGGGGAAATCTGGACCTGAATTAGGAGATATGTTTTTGAATTTGGCCCATTGTGCCATCCAAAAAGAATGATCAGTAAGGCCGGCTATTTTGTCACATGTTCAACTAATATATATGAAACTAAAAATTCATTGGAGAAGTCTGCCATTTTTATGTACTTATTTATTATGTACCGCAAATGTAGCAGATTTAACATATGTTACTAATCACATAGAAGTCACTGTAGGTGCTTTAGATCTTTTAACTGTTGCAAGTTAAATAATGATAATGTATTCTGTTTAAATAGGAAATGGTACATTTTGTATTTAACCCAGCTTAGGTTACTTGGGATGCTCAGGTAGTCTCCATAGAGACACATTGTTCTTGCGTTCTACTGAATTTCTCATTTGGTTTGGATCAAGGTTATTAATGATAGTTACTTAGGTAAGCATGCTCTTGTCCTTAAGGTTAAAAGTAATAAACCTGTGTCATACTCAGTATCAATAATAATGTGAATTTTGAACTTATGAACAGAGGTTGAAATATAAAATGATCATGTTTCAGTCATTTGCGCTGCCATCAAACAAGCTGAGCACCTTGCATAATGCTTCTGACTGTGGCCTTTTTGCTTCTTACCTAAATAAACATTTTGAAGAATGCATGGAAAGAATAGAATACATATATCTGGCAGATACTCAACTGTCATTGATCAGCTGAAACACTGCAGTCTTTGGCTATGGTGGAAGGGGCTACAGAACAGGAGTAGGGCTAAAGGTTTTCGTCAGAGACGAGGAGGTTCAAAATAAGTTTTCCCCGGTAATACAACAGATTACAAGTAGATCATCAGGGGCCAGGAGTAACATAGTAACATAGTAACATAGTAAGTTGGGTTGAAAAAAGACATACGTCCATCAAGTTCAACCATAATGCCTATATATAACCTGCCTAACTAAAAGTTTAGCAACATTTGTTATATTAAATATGTATTTCCACAATAAAAAACAAACAGTCTAAATACAGTATCTGCAGAAAAGCACAGGCCTGCTTTGTAAGACTGGAAGGTCTACATCAGGGTTCTCAAACCTTTTATATTCATGAGCCACACTCAGATGTTAGAAGTAGTGAAGAGCGAATCTGTCCCGTTTCGCTTCGTGGAAAAATTTGCAAACCTTTCAAAAGATTCGTGAAACAGCGAAAAATTTGCGAAACGACGGAAATGACGCGCGTCAAAAAAATTTGTCACTCGCGGCTATTCTTTTGTCACCCGCGGCTATTCTTTTGTCGCATGGCTATTCTTTTGTTGCCTGCGGCTATTATTTCGTCACCCGCAGTTATTATTTTGTCGCCCGTGGCTATTCTTTTGTCGCGCGGCTATTATTTTGTTGCACGTGGCTATTATTTCGTCGCCCATGGCTATTCTTTTGACGCGGGGCTATTTTTCTGCCACCCACGTCAATTTTTGGACGCACTGCAAATTTTTCCGCGGCAAATTTTTTCATCCATTTCGCGAAACAATCCGCCAATGGTGAAACGCAGAAATTCGCCGCGAATCCATGCCTGTCGAAACATTTCGCCCATCACTAGTTAAAAGTGCTGGTGAGCCACAATAGCATGAATAAAGTTCTTTGGGGATGCCAAATAAGGGCTGTGATTGGCTATTGGGTAGCCCCATGTGACTGCTAGCCTTCAGGAGGCTCTGCTTGGAGTAAAAACGTGTCTTTGTCACAATTATTTTCCATTTCCCGTGTCTTCTCTCTCCCAGTGGCAGCTCAGTATGCAAGTTCCCTGACTATCTGAGTTGTTGCAGTTTAATACATTAGTTGCTGGTGTTTTTAGCTCCACCAGATTCAGCTTCTGTTGAGCATGTTCCAAAACCTAAGGTCTGTTACAAAGGAGCTCATATGATTTAAAATGATTAGTTGTTGACCTTTCTTATGTATCTCAGAGAAATGTTAATGTATTAGACTTATAATGGTTTCTTTAGAAAGAAACAAGGCTCACTGTGTTACTACTGGGAAAGAAAGGTTGGGGTTGGAACCTCTTTTAAAAATACTATATGATATCAAGACAATCATTTGATTTTTATACCCTGTGCCAAAAAATAGTTTTTCCCCTTTTCTCTTTTCTATCCAAAGAGTTCCATTCCTTTTTGTTCTGTCACTTTCATATGTGTAATATATGGTCCTATTTTACACAGATCCTCTTGATCTGTCACTTTCATCCTTGTAGCTGCCGACATATAAACTCCTACCTTGCTCTAATGGGCATTAGCTTTTGTTCTCACTCAGATAATTAATATTTTACCATAACACATCTCTTTTCGCAATTACGTTGGACAAAAATGTTGTTGCGGAATTGAGGAAATGACCAACCCAAATGTATTCGCTAAATATTTCAAGTGAGAGGGAATACATTGCCTTAGGACTGCAAGCCTACTGGCAATGAATTGGCATCAATAAATGTACAAGTAGCTAATGGTTATACATTGAAAAACAGCTCATAAATCACTATTATCTCAAACAAAGTAAAGTGCATCTTTATAAGACCGTATACAGATGTTCATTTTACATTTTAAGTAGCCGATAAGTGTCCGGCACTGTTCCCGCTAAGCGCTCAGAAGCTCAGACAGGATTAATCTCTCCTTATTCGACAGTCAGATCTAAAGTTTGCCATTTGTTCACAAGATCAATAAAGTCTTCTTATTTCTCTCCAAGTCAGATTCCTGTCTGTATAATGTATCTTTTGTTGCAGAAGCAGTTTATGGATACAGGAAAAGCAATGCAGTCAGGAACTTATAGATCTAAAAGAACAATATCAAAATGTTTGTGTCCTTCCTCTCTGGTTGTCTTGGAATTTATCTGGCCTGTTCTGTAGTATGGTCTAATTACTAATGGGTGTAAGCATTAGTTACTAATTCTGTTTATAATGATAATGTTTATAATTATTAGTTATAATACTATAAGCCAGTTGACCCCAACCTTTTATACCCATGAGAAAAGTGTTGGGGAGCAACACAAGCACCATAAAAGTTCATGGAGGAGCCAAATAAGGGCTGTGATTGGCTATTAGGCAGCCTCTATGCACACTATCAACTTACAGGGGGCTTTATTAGGTAGGAAATCTTGTTTTTATTCAACCAAAACTTGCCCCCAAGTCAGGAATTCAAAAATAACTCCCTGGTTTGGGGTCACTGAGAGCAACATCCAAGGGGTTGGGGAGCAACATGTTGCCCCCGAGCCACTGGTTGGGGATCACTGCTATCAGCCAATGTACGTATATTTGAATCTTAGGTGCCCCAAAGTAAAACATATAAGGAGGGGGGCATGAGTGGAAAAGCATCAGTATAGTCTGATCTTTCTTAAATAATGTCAATTGATACAGGCATATCAAACTGTGCAAAAAACTATAGGCCTGTTAGTCTGACATCAGTAGTAGGAAAACTTTTGGAAGGGGTAATAAGGGATAGGGTACTTGAATACATTGCAGTTCACAATACTATTAGTTTGTGCCAGCATGGTTTTATGCGTAACAGATCTTGCCAGACTAATTTAGTCGCCTTTTATGAGGAGGTGAGTAGGAACCTTGATGCTGGAATGGCAGTTGATGTCATCTACTTGGACTTTGCTAAAGCGATTGATACTGTACCTCACAGAAGGTTAATGATCAAATTGAGGAATATTGGCCTAGAACATAATATTTGTAATTGGATAGAGAACTGGCTGAAGGATAGAGTACAAAGAGTGGTGGTAAATGGAACATTTTCTAATTGGACCAGTGTGGTTAGTGGGTACCGCAGGGGTCAGTCCTTGGGCCTTTGCTTTTTAACTTGTTTATTAATGACCTGGAGGGGGGCATAGAGAGTACTGTTTCTATTTTTGCTGATGACACAAAATTGTGCAAAACTATAAGTTCCATGCAGGATGCTGCCGCTTTGCAGAGCGATTTGACAAAATTGGAAAACTGGGCAGCTAACTGGAAAATGAGGTTCAATGTTGATAAGTGCAAAGTTATGCATTTTGGTAGAAATAATATAAACGCAAACTATCTACTGAATGGTAGTGTGTTGGGGGTATCCTTAATGGAGAAGGATCTAGGGGTTTTTGTTGATAACAAATTGTCTAATTCCAGGCAGTGTCATTCTGTGGCTACTAAAGCAAATAAAGTGCTGTCTTGTATAAAAAAGGGCATTGACTCAAGGGATGAGAACATAATTTTGCCCCTTTATAGGTCCCTGGTAAGGCCTCACCTTGAGTATGCAGTGCAGTTTTGGGCTGCAGTCCTTAAGAAGGATATTAATGAGCTGAGAGAGTGCAGAGACTGCAACTAAACTGGTAAAGGGGATGGAAGATTTAAACTATGAGGTGAGACTGTCGAGGTTGGGGTTGTTTTCTCTGGAAAAGAGGCGCTTGCGAGGGGACATGATTACTCTGTACAAGTACATTAGAGGGGATTATAGGCAGATGGGGGATGTTCTTTTTTCCCATGAAAACAATCAACGCACCAGAGGTCACCCCTTTAGATTAGAGGAACGGAGCTTCCATTTGTGGTTTTTCACGGTGAGGGCAGTGAGGTTGTGGAATGCCCTTCCTAGTGATGGGGTAATGGCAGATTCTGTTAATGCCTTTAAGAGGGGCCTAGATGAATTCTTGAACAATCAGAATCAGAATATCCAAGGCTATTGTGATACTAATATCTACAGTTAGTATTAGTGGTTGTATATATAGTTTATGTATGTGAGTATATAGATTGGTAGGTGTGGGTTGTGTGTGCTGGGTTTACTTGGATGGGTTGAACTTGATAGACACTGGTCTTTTTTCAACCCTATGTAACTATGTAACTATGTAATTGCAAAAACGCATTTAAAAAAAATGATTATGAAGAAGAAAAAGTTGAGTGTGCACTTTAAAAAAATACAAATTGTATTTCCAACGTCAGTGCAGTTACCCAAAATGTAAATCAGATGCTCACTAGGTACAGAATATATTTCACAGAATGCTTGGGACCTGAGTTTTTTCAGATTCATTAATTTGGAAAGTAATTTCCAAATTATTTCCCATTTAGAAGAGCACCTTGCATAGTGCTTCTGAGAGTGGCCTTTTTGGCTGCTTACCTGATTAAACATTTTCAAGAATGCATGGAAAGAATAGAATACATATATTTGGCACATGAAAAAACATCTAATCAAATACAATGAAAAGAACATCCGTTGACTCCAGTGCATTTGGACCAAAAAAAAAAACCAATAAGCGAATAGCGAGGAGCAAAATTTTCCGCCAGGCATGGGTTTGCGGTGAAATTCCCATCACTATCATTGAAATTCCAGCAAAATGTTACCGTTCTGTGGCTTTGCTTCGTTATCATCATGTAAGTTATACTGATGTATTATTATAGAAGAAAAAGGAAATCATTTATAAAAATTAGAATTATTTGATTAATATTGACTTAAAGCTGCTGAGCTTTATGGATAAAAGATCCCATATCTGTACCCAAATTAGCATCCAAATCATACCCACTGTTCATAAAGCTACAGGCAAATATATTGCCATGTTTTCAGTCTATGTCTTTCTTCCTTTACTTTTTTCTAAAAACTTGGTCTCGCAAACAACTCTGAAATTTTTACACTTATCTGCAGCATCTGCTTATCAGGGAGACATTTATCCGTCCGTGCTGATTAATCTAAGCCCTGCCGTCAGTCTGTGGCATTCTTCATACACATAAATATTTGGATTGAACAGAAAATGGATTATAGTGCTAATGCCCAGCCTAAGGGAACATGGAGACATCAAACAGGTTGCAATGTTGAATCTACTTGTGGTCTCCATGGAGACAAGGCACTAATGTACGGAAGGTTGGAGTGACAGAGAGCGGAAAGAACATCGGAGCACATTGCAGACTTTGTGTATAGAGAGAAAGTGAAATGCATATTACACACATAATGACACTGAGCATACTATGTACTGTGTATAGATTGGTTTTTCTATAGATGCACCAAGGATTGCAACATTCTACATTAGTATGTTCTACATTAGTATATTCTACATTAGTACGTTCTACATTAGTACGTTCTACATTAGTACATTCTACATTAGTATGTTCTACATTAGCACATTCTACATTAGTATGTTCTACATTCCTACGTTCTACATTAGTACATTCTACATTAGTATGTTCTACATTAGCACATTCTACATTAGTATGTTCTACATTCGTACGTTCTACATTAGTATATTCTACATTAGTATGTTCTACATTAGTATGTTCTACATTAGTACGTTCTACATTAGTACATTCTACATTAGCACATTCTACATTAGTATGTTCTACATTAGTATGTTCTACATTAGTACGTTCTACATTAGTACATTCTACATTAGCACATTCTACATTAGTATGTTCTACATTCGTACGTTCTACATTAGTATGTTCTACATTAGTACGTTCTACATTAGTACATTCTACATTAGCACGTTCTACATTAGTATGTTCTACATTAGTAAGTTCTACATTAGTATATTCTACATTAGTACGTTCTGCATTAGTATGTTCTACATTAGTACCTTCTACATTAGTACATTCTACATTAGTACGCTCTACATTAGTACCTTCTACATTAGTACCTTCTACATTAGTACATTCTACATTAGTACGTTCTACATTATTATGTTCTACATTACAATACAGAATGCATCTAGAAAAGTGGAAAAGATTCCAGTGTTCCAATATGTAATAGTTTGAAATAAAGGAAGCTTAGGGGCATCCACTAGGGGTCCTACTATTAATGCTTAGTACACAGGATGTGCCCTAAGTATTTCCAATCCTGTCAAATGTTCCTAGGCTAAATGATAACTCTCAGAGCCTAATGTGATTGATTTGGTGTATTGGAAGCATTATTGCATTATGTTATCTGGTTCAGTTGACTTTCAGAGCATCTAGATGCAATACAACATCCCCATAGCTACTGGTACCCCCTAAAGCTATGAGCCACCTCTGTGTGCACTAAGAGTAAAACTGGCAGTTATCTTGAAAATTAAATTGCCAGGCTACTAATCGTCATGAAGAAGTCACAAATGGTTTTAGTGTTTTTAGGGGCTTAGCATTTAATAAGATTTTCTAACGTTTCTTGTGTTTTTATTTTTCAAAATTCAGCTAAACTCATTTCCACCAATGTCTTACATTTACCCAAAAATTCCACGATTTATTAAAGATAATGGTCCTAAATGGCTAGTCAAAAAGGGCTAGTCAAAAAGAGTTAATGGGATATAGCCCCCAGATTAAAGGGCAAATCAAACCACCATTTCAAAGAAATATCCCAAAATCAACTCAAAATTTCAAATAAAAAAACACATTTTTATTTAAATACATATTAAAAGCAAACAGACCCCACAATATACCGCCTTATGAGTTTTGTACTCATCCGGTACTTAGTCATACTCACAACTGCCTATGTACCCGATGGGTACGAAATGCGGCGAATTTTGACGGGCAACAAATTTTTTCGCTGTGAGTTTCCGCAGAAGTTTCGCAAAACAATTCGCCAATGGTGAAATGCGGAAATTTGCTGTGAATCCATGCCTGCAGAAAAAATTTGCTCATCACTACCAATGATATTTTTACTGGTTTTAGTGCTATTATGGACTGAGATGCATTGATGAGTTTCTATTGTTTCTTTTAAATGTATTCATAATTTCAATCTCAATACTTTTTAGTCAACTAAAAAATCATTTAAATGCTATAATTAAACCCGATAGGGTTGTTTTGCCCCCACTAAAGATTAATGATGTCTCAGTTGAAATCAAGTACAAGTTACTGTTTTATTATTACAGAGAAAAGGGAATCATTTAACCATTAAATAAACCCAATAGGGCTGTTCTGCCCCCAATAAGGGGTAATTATATCTTAGTTGGGATCAAGTACAAGGTACTGTTTTATTATTACAGAGAAAAGGGAATCATTTAACCATTAAATAAACCCAATAGGGCTGTTCTGCCCCAATAAGGGGTAATTATATCTTAGTTGGGATCAAGTACAGGTACTGTTTTATTATTACAGAGAAAAGGGAATCATTTAACCATTAAATAAACCCAATAGGGCTGTTCTGCCCCAATAAGGGGTAATTATATCTTAGTTGGGATCAAGTACAGGTACTGTTTTATTATTACAGAGAAAAGGGAATCGTTTAACCATTAAATAAACCCAATAGGGCTGTTCTGCCCCAATAAGGGGTAATTATATCTTAGTTGGGATCAAGTACAAGGTACTGTTTTATTATTACAGAGAAAAGGGAATCATTTAACCATTAAATAAACCCAATAGGACTGTTCTGCCCCAATAAGGGGTAATTATATCTTAGTTGGGATCAAGTACAAGGTACTGTTTTATTATTACAGAGAAAAGGGAATCATTTAACCATTAAATAAACCCAATAGGGCTGTTCTGCCCCCAATAAGGGGTAATTATATCTTAGTTGGGATCAAGTACAGGTACTGTTTTATTATTACAGAGAAAAGGGAATCATTTAACCATGAAATAAACCCAATAGGGCTGTTCTGCCCCCAATAAGGGGTAATTATATCTTAGTTGGGATCAAGTACAGAGAAAAGGGAATCATTTTTAAAAATTAGATATATTTGATTAAAATGAAGTGTAGTGATGAGTGAATTTTTTCAGCAGGCATGGATTTGCAGTGAATTTCCACATTTCGCCATTGGCGAATTGTTTTGCGAAACTTCGCAGTGAAAATTCGCCGCAGAAAAAACTGTGGGTCAAATTGGGAGCGCTCGAGTCAAAAAAGGCACAGACGCATCGAAAAGGAGCGGCTGCGTCAAAAAAACAAGAGCGACAAAAAAATAGACGCAGGCGCCAAAAAAATTGTGGACGCAAAAAAAAATCACGCAACAAAGCCGTTTCGCAAATTTTATGGTGAAGCGAAATGGGACAGATTCGCTCATCACTAAAGAAGTCTATAGGAGACAGACTTCCTGTAATATGGAGCTTTCTGGATAAGAGATTTCCATATAATGGATTTCATACCTTTATATTAATTGTGTTCACAATCTTAACATTTATTTTGTTCGCTTTTATAAATTTCGGGCTAATTTTATATTATAAATCTCAACACTAAGGGGCACATTTACTAATCCACGAACGTCCGAAAAGCGTCCAAATTCGTTTTTTTCATAATGATCGGTACTTTGCGACTATATCGAGCTCTCAATACGAAAGTTGCAACAATTCGCGAAAGTCGTAATGCCTATAAAAAAGTCGCGACAATTCGCGAAAGTCATAATGGCAATGAAAAAGTCGCGACAATTCACGAAAGTCATAATGGCAATGAAAAAGTCACGACAATTTACAGAAAAGTCGTAACGGCGACGAAAAAATCGCAAAAAATACGAAAAAGTCGCAAAATGTTCGTTTTCCAATCTGAATTTTTCTCATTCCGATTCGGACTCGTGGATTAGTAAATCAGCCCCTAAGTGGGCCATTTACTAACCATCAGCTTGTTTTCCCAATCCAGATTTATAGCATTTAATGTTGATTTTTGACGCTGTTGTTTTGTGTAACAATTCGAACATTTGTCTAAGTTTTTATGTGACTAGTGATGAGCAAAAGTTTTTGAAATTTGCCATTGGCTGATTGTTTTGCAAAATGGCCACAAAAAAATTTAAAAAATGGTGCTTGTAAAAAAAAAAATTTTTGCACACGTCATTTTTTTATGGGCGTGGCAGTTTTTGTGACGCAAACATAGGGTTGAAAAAAGACCATTGTCCATCAAGTTCAACCCAACAATTTCCTTTGACGCACGTCATTTTCTGTGTTTTGCAACATTTTTTGCCGTTTCGCAAATGTTTCGGTGAAGCGAAACAGGACTTATTCGCTCATCATTGTCATGGGACAAGTAAAAAAAATACAGATTTTTCAAGACTTTTCTGTGTTTTTTTTTTTCATGTGGATTTTTTCAGTTCAGACTTTTTAGTAAATGTAAAACATTCATGGAAACGAGTTTATTCAAACTTTGAATTCAAAAAATGAGAAATGTTAGAGTTTTGATAAATCTGCCCCCAAGTTCCCTTTATATGATCCCAAATCCCAACCATTGTTGCCTATTCTAATATTAAATTCTAAATGCAACAATAGCGGCTGCTCACGTGACCTCTTTATAGTTCTGTGTGCTTGAAGGATTAATGATGATTTTCCCTGAACTTTAGCAGTTAACAGAGTTTATTTTAATTTTGGCAGAAATTGATTATTAAATCTACATTAATCTGGAATAATACATTTAGGCAATGTTCATTGATGCTATATAAAACATTAAAATGTAATTTTAGCCCCTCATAAAGGTTTGAATTATGAATGGAGAACTGTTAATTAGTATCTGAATTGTTAATTTTTGCACAGCGTTCATTTTGTATCAGCGATCTGGCTATGTCTCGCTATGGCTGGCTATGTCTAGCTATGGCTGGCTATGTCTCGCTATGGCTGGCTATGTCTCGCTATGGCTGGCTATGTCTAGCTATGGCTGGCTATGTCTAGCTTTGGCTGGCTATGTCTAGCTTTGGCTGGCTATGTCTAGCTATGGCTGGCTATGTCTAGCTTTGGCTGGCTATGTCTAGCTTTGGCTGGCTATGTCTAGCTATGGCTGGCTATGTCTAGCTTTGGCTGGCTATGTCTAGCTATGGCTGGCTATGTCTAGCTTTGGCTGGCTATGTCTAGCTATGGCTGGCTATGTCTAGCTTTGGCTGGCTATGTCTAGCTATGGCTGGCTATGTCTAGCTTTGGCTGGCTATGTCTAGCTTTGGCTGGCTATGTCTAGCTATGGCTGGCTATGTCTAGCTATGGCTGGCTATGTCTAGCTTTGGCTGGCTATGTCTAGCTATGGCTGGCTATGTCTAGCTTTGGCTGGCTATGTCTAGCTATGGCTGGCTATGTCTAGCTATGGCTGGCTATGTCTAGCTTTGGCTGGCTATGTCTAGCTTTGGCTGGCTATGTCTCGCTATGGCTGGCCATGTCTAGCTTTGGCTGGCCATGTCTCGCTATGGCTGGCTATGTCTCGCTATGGCTGGCCATGTCTAGCTTTGGCTGGCCATGTCTCGCTATGGCTGGCTATGTCTCGCTATGGCTGGCCATGTCTCGCTATGGCTGGCTATGTCTCGCTATGGCTGGCTATGTCTCGCTATGGCTGGCTATGTCTAGCTATGGCTGGGTATGTCTCGCTATGGCTGGCTATGTCTCGCTATGGCTGGCTATGTCTCGCTATGGCTGGCTATGTCTCGCTATGGCTGGCTATGTCTCGCTATGGCTGGCTATGTCTCGCTATGGCTGGCTATGTCTCGCTATGGCTGGCTATGTCTCGCTATGGCTGGCTATGTCTAGCTATGGCTGGTTATGTCTCGCTATGGCTGGCTATGTCTCGCTATGGCTGGCTATGTCTAGCTATGGCTGGCTATGTCTCGCTATGGCTGGCTATGTCTCGCTATGGCTGGCTATGTCTCACTATGGCTGGCTATGTCTCGCTATGGCTGGCTATGTCACACTGTGTTATTGTTTTTAAGTAGCCTTGTTTTTTTGAGTTAACAAAGACTGTGGACATTTCTTTCAAGCCATAGAAACATTTATATATTGTATTTTTGTGCAATTTAAGATCCTAACAAATCTCTTGGACAAAAGAAATGATCCTTTGAAAATATGTAAATATATAAATACAAAATAATTTATAAAATGATCAACATTTTAACAATAACCATCCATGTTATGCTCATTGGAATGCTTGCAAACTCCAAACCACCAACAATGACTGTCTGCCATGCCGGCCAACTTCCGCAGCAGCTTCAGGTGGGCAAGTGAGAGCAGGCAACCGGAATCCACTGCTCTCCTGGGACCCTTGTCCAAAGAGGATACCCTCCACCTTTTGACACCCATGTGCCAAAACTGGGGCTTAGCCCCCACCTTCCAGCAAGCATTCCTACTGCAAGCTGTGATGGCATAAACAAACCCCTCCCCAACCCAGTCCACCTTGCTTGTATTCAAGGGCGGGCGGGACAATGCTCCTTGACTCTCCACAAGGTAATGGTACCACCTCTTCCGCTGCTGTTAGCTTCCTTATCCTGGTCCCTCCTCTTACTTACAAGCCCTCCTTCCCCCGGTCTTAGCCTCTATAATTAAACCCTTCCACTTCCCCTGCTGTTCCTAGCACCGTCAAGGCTCCTGCTACCTTATAGGTACGGAGCACCCTTCTGATCAATGGAGCACAACTGCACCTCTTGATGCTTGAGTTACATACTTATTGGACCTTCCTGCAGCTTCGGGGTTCAAGGTGAATCCAGTGAATTGAATGCAAATGGTCCTTTCGAATGGAAGCTCAGGAACTGAGGGCTATATGCAAGAAAAATGCAAGAATTGTGGTGATTATTTGGGTCCAAAATTGCACTTCACATTGACCGAAACCACAAAAAACCACAAAAAAATGCCATTGGCAGACCCTCCCTATAAAGTTATTATTTACAATGAATTTCACCAGGTATAAAATCAGGCTTATCTGAGACTGATGCAGTTCTGTGCCAAGCAGAAGCAGAATATGCTACAGAGCTTCACAGCAGTCCCTGGCATATCATGACAAAAAATAAAATAAATCTATTTTCTACGAGGACATCACAGCTGTGATTTTAATCAGCACATTAGCTATGTATTATTCTTTATGAGACTAGGCACTTACAATATATTTTTGGGTGTACATCTGTAACAGTCAAAATCAAATCAAATTTCGTCGTGGTCTGCCTAATAGGCTAACCTTTCCATATCACAAGCAATTCTAGCTCACGCTTTCTGGATTTTACAAGCCTCTTGAGAAGTTTAAAGGCTCAGATGGTGTACTAATGTGATTAAGATAATGTTTCAGAACAAGAGCATCAATAATAAAAGCTTGGTTGCCTGGATATTTTAATTGTATTGTGTGTAGCTCTCAATACCCTTCTATATTAATAGCAAATGTTATTTACTCATTTAACCTCTGTGCAGCACGAAACGTGAACCCAAGGGCATCATTCCGCTGGCTAACCCTATATACCACTTACCTTCCCCACAATCCACTGCAGTCAGCCTGATATTTATAAGCTATCAATAACCTCTTACAAAACACATTGACCTGTGTGTGTGTTTTTAAAACCTAACAATATTTATCATGGCAACTTCTTGATAAATAAGGCATCAACCAGGTAATAGTAAATGATTATCAGCACTTTGAAGGTATCAGAAAATGTCCTTGTTAATCAGTAAAGAAAAACCTACTTTTCAGTGATAAATATCAACAACTGGGCTTAGATTGGCCATACTCGGGTTAAAATCCTGCATGAGGTAGGGAACCCAGGGAAAACTTGCAGATCAGTCATGTTTCAGACAACCAGCTTGGGTGCACGGGCAGAATGTACCATCAAATATATAATTACCCTTTATTGGGGGCAGAACAGCCCTATTGGGTTTATTTAATGGTTAAATGATTCCCTTTTCTCTGTAATAATAAAACAGTACCTGTACTTGATCCCAACTAATATATAATTACCCCTTATTGGGGGCAGAACAGCCCTATTGGGTTTATTTAATGGTTAAATGATTCCATTTTCTCTGTAATAATAAAACAGTACCTGTACTTGATCCCAACTAAGATATAATTACCCCTTATTGGGGCAGAACAGCCCTATTGGGTTTATTTAATGGGTAAATGATTCCCTTTTCTCTCTAATAATAAAACTGTACCTGTACTTGATCCCAACTAAGATATAATTACCCCTTATTGGGGGCAGAACAGCCCTATCGGGTTTATTTCATGTTTAAATGATTCCCTTTTCTCTGTAATAATAAAACAGTACCTGTACTTGATCCCAACTAAGATATAATTACCCCTTATTGGGGCAGAACAGCCCTATTGGGTTTATTTAATGGTTAAATGATTCCCTTTTCTCTGTAATAATAAAACAGTACCTGTACTTGATCCCAACTAAGATATAATTACCCCTTATTGGGGGCAGAACAGCCCTATTGGGTTTATTTCATGGTTAAATGATTCCCTTTTCTCTGTAATAATAAAACAGTACCTGTACTTGATCCCAACTAAGATATAATTACCCCTTATTGGGGGCAGAACAGTCCTATTGGGTTTATTTAATGGTTAAATGATTCCCTTTTCTCTGTAATAATAAAACAGTACCTGTACTTGATCCCAACTAAGATATAATTAATCCTTATTGGGGGCAGAACAGCCCTATTGGGTTTATTCAATATTTCAATTATGTTTAGCAGACTTCAGATATGGAGATCCAAATTATGGAAAGATCCCTTATCTGGATAACATACCTGTTATCCCATACCTGTAGTAGAAGTAGGCCTAATATTATTTCAGCAAGATGTTGCATTAAAAGGTTTTATAATTGGCAACATAAATGTCTTTTTAATTCTTGACATTTCCCAGATACTTATTATTATTATATATTGGGGGGGGTATCTACACAGGATTTCACCATTATTAACCATGTGTAAAACTGATCATATATGTATGCAGATATAAATACAGTATTTGTTCATAATTTTAATAGCATATCAATGTGTAACAATGTCCTTGAAGTGTTCTTTATCCAAGTAACAACATTTCATAACCCATGGTGAAGTTTTATAGCTGTGCTATCACAAACAGAATGCCCTACAGCAATGCTTCTCAAACTGTGAGGCTTAGGCTTGAGTGGCCAGCCTGATCCCCATACATATTTACAAGCACGATGGAACGGGATTTTACACTTTAGTTGTGAGTCTTTTAGATTTAGTCTTGCATTGTGTTCCCTATAGACAGTACTATCCCTAATTTTAATGGGTGGCATCTTGAAATCTATGATAGCCATATGTGGCTTTGGTTAAAAAAAGGGAAGAAGGGCAATAAGTACACAACTGCCCTAGAAGGCACCTAACACAAAATATACCCTTTTCAACATAAACATAATTAATTGGGCCTATGTAAAAAATTTAATAAAGATGTTCTGAGCCTCCAAAACAAAATTATATTACATAACCTTAATTTTTGTTTCTACACAGATATACAGGTATAGGACCCATTTTCCAGAATGCTCTGGACAAAGGGTATTCCAGATAAGGGTTTTTTTTCCATAATTTGGATGTCCATACCTTAAGTCCACTAAAAAATCAATAAAACATGAATTAAACCCAATAGGGCTGTTCTGCCCCCAATAAGGGGTAATTATATCTTAGTTGGGATCAAGTACAGGTACTGTTTTATTATTACAGAGAAAAGGGAATCATTTAACCATTAAATAAACCCAATAGGGTTGTTCTGCCCCCAATAAGGGGTAATTATATCTTAGTTGGGATCAAGTACAGGTACTGTTTTATTATTACAGAGAAAAGGGAATCATTTAACCATGAAATAAACCCAATAGGGCTGTTCTGCCCCCAATAAGGGGTAATTATATCTTAGTTGGGATCAAGTACAGGTACTGTTTTATTACTACAAAGAAAAAGGAAATCGGTTTTAAAATTTTGAATTATTTGATTAAAATGGAGTCTATTGGAGATGGGCTTTCCATAATTTGGAGCTTTCTGGATAATGGGTTTCCGGATAAGGGATCCCATACCTGTACTTGACTCCTCAGATAGATATAAAACCATGACAGCTTGTGTCTGACTCTCAAGGACCATTTCCCCACACCACCTTAGTCTGGCAGAGGATCTGTGACCCGACCACCATGGAGAGAAGAGCGACTTCAAGTTCCAGAATCCATTGTGAAACAATGTGAGAAAGAGGTTTATTGTGACAGCCTAAGGGGGTGTGGAAATGGTCCCTGAGTCAAAGTCAGACTATTATGGTTTCCTCGGTATACAGAAAAACAGCAGAAGCTATGAATATGAGTATACAAATGCTTGAAATGATTTAATGGGAACTTACATAGACTCGATTTGAGGACTTCTTCCCTCTATCTCGACGTGTCGCCCTATGGCTGCATATGTAGATAGTTTTGTCTCAGTCCAGGAAACAGGCCATTAATTGTCCTCTGCTTTTTCTGACCAAATTTTGTCTTTCTTATGATAATAAAAACCAGTCTCAAACATCACTCATTCCAGCTAAGTCTATTCTTCATTTATGAAATTATCTGCCAGTCACCATTATTTCTGAACACATTACTTAGCCGCTTAAAAGAAACACTCAGAACTAATTTACTTGAGATGGGCATTCAATTTATATTATAATTGTACGGCACTTGAAGGCATTGTTTGTTATTCTGAACTTTTTTCCTTTACTGTAATATATATAAGAAGTTATATTTTCTCCAAATGGATTCTCTTTGAAAGAAGAAAAATGTTTCTCATTGTTCTTATTTGCATTCTTCATTTACTGATTGTTTTATTGCATAAGCAAAGTCAGGTTTTCCATACAATAATGAATTAAACCAGTTATTAACGTTCAGTCTTCTCTCGCTCTTTGTTTTTCAGAAATTAACTGGAAAGCTTGGGATTATCTCAAGCACTGCTGGGATTTCCTCAGCTGGTTATAAAGCTTTGTGCTTCATCGATGATTCTAAATGTTATTGTTATGTGTCTTACTTGGTCTTAGCTTGTTTGCTTATAGGTAAGAGATCTATTAAACACAATCATTGGGACCTGGGGTTTTCTAGATAAGGGGTTTTTCTGTACTTTGGATCACTATACCTTATTAAATAAACTCAATAGGATTATTTAGCCACCAATATGGATTCTTGCAGCTTAGTTACCCTCACGTACAAGGTACTCTTTTGCAACAGATAATTTAAAAATAATAGAATTATTTGCTCAAATTTGGCTATGTGGGAGATGGATAGTCCTATACTGTTGCCATTTAAAGAAGAAGGAAAGTCATTTTGGCATGTTACTGCCAATAGATTTGCCACATTAGTGCCACCTAGAACTCTATATTTATTCTGCAGAAAGCATTACCATACCTGAGTAAAGAGCCCTAGAAGCTTTCTCTGTTTGTTTAAGATAGCAGCTGCCATTTTAGCTTGGTCTTCATAGCTTCCTGCTGCAGCTCTACTCCTTATAGCTCAGATCACACATTCCTAAGGGAGGGGAGAGTGAGTGTTATAAATTCTGAGGGGGGGGGGAGCAGGAGAGTGGGGAGAGGAGTGAACTGCATAGACTCTGGCCTCGGTAATGAAGGATTTTTCTGAGAGAGGAAGTCAGATACCCTAAGAACATGTTTACAAAAAAGGAGACAATAAATCCTGTGTTTCTTTTGATAGAGGACTCTGTGAGTGCTTATGGCTGTATTTACATAGACCTTTCTGATAAAGCTTACTTAGTTTTTACCTTTCCTTCTCCTTTAAAGGTTCTTAGAAAACACTAATTTCACCAACTCATTTTTCAGCAATTCCTTGTCCACATGTGGATGGGTACAGTTTGATAAATATGCCCCTTTTGCTGAGAAAGCAATCTAGTATAGTGGCAATCTAGTGATGAGATCATTTTTTTGCCAGGTATGGATTTGCGGATTTTTCCATAGATACCAATGTATTGGGCACAGAAGAGGTTTCTGTGGAATAAAGTTATTACTATGCTCTATGTGGAGCTCTAATCCCACATTTTGATAACTCTACCCCAATAAGTACATTGGCCTCAATTGCATCAATGAGCTCACTACGTAGGGAAGCTGAACTGGTGAGACCTTTTAGTGCCATCTTTTGAACACATTGCATTTTAATGAGTTAGTGGTTGACAGGGTAAAAGATGCTGCCATCCAGGTTGAAATCATTTTTGACTTATGGTAAGAGCAAACGAAATTAGATACATTGTAATATTGAGAATTCCATCAATGTAATGCTAGCGGTCAAGGAAAGTCAATAGTGATGAGCGCATTTTTTCGCCAGGCATGGATTCACAGAAATTTTTTTCGCCAGGCATGGATTCACAGCGAATTTCCGCATTTTGCCATTGCCAAATTGTTTCACGAAACTTCTGTGAAAATGTTGCTGCAGAAAAATTCGTCACGCCAAATTTTTTTTGTTGCGGGTCAAATTGGGTGCAGTCGCGTCATTACGGGCGTGGTTGCATCAAAACGAGTGTGGTCGCGTCAAAAAAGGACGTGGTTGTGTCAAATTGGGCGTGGTTGCGTCAGAAAAAGGCGTGGTCGCATCAAAAAAGTGCGGGCGACAGAAAATAGATGCTGGCGACAAAAAATAGACGCTGGCGACAAAAATGATGCAGGTGACAAAAAAATCGTGCGACAAATGTGTTTCGTAAATTTTTCGGCTTTTTGCGAGTTTCCTTGCCGTTTCGCAAATTTTATGGCGAAGCGAAACAGGACAGATTCGCTCATCACTAAAAGTCAATACAATGAGAGTGAGTCCCACTCCCAACAAGGCCTGTATTGGCAATCTGTGGGTTCAGGCAAATGCCAGAGGGGCTGCTGTAAGATGCCATAGGCAGTCACTATATATTGGGCTGGGGGCGGGGGCACATCATTAGCAGTCCTGGGGTTCATCTTAATCCCAATAAAAATTTGCTCCATATAGATATACAGTAGCTCACTGGGTTGCCTTTGGCTGTATTAGCAGCAACAAAAGTGGGTTTGTGAAAGGCTGAAGCAACCAGGCTTATGCCTATAATATCATGCCCAGTAATTATGTACAGTATGTAAGGGAACCCATAGCAAAGCCACGGCATTGAGGGCACAGTCAGGTAAAAGATGAATTGGGACTGTGAAAAAATGAAACAATTTCTCCATATTGATACTGTCAGCTCTGACTATAATACCGAACAGGACAGAGGAATAATCACCGAGAGTGAATCATACAACTTGTTCTTTAGGGCACCAGCTACTTGTATTTTTTAACAAGTGTCAAACACAAATTTTGTTATATAACAAAGCCATTTTCACAGCTCTGAAATAACATGTTCTCACTTTACAACAATCACTGAATCAACAAGCAGCAGAATTGAGAATAAGGGAAATTGATTCCCACATCTTGCCAGAAACAACACAGACATCATTTCCATTGTATCTTGTTTTTCTATGAAATTATGGAAGCTTTTAAAGGCATATGTGGAAATGTATGGTTTTTAGAAAAGAACAGTCTTTTTTTTTTGTTAAACCCGTCCTGTCTCTTTAATGTATTGTGAGGACATTCAGTTGCTCCCATTCCATGGTTAATTGGCTCATATTGGCAATTTATTCAGGTCTAGCAACCTACAGCAAATAATCAGCAGGGAGCACTTACTTCTACAGGAAACAACTAATTGGTTGCTATGGGTTACTAGAACTGGGACAACTTTGTGTGTTTACATCCCCCCATGTGATGGTATGCTCCACTGGGCAGTGACTAGTGATGAACGAATTTTTTCACCAGGCATGGATTTGCTGCAAATTTCCGCATTTTGCTATTGGCGAATTGTCTTGCGAAATGTCCACAAAAAATTTGTCGCACGTCAAAAATAGGAGCAGTCATGATTGGGCATGGTGGAGTCAAGTTGGGCGTGGTCGCATGAAAATAGGCACGTAATAGGTCACATAAAAAAATCATGCGACAAACGCGTTTCGCGAATTTGGCACCGTTTTCGCTAATTTTTCTGTTGCTTCATACATTTTTCGGCAAAGCGAAATGGGACAGATTCGCCCTTCACTAGTAGTGACTGATGCAAAAATGTATAAGTATAAATATAGTTTCCATCAGTTTGACAAACTGAAAGCAGCTGAGCTGGATGCAACACGCAATGTTAAACGAATTCTAGGGAAAATGGTGCATTGTGGGAAAAAAACATGACGTGTCTGATAATGTAGAGTAGGTGAATGTGCCTTAATGTGTGATAGATCCATAGCAAGATGCATAGATAGATACTAGTGATGAGCGAATTTTGTCGCCAGGCATGGATTTGCAGCGAATTTCCGCGTTTCGCCATTGGCAAATTGTTTTGCAAAATCTGGTGCAAAAATATTTGTCACGTGTCACAAAAACACGTGTCGTCTAAAAATAGTTGAGGTCTAAATAGGTATGGTCACATGGGTGCGGTCACAATTTTTTCGTCGAAGCGAAACGGGACAGATTCTCTCATCACTAATAGATATATAAAGATAAACAGTAAGCTAAACAGTAGGCATATAGATACAGGTATGGGATCTGTTATCCAGAATGCTCAGGACGTAGGGTCTTCCGGATAAGGGATCTTTCTGTAATTTAGATCTCCATTCCTTAAGTCTACTAAAAAATCCTTTAAACATTAAATACACCCATTTGGGATCAAGTACAGGTACTGTTTTATTATTAAAGAGAAAAGGGAATCATTTAACCATTAAATAAACCCAATAGGGCTGTTCTGCCCCAATAAGGGGTAATTATATCTTAGTTGGGATCAAGTACAGGTACTGTTTTATTATTACAGAGAAAAGGGAATCATTTAACCATTAAATAAACCCAATAGGGCTGTTCTGCCCCAATAAGGGGTAATTATATCTTAGTTGGGATCAAGTACAGGTACTGTTTTATTATTACAGAGAAAAGGGAATCATTTAACCATGAAATAAACCCAATAGGGCTGTTCTGCCCCCAATAAGGGGTAATTATATCTTAGTTGGGATCAAGTACAGGTACTGTCTTATTATTACAGAGAAAAGGGAATCATTTAACCATTAAATAAACCCAATAGGGCTGTTCTGCCCCCAATAAGGGGTAATTATATATTAGTTGGGATCAAGTACAGGTACTGTTTTATTATTACAGAGAAAAGGGAATCATTTCTAAAAATAAGAATTATTTGTTTAAAATAGAGTCTATGGGAGATGGCCTTCCCTTAATTTGGAACTTTCTGGATAACAGGTTTCTGGATAACGGGTCCTATACCTGTACTGTAAATAGAAATAGATGTTTTCTTCTTCTTCTTTTACTAAAGCAAAATATAAAAATCTCAACACACTAGTAATTAAGCAAATACTAAATGCTATAAACAGGGAAGCTTATCCCCACTGGTACAATGCTGTTTTAAAAGATACATAAAGAGCAATACAAAATACACTCATAATAAATAAATGATGAATGTCTATTGCCCTATTGGGGCTAATGTGTACTCTCTGCAGATTCTACTGCTCAGCAGAAAATGGAAATAAGGAAAATTACTAGTATTTACAATGAATCTGATATATTTGTATAATTAGATCTGATCTACATTAGCATTGTAAGATATTACAAATTGGACTGAGACAACAAGCACCCCGAACAAGCAGGCAAATAATCCAAATCTTTTGTAACAAGACCTGCATTTTCAATTACATGTACCTTGGGGAGAGATTTACTAAAACTAATATTTCTAATTTTTTTCTCTTTAAAAATTCGAATAATCTTATTTTCATGACTGTCTGACATTTACTTTATGGTCTGAAATAAAAAAAAAAGTGCACGCAGGGAAAAAGTCACAAACTGCGACTTTTTCAAAACCTCTACTTTTTAGAACTGTCATACAGGTATGGGATCCATTATGTGAAAACCTGTTATCCAGAAAGTTCTGAATTATGGGAAGGCCATCTCCCATAGACTCCATTATAAGCAAATAATTCTAATTTTTAAGAATGATTTCCTTTTTCTCTGTAATAATAAAACAGTACCTGTACTTGATCCCAACTAAGATATAATTACCCCTTATTGGGGGCAGAACAGCCCTATTGGGTTTATTTCATGGTTAAATTATTCCCTTTTCTCTGTAATAATAAAACAGTACCTGTACTTGATCCCAACTAAGATATAATTACCCCTTATTGGGGGCAGAACAGCCCTATTGGGTTTATTTAATGGTTAAATGATTCCCTTTTCTCTGTAATAATAAAACAGTACCTGTACTTGATCCCACCTAAGATATAAATAATCCTTATTGGGGGCAGAACAGTCCTATTGGGTTTATTTCATGGTTAAATGATTCCCTTTTCTCTGTAATAATAAAACAGTACCTGTACTTGATCCCAACTAAGATATAATTACCCCTTATTGGGGCAGAACAGCCCTATTGGGTTTATTTCATGGTTAAATGATTCCCTTTTCTCTGTAATAATAAAACAGTATCTGTACTTGATCCCAACTAAGATATAATTACCCCTTATTGGGGGCAGAACAGCCCTATTGGGTTTATTTCATGTTTATATGATTCCCTTTTGTCTGTAATAATAAAGCAGCTAGAATCGGGCCGTGTATGGCCACCTTAAGGGCTGAATAGTGATTTTTTTAGCCAGGCTTCGATATACTTTGAAATTCCACCTTTTGGCATTGGCAAATTTGTTGTGGAACTGCCCCAAACATTTGCTGCAAAAGAATTGTCAGCAATTTTATCAGCAGTTTCGCAAATTTTTCGGCAAAGCGAAACAGGACAGATTGGCTCATCACTAGTGCTGAAATACAGCGATGAGAGAACCTGTCCCGTTTTGCTTAGCCGAAAAAGTTGCGAATGTTTTCAAAGATTTGCAAAGCAGTAGTGATGAGGGAATTTTTGCGGCAGGTATGGATTTGCAGCGAATTTCCGCATTTCACTATTGGCAAATTGTTTCCCGAAACTACAGTGAAAATTTGCCGCAGCAAAATTTGTTGAGCGGAATTTGTTTTGTCGTGCGGCTAATTGGGCGCGGGCGCCTCAAAAAAGCGCGGGCAACAAAAAAATAGTTGCTGGTGACAAAGAAAAATAGACGCGGGCGACAAAAAATAGACGTGGGTGATAAAAAAAATTTGCGTCATTTTTCACCATTTCGAGAAATTTTTTTGCCATTTCACAAATTTTATGGCGAAGCGAAACGGGACAGATCACTACAAAACAGCGAAAAGTCCGCAAAATTGCAAAAATGATGCACGTCAAAAAAACTGCCATGTGTTAAACAGACTTCAATTTCTTTAGTTGTGAAGGCAAATTTTTACGCCGCAAATTTTGTCGCTCGTTTCACGAAATAATATGCCAATGGCGAAACGAGCACATTCAATGCGAATCCATGCCTGGCGAATTCTTTCACCATCACTACTGACATACTAAAATGAAGTTTTAATAGATGAGTGATTCAGACAACACATTTCAGCATGTGATATTCTTCTTATCTGAGAGATTCGCCAACTTTTCCAGTTTGCCTTATTTGCCGAGTTTCACACAAAATGCCCAGCAGAACTCTCAAAAGCCAATTAGTAAATACAGGCCCATTTAAAAAAGCCATAGATCAATTTTCTGACATTAAATTATTCTTTTAATCTCTTTTCTCGTATCCCGGCTCTTAAGATGAAGCAACAGAATGGCCGCTAATTACTTAGGAGATGTGATTGTTTCTTTGCATCTCCTCAAGAAATGTTGATTCAGTCAATGATTTACTGAGTCTAAGTAGTATTCAAGCAATTTTAGGACTTTTCCACCTTCTAAAGTCCTTCTAAAAAATAGATGTATTTGATTTTATTTTTTGTATATACTTTTATAAACAAGACTGTTGCAGATGGTGGCTGTGTGGATACACTGGGGCACATACTGCAAGGCTACTTGTTGTGTTGCCATGTAATGTTCAATACAAGTAGATAATACCAGGGCAGGTCCAATTTAGTAGTAGCTGCCAACCTTTTGATTAATTGCAGGGTTCTGCATTAATACTGTGAATTGATTTGGAGTCAGGAACTGCCCTACTCTGATATATATCATATATCATTACATCAGAGATCAATGGCAGCCATTGGCATAGAGAGCAAGTAACCTGGCATGAACTCCCAGTCTGTGGTTTCGGTAACACAAGTGGTTGGTTGTAACTAGTTTTTATGAACAAAGTATATAAGGTTTGAACTATTACAAATGATTTTCTTGTAGAAGCCCATCAAACACATTGGTTTGCTCGTGTTGATAAAGGTATGGGATCCCTTTTATGGAAGGCTGTTATCCAGAAAGCTCAGATCCCTTGTGTGGCTAGTAATTTAGTATCTATGCAAGTGTGTGTATTTACAAAAACAGGGGGTTTTAATTACAAAGTTATGATCATAAAATTGACATATCACCATACCACGTCAAGGTAAACCCCATATGGTCCGTATTTACCTCATATTATTTAGAACCTAGCACCTCCCTTCACTCCCTGAGATCATGCATGGACTTGGCCCTGTGTTTATCCTTCCCTGTGTTTTGGGGTTTTATACACAGGAGTGGCACTATATTTATCCAAAGAGTTTATTAAATACAAAATCACATTACAAAAGAAAACATCAGCCCAACGCGTTTCAGCACATAAGGGGTCATCATCAGGGGCAAAAAATAAAAAAGGGGCAATTGAGTCAGGGGAGCACACCTAGGGATCATGCCTACTTCAGTAAACACTGACCATTTTTCCACTGCCTGCCTTACTGTATTGAGCTTCACATGCTTGAGGGTTATTCTATCACAAATTTCTTGGCCAATGTGGCCACCAGTAAAATTTTGCCCAGGGCCTGCTGGTACCTTAAAAATAAATTCACCCCTTTTCTCCTACTTTCTCAGTCTATCATTGCCTTTTCTATGATCTCCCTTCCTTCACCCTTGTTATTTTTCGATATGGCAGGTTTTCTTCATTCCTCTTCTATCCCTTATATTGCACTAACACCTCCTTTTTCTCCCATTTATGTTCCATGTATAAATACCCCTCTGTGCCAATTTCCTTATCTCTCTCTGTCATTTCTTTCTCTTTCATCTCTTTTCTCCACTTCTTTATCCAGTGCAATTATAATCTATAATCTACCCAGAGAGCTCAGCTCAAAAACCTCATGGAAAGTGCTGATTGGAAACCACATGTTGTACAAGGGTCGCCAAGGCAATACAAAAAGAAAATCCAGTAGCACAATGTAAGTGAAGGGTGAAATCATTTTGTTCATTAGCCCATATAATTACAGTAAGGGTGAGGACACAAAGAGCTACTAGTAGCAGTTACTTTTTCATGGCTGCTAAACTCCAGAAAATCCCCTGCCATAGACAATACTGAGAATTACCTCTGCTAAAACACATGTAGAGACAATTATCAGTAAATGATCAGCATTGTCTATTTTAGTAGCCACGACAAGTAGCTGCTACTAGTAGCACCGTGTGTCTTCACCCTAATACTCTGTGTCCAGCACATAGCAGCAGGAACCACCACCTTACTTAACTCTTGGCAGCAATAGATTTAAAAGATAAACCTTCTGCCACTGGGGCACCCGGAGAAAACCCAGCGGGTCACCTTGACCCAAGACCACTGCCTTCCTCCTTCTGGCTGATAGCTGAGGGGGAATTGTGATAGGGCGTTGGATGGGGAGTTTCAAAGGGGTGAGGGTAGTGGCCCCTTAAGGTGGTGGCCCTGGTAGGCCCTGGACACCTAGTCCAACACTGCCTGAAATGAAGACCAATAAATAGGAGCTAAATATTGAGACCAAATAGAGAAAAACAAATACAGTAGCTCTAGGATATCACCAAGTACAAAACAGAATGGAAAGTAAAACCTACCCCTTCAGCTTTTGCCTACAGTCCATTGTCTGCGCCTGTTCAACTATATTCCTATTTGTATTCAGGCCTCCCGATGCTCTCTGCTACAAAGCGCAGCTTTCTGGCTTTAATGGCAGCATTATAATCTAAAGTCAAGGGGGTCAAGCAGAGAGATGATACCGCAGTCCATCATAACCTGACCTGCAGCAATGCGTTTTAAGTACAATTTAATATAAGGGTATATTTGGATGATACAATTTAATTAGATAATTTATCATAATGCATAAAGTTGAATTAGGCATGCATCTGATTTAAATTTAATACAATATATCGTCATGTATCTTTAAGAAATGAGAAGACTGTAATTGTACATGTTTAGACATGCATTGCACTGGCTGTGTTCAGTGAACTACTACAGTTGTACAAATATCCAGACCCTCTGTTTGCTAAAATAGGTGCAAATTTGTTGCCTGCGTCTTTTTTGACGCGACCGTGCCCTTTTTGGACGCGACCGTGCCCTTTTTTGACGTGGCCGTGCCCTTCTTTGACGCAACCGTGCCCTTTTTTAACGCGACCGTGCCCTTCTTTGACGCGACCGTGGCCTTTTTTGACACAACATTGTCCTTTTTTGATGCGCCGGTCCCCTTTCTGGACGCGACCGTGCCCTTCTTTGACGCGACCGTGCCCTTCTTTGACGCGACCGTGCCCTTCTTTGACACAACATTGTCCTTTTTTTGACGCGACCGTGCCCTTTTTTGACGCGACCGCACCCAATTTTGACGTGTGACCAATTTTTTTGATGCCCAACTAATTTTTCCATTGTGAATTTTACGGAAGTTTTGCAAAACAATTCGCCAATGCCGAAATGCGGAAATTTGCTGCGAATCCATGCCTGGCGAAAAAACTTCGCTCATCGCTATATTTGTTATCACTGATTGATTATCGATTACAGGAGATTTCAAATCGCAAAAGCCAGTACAAATCGCTTGAGAGACAGCTTTTATCCAAGAGCAATTATGGCTTTAAATATGAAACAGTAGAATTATTTTCTCTATTATTATGCCACTGCTTGGAGTTTGTTGTTTGTTGTAAATCTCGTTGTTACTATGTGACAATGACAATAAAGATATATTTTATTCTATTCTATTCTATTTAAAGATTGGCAAGTTGAATTGTAGGTTCTCATTGTCAAACCAGTCATTGTCCATGTCCAGGTATAAAGCAATTTGAACACCCGTCCCAACCCTGCACGCACCCAAACAACAAGGAATTGCCCGACGCATTTCACCGTAACAGAAGCACCCATTGGAAGGCAATCATTTGACGCATCTATAGAAAACTAAGCAACCTGAGATTTCTTGACTCATTAGCCGACAGGGAAACCCCATGACTTAATATTGTATGAGGATAACGAGACAAACCTTGCAGCCTTTATTCAAAGCCAATAGATTTGTGCGATCTGGGAAAATTCATCAGACTTAATACAGTGCATTGCAGTGTGTTGACATTTACAATTATAAAGTGTTCACCTCATACACGGAAAGGTCATTCTGAAGACAATTATCAATGGCATTGATTGTATCTCCTTCATTGTGTCACTTGGGATGTGAGTGAAATTTTCCTCAAGATGCTTAGATTTTGTGTCTATGTTTCCTTTCTGCTACCGAGTATGATGAATAATGATTCAATTGTGTATCTACGTAACCGTCATACGGAGATCAATAGAACCCTAGCAATGTTAATTGCATGAATTATATTACCCGACATCTGGTTTGGTTAAATATGAAAATGACACAATTATATTAAAGAAATGCAATAAAAGCCAATAATGAAAAAACTTTGTGCAGTGTTTCCCTTTGCTTTTATTTGCAATGATGTTCTATAATCAGCTATATATTAAAGAAAATATTAGATTTATGTACCTCCATGTTAAAAAAATAAATGTTTTTGTTTGCCCCTATGGGCATCACAATAAATGAAATTCTTACTGAAAAAGTAAAATAAAAAACATTACAAAATTGGCATGCCAAGTTCAAGCCAGCAACCTTTCTTTCTTCATTTTGCATGTTAACATTCCGATTATACCTTTTACTACAATTTCCTTTGTATATATTTATAAAGAGAATAATGCACCCCCTACTGCAAATTATAAGGATGTTAGAATCTGCAGCAGAGTTCTGTTACCATAAATACAATTTCCTTTATACAAGCCATAGATATCCTTTATCATTTGCAATAGGGGGTGCATTATCCTGCATAACTCACACATTTCAAAGAAAACAACAGGTCACAACCTGCTGTAACATACTTTGCACACTGAAGAACGCTGGCAGTTTTAGTTATGCCAAAGCCAGAATGGTTCTAGGTTACTTATCTATTAATACTAAACAAATAATCCAATATTCTGGTTATCTCACAATGGGGCCGATTCACTAAAGTGCGAAATAACGTGCGCTATTTAAAAAAAATTTTATTGCGTCTAAATTATCGCTACTTATCGCACGATTCACTATAAGCATACTTGCACTATTTTACGCGCGATATCGCATGCGTTATTTAACTTGCGAGGACTATTTTCGTGCGGTATTTGATGATACATGCTCTAAATAACACACGCGTATAGTTGCCGCATATAAATAGTAGCTTATAAATAGTGTATATAAATGGTATCATATAAATAGTAGATGCTTATAAATAGTAGCCACTAGTGATGAGCGAATGTGTTCTGGTTATCTTTAGTGAAAAATTTGCAAATCTTTCGAAAGATCCACGAAACGGTAAAAATGTTGTGCGGGCAAAAAAATTGTTGCCCGCGACTATTATTTTTTGACGCGCGATGAATTTTTTCGTGGCGAATTTTTTCATGCGTTTTGCCATTGGCAGATTGTTTTCTGAAACGTATGAATAAATTTGCCGCGGAAAAATTCGCCGCATGTCCAAAAATTTGCTGCGAATCCATGCCTGGCAAAACATTTCATCAATTGCAGCCACATATAAATAGTCGTGCGAATAAACTCACGCCATGTTAGCCATACATGCCAATACTTTCGTAAAATTACTGTATTAAAAATGCCCATTTCCCTGCAAACTGGCGGCTGCGTCACTCTAGGGCCAACACAGACTTGAATAAATCCCACTGCAAAGTCCATATTTTATTGCCAAAAGCTCATTTACTGTACTTTTCTATTATTATCGCCTGCCCCAAGTAGGGGTTATTTTTTCGCATAGCCTAATGCAATATTTAGCGCGCCTAAGTGATTGTGAATCATGCGTTAGTATTCTTTTCCGTGCGCTATTTAACGCATGCGGTTGCGCAAAAAATAACGCATGCAATACACGACTTATCGCACGCAGTAATACTGTTGTGAATCGCGTGCTAATTATCACATCTTATTTAATGCAAAAAAGCGTGCAATAAAATTTATCGCACTTTAGTGAATCAGGCCCAATATGCTTTGGCTATGGAAAATGTAATTTATCAGGGGACGGGTTAACCTTTTATCTAATGAGTCTACTTTACCTAAAGCCCAGAGTTTATTAAGCTAATGGACAGCATAAACCATTGTACAACTCCCAGTATGCCCCAATGGGTAAAAGGGGATGCCTAGGAAGGTGTAGTATTGTTGGTACTGGCATCCATTAAGTTGATAAATAGTGATGAGCGAATCTGTTCCATTTCGCTTTGTTTAAAAATTTGTGTAATGCAGGTGTCGCACAACTTTTTTTTTTATATAAGTGTCCCTATTTTTGACGCGACCGCACCCATTTTGACGCGCGAGAAATGTTTTTCTGAGGTGAATGTTCATGGAAGTTTTGCAAAACAATGGCAAAATATGGAAATTTACTGTGAATGTCTGCCTTTTGATAAACTTACATAGTAACATAGTAAGTTGGGTTGAAAAAAGACATACGTCCATCACATTCAACCATAATGCCTATATATATCCTGCCTAACTACAAGTTGATCCAGAGGAAGGCAAAAAACCCCATCTGAAGCCTCTCTAATTTGCCGCAGAGGGGAAAAACTTAAATAAAACTCAGATACTTTTATAACCAGTGTTGGTTAATAACTACACAATTACAATACCAGCTGCTGTTCTTCTCATTTTCCAATGGTCCTAATTTACAGGGGAAAGTCTATAATTGTGAACAGGCCCAGGCCGGCAATCTGTGGGTTCAGGCAAATTCCACAGGGGCTGCTGTAAGATGCCATAGACACTCACTATATATTGGGCTGGTGGGGGGGCTATTTGGGCCTCTGGGTACTTAAAATGCAAGAGTCTATTTTGAATCCAACTCTAGGCCTGGGGGAACCCCCCAACATCATATTTATTGGAGTAATGCACCACGGTCAGCGTTTTCCCCACATGTGGCATTATCAGGTGCAAAAATACATACAACACTTATTTATTGGTACAAGTATAAGATCTGTTATCCAGAAGGCTCGGGACCTGGGGTTTCTGGATAAAGGATCTTTCCATAATTTGGATCACCATATATTATGGGGCACATTTACTAATCCTCCAATCTGAATCCTGAATGGGAAAAAAACGGATTGGAAACGGAAATTTTGCGATTTTTTTTTTGTCCCCGACGCGATTGTTTCGTATTTGTCGCGACTTTTCCGGCGCCGTCGCGACTTTATCGTATTTTGCACAATTATTTCATCGCCGTCACGATGAATTTCGTATTGCGCTAAAGTAAACGGTGGAAAAACCAATCCGAATTTTTCGCGACGGCAACAAAAAAGTCGCAGAAAATATACGAAAAAGTCGTAACGGCGACGAAAGAGTCATGCAAAATACGAAACTATCGCGACGGCGATAGTCGCGATAGTTTAGTCTGCTAAAAGTCATTTAAAAACTAGAGATGGCAATCATCCCTAGCTGCAAAATGCTTGCAGGGTGCTTATATTGCAGTAGCCAAAGTGTTATCCATGAAATTCCATATGCACAATATTCATTTTAGGGTCCCTCTCCGGCTAGGACTGGCAACCTGTGACTTCTGGAAAGTGCCATAGGGGCTGCTGTAAGGTTTTTAGAAATTTCATCAAAACCAAAAAAAATCTGTGCTTTCTAAAAACATACAGCATTCTGGGAAATATGTACTTTTGTATGGGTTTAACCTAAATAAATGCAGTAAAAGTGTTTATTTAGCAGTAGCTAAAAAGAAAGAAATAATGGATCCTATGAGCCAGGGGACAGGTAAAGAATGTGTTATCCAGGATGCTCTGTATAAGGGATCTTTCTGTTATTTAATTATATCTTAGTTGGGATCAAGTACAGGTACTGTTTTATTATTACAGAGAAAAGGGAATCATTTAACCATTAAATAAACCCAATAGGGCTGTTCTGCCCCCAATAAGGGGTAATTATATCTTAGTTGGGATCAAGTACAGGTACTGTTTTATTATTACAGAGAAAAGGGAATCATTTAACCATTAAATAAACCCAATAGGGCTGTTCTGCCCCCAATAAGGGGTAATTATATCTTAGTTGGGATCAAGTACAGGTACTGTTTTATTATTACAGAGAAAAAGGGAATCATTTAACCATTAAATAAACCCAATAGGGCTGTTCTGCCCCAATAAGGGGTAATTATATCTTAGTTGGGATCAAGTACAGGTACTGTTTTATTATTACAGAGAAAAGGGAGTCATTTAACCATTAAATAAACCCAATAGGGCTGTTCTGCCCCCAATAAGGGGTAATTATATCTTAGTTGGGATCACGTACAGGTACTGTTTTATTATTACAGAGAAAAGGGAATCATTTAACCATTAAATAAACCCAATAGGGCTGTTCTGCCCCCAATAAGGGGTAATTCTATCTTAGTTGGGATCAAGTACAGGTACTGTTTTATTATTACAGAGAAAAGGGAATCATTTAACCATGAAATAAACCCAATAGGGCTGTTCTGCCCCCAATAAGGGGTAATTATATCTTAGTTGGGATCAAGTACAGGTACTGTTTTATTATTACAGAGAAAAGGGAATCATTTAACCATTAAATAAACCCAATAGGGTTGTTCTGCCCCAATAAGGGGTAATTATATCTTAGTTGGGATCAAGTAAATGTACTGTTTTATTATTACAAAGAAAAAGGAAATCAGTTTTAAAAATTAGAATCACTTGCCTAAATTGGAGTCTATGGGAGATGGCCTTCCCATAATACAGAGGAGTGGTGCTTTGAAAACTGAGCCCTGTGGTGCCGGCTGTTTGGGGCCCATTCGTACCGTTTGTATAAAACTGTACCAATTTGGTATTAAGATTTTCATTAAACATGTGACTTTCAAAATCAATTGTATTTCCGTGCATAAAATAAGTATTTGATACATGTGTCTGTATTATAGAAAATTTATTTTTCTCATTCTTTAGGTATTTTAGAAACCTATTTCTTGTTAGCGAATTGCTTTGAAAGCTTAGGTTGCTCTGAAATAATAGAAATAAAGAAAAAAAAATAATTATACAGTATAAATAACTGCCCCCCATAAATGCCCCTAAAGTAAAAGAGCACAAATTATCAAAAATTGTCTGGCAGTACAAGTACCAATAGCCCCAAGTCTACTGGAAGTGAAAGGGTTAAAGAAGGTTTATCTTCTATTGTGTGATCTCCATAGCAAACGCATTGTGACCTCATTGAAGTAACCACAAGCTTATTAGTATGCGGTCACCATGGCAACACTGATAAGAGGTTACTTAATGCCTCATGCGGTCACCATGGCAACGCTGATAAGAATCTGCATTGTGACATCACAAGCTCATTAGTATGCAGTTACCATGGCAACACTGATAAGAGGTTACTTAATGCCTCATGCGGTCACCATGGCAATGCTGATAAGAATCTGCATTGTGACATCACAAGCTCATTAGTATGCGGTTACCGTGGCAACACTGATAAGAGGTTACTTAATGCCTGACACTTAGTGCAGAGCTCAGTTCGAAGTGGTCACTTGCTTCGAACAACATCTGCTGAGTAGAGCTCAGCAACCTTTTTTCTAACAATGCATTTCCAACCTTTCATTGCATTTTTTGTTCTATTAGGACAATGTCTTTATTCCAACGATCATTCATCACTGACCCAGACAGAAATTCTGGTACCAGAAGAATTTGGAGATTTTAACCAGGCAGATATTGAAGAGACCTACTCACTAGGTCCAATTATCCTGATGGTATTTTTCTTGGCAGTTGCCATTGACTGGGCTGTTGGCCATTACCGGTTGGGTTGGGCCCAACTATTAACAGTAATGATTTTCACAGCACTTGTTTATACCCATCATGCATCACAGGAGTTCCATGAAGGAAACACAGTATATCAAGAAACAGAGCATGATGAAGTTGAGGAGAATGATGAGAAATTCCTTTTCTATCTCTTGGTTCTCCTGGTTTTTAGCTTTGTATTAGCCATTGACTGGTATTTCAGGTACACCACTAAGGCACACACTGGTGTTTCTGCCAGCCAGACCGGCCATAAGAGGCATTTAGAAGAGAGGCTATTGATTGGTCAAGGCTTATTTGGAGAAGATGTACTAGAACGACATCTTCCACAGAAAAATCTAAAGATATTTACTGCCACCTGGAATATGAATGGGAAAAAGGATCTTCCAGAGAGACTGGATGATTTCTTATTTCCATTGGGCACCGAGTCTGCACAAGATCTGTATGTTATTGGAGTGCAAGAAGGCTGCCCCTACAGGCAAGAATGGGAATCCCGTCTGCAGCGGACACTGGGACATCGTTATGTCTTGCTTCATTCAGCAGCTCATGGTGTCCTGTACCTGTCTCTGTTTATCAGACGAAATCTCATATGGTTCTGCTCGGAGGTTGAATGTGCAACTGTCACCACGAGATTCTTCCCAATGATCAAGACCAAAGGGGCTGTGGCTGCTTCGTTTACATTCTTTGGAACCTCCTTCCTTTTTATCAACGCCCACTTTGCGGCTGGAGATTCCAAAGTAAAGAAACGAATCCAGAATTATCAGAAAATAATCAAAGATCTGCAGCTCCCTAAAAACATTCCAGACACAAACCCGACTTACTCCGATCCAGATGATGTGACGAGTCGGTTTGATGAGGTCTTCTGGTTCGGAGACTTCAATTTTCGCTTGAGCAAGAGTCGAAGTGAAGTGGATTCCATCCTAGAGAACCTTCCAGAGAATGACATGAGGTCCCTCCTGCAGTACGACCAGCTGTCAGAAGAGGTGACTAAAGGTTCCATATTTAAAGGATTTAAGGAAGCCGAAATCCAATTCCGTCCAACATATAAATTTGACATTGGATCTGATGACTATGACACGAGTAAGAAACAGAGGGTGCCTTCCTACACCGATCGAGTGATGTACAAGAGCCGGAATCAGGACGACATCCATGTTCTGAAATATGGCTCTTGCACACTTATGAGACAATCGGATCACAAGCCGGTTTTTGGGCTATTCCGGGTAAAGGTAAGCCCCAGACCCGATAACATTCCTTTGACTGTTTGAGATCTTTACTTGTTGGGAATAAAACTGTGTGTAAAACTGATGGTGAAGATAAGAAATCAGAAAACTTGAAAACCATCAGTCTATTGGCACGGGGAGGGGGGGAGGCCAGATCTTGGCGTGCCAATGGCTTGTTTTATCTCTTTTCCCACTAAAAAAGACGCTCAATCAACACACAGAAAACTCGAAACCATCAGTCTATTGGCACGGGGAGGGGGGGAGGCCAGATCTTGGCGTGCCAATGACTTAGTTTTTTTTTTTTTTTCTTTTGCCTTTAAATAAAACACACAATTGATCTACTTATGCATTTTTCCATTTTGTTAATTTCGCCCGTACTGGTATTTTAATATAATTCCTTAGCCAACAATGGGGGAGGGGGAGGAGGAAAGGGGATGATTTCACAAAATAATCATTCTGACCAAAAAAGCACTTGCACGGAATAAATGACTAATATTGATGAGCAAAATATTTTGCAAGGCATGGATTTGTGGCAAATTTCCGCGTTTGCCATTGGCTGATTTTTTTACAGCGTCAAAAAACATTGTCACACGCAAAAAAATATGACACACGCGCAACATGTTTTTTTTTACACTCTATGGGGTTGATTCACTAAAGGTTGATAAAACGAGCGCTATTTATAGTTTGCGTTAAAACTGTTGTCGCCTCTTATTTCTTGCGACTTAACGCTCGATTCACTAAAAGGACACGTGTCATAATTAAGAAGCGATGTTGTTTGCGTTATTTAACTTGCGGTGACTGATTTTACGTGATATTTACCGCATGTGCGGAAATTTATGCCGTGTGCAAAAAAACGCACGCCATATTAGCCCTCGCTATTACGCACGTAGCAGTTACTTTCTGAAAACTACTTGTCTGAAAATGCCCATTTCCCTGCAAACTGGCGGCTGCATCACTCTGGGGCCAACACAGACTTGAATAAATCCCACTGCAAAGTCCTTGTTGTGTTGCCAAAAGCTCACGTACCGCCTGCCCCAAGTAGGGGTTAATATTCGCACAGACTCGTGCAATATTTAGTGTGTTTTATGTTTCATATGTGTTTGTGAATCATGCGTTAGCATTATTTCTATTCAATAATTAACGCAATGAGAAGTAAATAAGACATTGCGATATGTGTTTTTTTTGCACATGCGATATGTGTCTTAATGCATGGAAAATGACTTTGATGAATCGGGACTTAATTATCGCATGCTTTTTAACGCAAAAACCATGCCATAAGCGTTATCGACCTTTAGTGAATTGGCCCCTATGGCTCTCCTGCTTCACCGTGCTTCAACCCTCATTTCTACATGGTGCGTGGTGTAGCGCCACTCGGCACCACGCCATGACGTCAGCGGATGAGCTTCCTTCTTTCCTTTAGTGCCCAAGGTGGTTCAGAACTTCCTTGACCTTGCTAAAGCCCAATTTCTCGTTGCTATACTGGGTTATGACTATTTGCTTGAATAACGGCGTTGGCAGGGCTTTTCCGCTACACCTAAGAGGTTATTTCTGGCAGTTTACGGACTCCTCCATATTACAGTGTGTAACACACAGACATCTATTGCATTCAAAACACAAGACATGAAGTTTTTATCTATTTGATACTGAAGAAACTGTTCCCAGGCACATACAGCCTATGTTGGCATTGCCTTTTGGGAACCTACACTCACATATGGCACCCATGAAGGGAGGTGGCAGCCCTTGAACAATATAAATGTAGGTAAATAGTTGCAATAGTTTAGACTAAGGAAATGTTCTAGAAACGATAGATGCTATCATTAGTGATGGGCGAAATTTTTCAGCAGGCATGGATTCACGGTGAAACGGGTGGCAAAATTGTTGCCCTCGTCAAAATAAATAGTTTTGCGCGTTAAACAAACAAAAAGCGGGTTTACACCCAAACTAATTCTTCACTATGATATTAAGACAAAGTAATTAATGGAGAAGGAAAGTTATAATCACAGGGGGGGGTTAGGCACCCCCAGTGATTGCAATCACTTACCTGGTACCCTGGGCTGGTGCTCCTGTGAGCAGAACAATCCTCTTCCTTATTCTTTCTTCATGATCCCGGGCCGAACGAATGCATGGTAGAGTGAAAAACCCACTTATTTTTTTATGAAACTTCAGCTTTTCACTCTATAGAGCATGAAACCGGCCCTGGGTATCAGGTAAGTGATTACAATCGCTGGGGGGAGCATAAAGCTTTGGCTATTGTATGTAAATATACAGCCAATCCCATGTATAATTCCCCACAACATACACTGCTCATTCCATGTATGTATGTGATCCCCAGAAATGCTACCATGCAGGGAGGTGTCAGCTTTTGAAAAATAGTTAAATAGATAGATAGTTAGGAGCACCATATGGGGTTTATCTTGATGTGGTATAGTAGCTTGTCAGTTTTATGATCATAACTTTGAAACTAAAAACCCCTGTTTTTGTAAATACACACACACACTTGCATAGATACTAAATAACTAGTGGAACCGATCAGTCCCCTCTTTTATATGCTTGTAGCTAACGTGGCAACATCAGTTGCACTTCCATTGTACAGGTATGGGATCCCTTATCCGGAAACCCATTATCCAGAAAGTTCCAAATTATGGAAAGGCTATCTTCCATAGTCTCCATTATAAGCAAATAATTTAAATTTTATAAAATGATTCCTTTTTCTCTATAATAATAAAACAGTACCTTGTACTTGATCCCAACTAAGATATAATTACCCCTTATTGGGGGCAGAACAGCCCTATTGGGTTTATTTAATGGTTAAATGATTCCCTTTTCTCTGTAATAATAAAACAGTACCTGTACTTGATCGCAACTAAGATATAATTACCCCTTATTGGGGGCAGAACAGCCCTATTGGGTTTATTTAATGGTTAAATGATTCCCTTTTCTCTGTAATAATAAAACAGTACCTGTACTTGATCCCAACTAAGATATAATTACCCCTTATTGGGGCAGAACAGCCCTATTGGGTTTATTTCATGGTTAAATGATTCCCTTTTCTCTGTAATAATAAAACAGTACCTGTACTTGATCCCAACTAAGATATAATTACCCCTTATTGGGGGCAGAACAGCTCTATTGGGTTTATTTAATGGTTAAATGATTCCCTTTTCTCTGTAATAATAAAACAGTACCTGTACTTGATCCCAACTAAGATATAATTACCCCTAATTGGGGGCAGAACAATCCTATTGGGTTTATTCAATATTTAAATTATTTTTAGCAGACTTAAGTTATGGAGATCCAAATTACGTAAAGATTCCTTATCCGAAAAACCCCAGGTCCCGAGCATTCTGGATAACAGGTCCCATACCTGTACTTATATATTTAGCCTGGGAGTGCTCCCACAACCCCCTTTGGGTTCCTTTTGTACTTTAGCAGCGTTCTGTAGGAAGAATGGCTAAACTTTCATGTGCTTGTTGCACCTTCACACCCATCCCTTTTAAAGATTAAAATGGGTGTCAGTCTGGGCAGTGCTTTAAAAAGTCCTATAAAAGCCACAAGAGGGAATGATTAAGCCTATAGACCCCTGTGACTGAAACCAGTGCCCTGGTCAGAATACACTTTTGCCAAGAAATGCCCCCGTGCAGGGAGGTGCCAGCCCTGGAACAATATAAATGTAGGTAAATAGTTAGGGGCACTATATGGGGTTTACCTTGACGTGGTATGGTGGCTTGTCAGTTTTATGATCATAACTTTGTCACTGCAAACCCCTGTTTCTGTAAATACACACACTTGCATAGATACTAAATTACTGGTAAAAAAGGGGATCAGGGAAGGTACATTGCTCCATCCCCTCTTATTTGTATGCTCATAGATAATTTGGCCAGATGCACTTACATTGTTCCTATATATTTTACTTAAAGCAACCTGTCGTGCAGGGTCAGACTAGTGGGCCCCAGTGGCCCAGACCCGACCCTGTTGCCGCTTCCCTGGCTGCCAATGTCCCCCCCTGATGTGTTTCACATACGCGCATTCAGGGGAGGGCACTAGGTGGAGGCGGGGTCGCTGGGGGGGGATAGGGGTGCGTGGCAGGGGCAAGGGGGTGATTTCACAAAATGATCATTCTGGGCAAAAAAGCACTTGCACAGAATTAATGACTAATAGTGATAAGCGAAATATTTTGCCAGGCATGAATTTGTGGCAAATTTCTGCATTTTGCCGTTGCCTAATTTTTTAAAATTTCAGAAATTCTTAATAAAAACATTAAATTGAGGACAGGACTGTAGCTGGATAGTTTGCAGATAAAGGCAAATGTACCTATTTTGAATTTGTCTCGTGTTCTTTCCAAAATGCTTAATTGAAATATAAAGAACACTGATATCTGGAGTGGGGAAAACTGAGCCCTGTGGTGCCGGCTGTTTGGGGCCCATTCGTACCGTTTGTTTAAAACTCTATACGATTTGGTATTAAGATTTTCGGTAGACATGTGACTTTCAAAATCAATTGTATTTCTGTGCATAAAATAAGTATTTGATACATGTGTCTGTATTATAGAAAATGTATTTTTCTCATTCTTTAGGTATTTTAGAAACCTATTTCTTGTTAGCGAATTGCTTTGAAAGCTTAGGTTGCTCTGAAATAATAGAAATAAAGAAAAAAAAATAATTATACATAGTTTTTTTAAATAACTGCCCCCCATAAATGCCCCTAAAGTAAAAAGGCACAAATTATCAAAAATTGTCTGGCAGTAACAATAGCCCCAAGTCTACTGGCAGTGAAAGGGTTAAAGAAGGTTTATCTTCTATTGTGTGATCGCCATAGCAACCGCATTGTGACCTCATTGAAGTAACCACAAGCTTATTAGTATGCGGTTACCATGGCAACACTGATAAGAGGTTACTTAATGCCTCATGCGGTCACCATGGCAACGCTGATAAGAATCTGCATTGTGACATCACAAGCTCATTAGTATGCGGTTACCGTGGCAACACTGATAAGAGGTTACTTAATGCCTGACACTTAGTGCAGAGCTCAGTTCGAAGTGGTCACTTGCTTCGAACAACATCTGCTGAGTAGAGCTCAGCAACCTTTTTTCTAACAATGCATTTCCAACCTTTCATTGCATTTTTTGTTCTATTAGGACAATGTCTTTATTCCAACGATCATTCATCACTGACCCAGACAGAAATTCTGGTACCAGAAGAATTTGGAGATTTTAACCAGGCAGATATTGAAGAGACCTACTCACTAGGTCCAATTATCCTGATGGTATTTTTCTTGGCAGTTGCCATTGACTGGGCTGTTGGCCATTACCGGTTGGGTTGGGCCCAACTATTAACAGTAATGATTTTCACAGCACTTGTTTATACCCATCATGCATCACAGGAGTTCCATGAAGGAAACACAGTATATCAAGAAACAGAGCATGATGAAGTTGAGGAGAATGATGAGAAATTCCTTTTCTATCTTTTGGTTCTCCTGGTTTTTAGCTTTGGATTAGCCATTGACTGGTATTTCCGGTACACCACTAAGGTGCACACTGGTGTTTCTGCTAGCCAGACCAGCCATAAGAGGCATCTAGAAGAGAGGCTCTTGATTGGTCAAGGCTTATTTGGAGAAGATGTACTAGAACGACATCTTCCACAGAAAAATCTAAAGATATTTACTGCCACCTGGAATATGAATGGGAAAAAGGATCTTCCAGAGAGACTGGATGATTTCTTATTTCCATTGGGCACCGAGTCTGCACAAGATCTGTATGTTATTGGAGTGCAAGAAGGCTGCCCCTACAGGCAAGAATGGGAATCCCGTCTGCAGCGGACACTGGGACATCGTTATGTCTTGCTTCATTCAGCAGCTCACGGTGTCCTGTACCTGTCTCTGTTTATCAGACGAAATCTCATATGGTTCTGCTCGGAGGTTGAATGTGCAACTGTCACCACGAGATTCTTCCCAATGATCAAGACCAAAGGGGCTGTGGCTGCTTCGTTTACATTCTTTGGAACCTCCTTCCTTTTTATCAACTCCCACTTTGCGGCAGGAGATTCCAAATTAAAGAAAAGAATCCAGAATTATAAGAAAATAATCAAAGACCTGCAGCTCCCTAAAAACATTCCAGACACAAACCCGACTTACTCCGATCCAGATGATGTGACGAGTCGGTTTGATGAGGTCTTCTGGTTCGGAGACTTCAATTTTCGCTTGAGCAAGAGTCGGAGTGAAGTGGATTCCATCCTAGAGAACCTTCCAGAGAATGACATGAGGTCCCTCCTGCAGTACGACCAGCTGTCAGAAGAGGTGACTAAAGGTTCCATATTTAAAGGATTTAAGGAAGCCGAAATCCAATTCCGTCCAACATATAAATTTGACATTGGATCTGATGACTATGACACGAGTAAGAAACAGAGGGCGCCTTCCTACACCGATCGAGTGATGTACAAGAGCCGGAATCAGGACGACATCCATGTTCTGAAATATGGCTCTTGCACACTTATGAGACAATCGGATCACAAGCCGGTTTTTGGGCTATTCCGGGTAAAGGTAAGACCCAGACCTGATAACATTACTTTGACTGTTTGAGATCTTTACTTGTTGGGAATAAAACTGTGTGTAAAACTGATGGTGAAGATAAGAAATCAGAAAACTTAAAAACCATCAGTCTATTGGCACGGGGAGGGGGGGAGGCCAGATCTTGGCGTGCCAATGACTTGTTGTATCTCTTTTCCAATTAAATTAGACGCTCAATCAACACACAGAAAACTCAAAAACATCAGTCGATTGGCACGGGGAGGGGGGGAGGCCAGATCTTGGCGTGCCAATGACTTGGGGTTTTTTTTCATATGCCTTTAAATAAAACACACAATTGATCTACTTATGCATTTTCCCATTTTGTTTATTTCGCCCGTACTGGTATTTTAATATTATTCCTTAGCCAACAATGGGGGAGGGGTAGGGGGGAGGGGATGATTTCACAAAATGATCATTCTGAGCAAGAAAGCACTTGCACAGAATAAATGACTAATAGCAAAATATTTTGCAAGGCATGGCTTTGTGGCAAATTTCCACGTTTGCCATTGGCTGATTTTTTCACTGCGTCAAAAAAATATTGTCACGCGCAAAAAAAAAATTACACACACGCAACATTTTTTTTTACACTCTATGGGGTTGATTCACTAAAGGTCGATAAAACGAGCGCTATTTATAGTTGGCGTTAAAACTGTTATCGCCTCTTATTTCTTGCGACTTAACGCTCAATTCACTAAAAGGACACGTGTCATAATTAAGAAGCGATGTTGTTTGCGTTATTTAACTTGCGGTGACTGATTTTACGTGATATTTACCGCATGTGCGGAGATTTATGCCGTGTGCAAAAAAACGCACGCCATATTAGCCCTCGCTATTACGCACGTAGCAGTTACTTTCTGAAAACTACTGTTCTGAAAATGCCCATTTCCCTGCAAACTGGCGGCTGCGTCACTCTAGGGCCAACACAGACTTGAATAAATCCCACTGCAAAGTCCATATTGTGTTTCTTTACGTACCACCTGCCCCAAGTAGGGGTTAATATTCGCACAGACTCATGCAATATTTAGCGTGTTTTATGTTTCATATGTGTTTGTGAATCATGCGTTAGTATTATTTCTATTCGATAATTAACGCAATGCGAAGTAAATAAGACGTTGCGATATGTGTTTTTTTGCACATGCGATATGTGTCTTAACGCATCCGAAATGACTTTGATGAATCGGGACTTAATTATCGCATGCTTTTTAACGCAAAAAACCATGCCATAAGCGTTATCGACCTTTAGTGAATTGGCCCCTATGGCTCTCCTGCTTCACCGTGCTTTAACCCTCATTTCTACATGGTGCGTGGTGTTGGCACCATAACGTCAGTGGATGAGCTTCCTTCTTTCCTTTAGTGCCCAAGGTGGTTCAGTAGTTCCCTGACCTTTCTAAAGCCCAATTTCTGTTTGCTATACTGGGTTATGACTATTTGCTTGAATAATGGGGTTGGTAGGGCTCTCCCACTACACCTATTATTTCTGGCTTTTTACGGACTCCTCTATTTTACAGTTTGTAACACACAGACATCTATTGCATTCAAAACACAAGACATGAAGTTTTTATCTATTTGATACTAAAGGAACTGTTCCCAGGCACATCCAGCCTATGTTGGCATTGCCTTTTGGGAGAAGGCACCTACACTCACATATGGCACCCATGAAGGGAGGTGGCAGCCCTTGAACAATATAAATGTAGGTAAATAGTTGCAATAATTTAGACTAAGGAAATGTTCTAGAAACGATAGCGGCTATCATTAGTGATGGGCAAAATTTTTCAGAAGCCATGGATTCACGGCAAAACGGGTGGCAAAATTTGCAGGGTGGAAACAAAATTGTTGCCCTCGTCAAAATAAATTGTTTTGTGCGTTAAACAAACAAAAAAAAAAGCAAATTTTTTGGGCAAGCGAAGCGGGTTTACACTAACTAATTCTTCACTATGATATTAAGACAAAGTAATTAATGGAGAAGGAAAGTTATAATCACAGGGGGGGGGTTAGGCACCCCCAGTGATTGCAATCACTTACCTGGTACCCTGGGCTGGTGCTCCTGTGAGCAGAACAATCCTCTTCCTTATTCTTTCTTCATGATCCCGGGCCGAACGAATGCATGGTAGAGTGAAAAACCCACTTATTTTTTTATGAAACTTCAGCTTTTCACTCTATAGAGCATGAAACCGGCCCTGGGTATCAGGTAAGTGATTACAATCGCTGGGGGGAGCATAAAGCTTTGGCTATTGTATGTAAATATACAGCCAATCCCATGTATAATTCCCCACAACATACACTGCTCATTCCATGTATGTATGTGATCCCCAGAAATGCTACCATGCAGGGAGGTGTCAGCTTTTGAAAAATAGTTAAATAGATAGATAGTTAGGAGCACCATATGGGGTTTATCTTGATGTGGTATAGTAGCTTGTCAGTTTTATGATCATAACTTTGAAACTAAAAACCCCTGTTTTTGTAAATACACACACACACTTGCATAGATACTAAATAACTAGTGGAACCGAACAGTCCCCTCTTTTATATGCTTGTAGCTAACGTGGCAACATCAGTTGCACTTCCATTGTACAGGTATGGGATCCCTTATCCGGAAACCCATTATCCAGAAAGTTCTGAATTATGGAAAGTCTCCATTATAAGCAACTAATTTAAATTTTATAAAATGATTTCCTTTTTCTCTATAATAATAAAACAGTACCTGTACTTGATCCCAACTAAGATATAATTACCCCTTATTGGGGGCAGAACAGTCCTATTGGGTTTATTTCATGGTTAAATGATTCCCTTTTCTCTGTAATAATAAAACAGTACCTGTACTTGATCCCAACTAAGATATAATTACCCCTTATTGGGGGCAGAACAGCCCTATTGGGTTTATTTCATGTTTAAATGATTCCCATTTCTCTGTAATAATAAAACAGTACCTGTACTTGATCCCAACTAAGATATAATTACCCCTTATTGGGGGCAGAACAGTCCTATTGGGGTTAGTTTATGGTTAAATGATTCCATTTTCTCTGTAATAATAAAACAGTACCTGTACTTGATCCCAACTAAGATATAATTACCCCTTATTGGGGGCAGAACAGCCCTATTGGGTTTATTTAATGGTTAAATGATTCCCTTTTCTCTGTAATAATAAAACAGTACCTGTACTTGATCCCAACTAAGATATAATTACCCCTTATTGGGGGCAGAACAGCCCTATTGGGCTTATTTAATGGTTAAATAATTCCCTTTTCTCTGTAATAATAAAACAGTACCTGTACTTGATCCCAACTAAGATATAATTACCCCTTATTGGGGGCAGAACAGCCCTATTGGGCTTATTTAATGGTTAAATAATTCCCTTTTCTCTGTAATAATAAAACAGTACCTGTACTTGATCCCAACTAAGATATAATTACCCCTTATTGGGGGCAGAACAGCCCTATTGGGTTTATTTCATGGTTAAATGATTCCCTTTTCTCTGTAATAATAAAACAGTACCTGTACTTGATCCCAACTAAGATATAATTACCCCTTATTGGGGGCAGAACAATCCTATTGGATTTATTCAATATTTAAATTATTTTTAGCAGACTTAAGTTATGGAGATCCAAATTACGGAAAGATCCCTTATCCGAAAACCCCAGGTCCCAAGCATTCTGGATAACAGGTCCCATACCTGTACTTATATATTTAGCCTGGGAGTGCTCCCACAACCCCCTTTTGGTTCCTTTTGTACTTTAGCAGCGTTCTGTAGGAAGAATGGCTAAACTTTCATGTGCTTGTTGCACCTTCACACCCATCCCTTTTAAAGATTAAAATGGGTGTCAGTCTGGGCAGTGCTTTAAAAAGTCCTATAAAAGCCACAAGAGGGAATGATTAAGCCTATAGACCCCTGTGACTGAAAACAGTGCCCTGGTCAGAATACACTTTTGCCAAGAACTTCCCCCGTGCAGGGAGGTGCCGGCCCTGGAACAATATAAAAATCAATATCAATTTTATGATCATAACTTTGTCACTGAAAACTAAAATTACTTTAATTTCACTAAATTACTGGTAAAAAAGGGGATCAGGGAAGGTACATTGCTCCATCCCCTCTCATTTGTATGCTTGTAGATAATTTGGCCAGATGCACTTACATTGTTCTTATATATTTTACTTAAGTGCAACCTGTCGTGCAGAGTCGGACTAGTGAGTCCCAGTGGCCCAGACCCGACCCTGTTGTCTCTTCCCCATCCGCCAAAGTCCCCCCCTGATGTGTTTCACATACGTGCATTCAGGGGAGGCCGTTAGGTGGAGGCGGGGTCGCTGGGGGGGGATAGGGGTGCGTGGCAGGGGCAAGGGAATGGCAAGGAATTTCACAAAATGATCATTCTGGGCTTGCACAGAATTAATGACTAATAGTGATAAGCGAAATATTTTGCCAGGCATGGATTCGTGGTAAATTTCTGCATTTTGCCGTTGGCTAATTTTTAAAAATTTCAGAAATTCTCAATAAAAAACATTAAATTGAGGACAGGATTGTAGCTGGATAGTTTGCAGATAAAGGCAAATGTACCTATTTTGAATTTGTCTCGTGCTCTTTCCAAAATGCTTAATTGAAATATAAAGAACACTGATATCTGGAGTGGGGAAAACTGAGCCCTGTGGTGCCGGCTGTTTGGGGCCCATTCGTACCATTTGTTTAAAACTCTACCGATTTGGTATTAAGATTTTTGGTAGAAATGTGACTTTCAAAATCAATTGTATTTCTGTGCATAAAATAAGTATTTGATACATGTGTCTGTATTATAGAAAATGTATTTTTCTCATTCTTTAGGTATTTTAGAAACCTTTTTCTTGTTAGTGAATTGCTTTGAAAGCTTAGGTTGCTCTGAAATAATAGAAATAAAGAAAAAAAATTTAATTATACATAGTTTTCTAAATAACTGCCCCCCATAAATGCCCCTAAAGTAAAAAGGCACAAATTATCAAAAATTGTCTGGCAGTAACAAAAGCCCCAAGTCTACTGGCAGTGAAAGGGTTAAAGAAGGTTTATCTTCTATTGTGTGATCGCCATAGCAACCGCATTGTGACCTCATTGAAGTAACCACAAGCTTATTAGTATGCGGTCACCATGGCAACACTGATAAGAGGTTACTTAATGCCTCATGCGGTCACCATGGCAACGCTGATAAGAATCTGCATTGTGGGCCACAAGCTCATTAGTATGCGGTCACCATGGCAACACAGATAAGAGGTTACTTAATGCCTCATGCGGTCACCATGGCAACGCTGATAAGAATCTGCATTGTGACATCACAAGCTCATTAGTATGCGGTTACCGTGACAACACTGATAAGAGGTTACTTAATGCCTGACACTTAGTGCAGAGCTCAGTTCGAAGTGGTCACTTGCTTCGAACAACATCTGCTGAGTAGAGCTCAGCAACCTTTTTTCTAACAATGCATTTCCAACCTTTCATTGTATTTCTTGTTCTATTAGGACAATGTCTTTATTCCAACGATCATTCATCACTGACCCAGACAGAAATTCTGGTACCAGAAGAATTTGAATTTGGAGATTTTAACCAGGCAGATATTTAAGAGACCTACTCCCTAGGTCCAATTATCCTGATGGTATTTTTCTTGGCAGTTGCCATTGACTGGGCTGTTGGCCATTACCGGTTGGGTTGGGCCCATCTATTAACAGTAATGATTTTCACAGCACTTGTTTATTCCCATCATGCATCACTGGAGTTCCATGAAGGAAACACAGTATATCAAGAAACAGAGCATGATGAAGTTGAGGAGAATGATGAGAAATTCCTTTTCTATCTCTTGGTTCTCCTGGTTTTTAGTTTTGGATTAGCCATTGACTGGTATTTCAGGTACACCACTAAGGTGCACACTGGTGTTTCTGCTAGCCAGACCAGCCATAAGAGATATCTAGAAGAGAGGCTCTTGATTGGTCAAGGCTTATTTGGAGAAGATGTACTAGAACGACATCTTCCACAGAAAAATCTAAAGATATTTACTGCCACCTGGAATATGAATGGGAAAAAGGATCTTCCAGAGAGACTGGATGATTTCTTATTTCCATTGGGCGCCGAGTCTGCACAAGATCTGTATGTTATTGGAGTGCAAGATGGCTGCCCCTACAGGCAAGAATGGGAATCCCGTCTGCAGCGGACACTGGTACATCGTTATGTCTTGCTTCATTCAGCAGCTCATGGTGTCCTGTACCTGTCTCTGTTTATCAGACGAAATCTCATGTGGTTCTGCTCGGAGGTTGAATGTGCAACTGTCACCACGAGATTCTTCCCAATGATGAAGACCAAAGGGGCTGTGGCTGCTTCGTTTACATTCTTTGGAACCTCCTTCCTTTTTATCAACGCCCATTTTGCAGCAGGAGATTCCAAAGTAAAGAAAAGAATCCAGAATTATCAGAAAATAATCAAAGACCTGCAGCTCCCTAAAAACATTCCAGACACAAACCCGACTTACTCCGATCCAGATGATGTGACGAGTCGGTTTGATGAGGTCTTCTGGTTCAGAGACTTCAATTTTCGCTTGAGCAAGAGTTGGAGTGAAGTGGATTCCATCCTAGAGAACCTTCCAGAGAATGACATGAGGTCCTTCCTGCAGTACGACCAGCTGTCAGAAGAGGTAAGCCCCAGACCCGATAACATTCCTTTGACTGTTTGAGATCTTTATTTGATGGGAATAAAACTGCGTGTAAAACTGATGGTATGTATATGTATGTATGTATGTATGTATGTAAGTATATCTTTATTTATAAAGCGCTACTTATGTACGCAGCGCTGTACAGTAGAATACATTAATACAAACAGGGTGTTAATAAGATAATAGATAAATACAAAGTATAATAATAAATACAGATAAATACAGCAGCAATAAGTTAAGAGTCAGAAACACAAGAGGAAGGAGGTCCCTGCCCCGTAGAGCTTACAATCTATATGGGAGGGGAACTAACAGACACAAATAGGCAAGAAATGACTTGTTTTATCTCTTTTCCCACTAAATAAGATGCTCAATCAACACACAGAAGACTCAAAATCATCAGGGGGGTATGATTAAGCCTATAGAACCCTGTGACTGAAACCAGTGCCCTTGTCAGAATACACTTATGCCAAGAAATGCCCCCGTGCAGGGAGGTGCCGGCCCTGGAACAATGTAAAAATCAATATCAATTTTATGATCATAACTTTGTCACTAAAAACTAAATTACTTTAATTTCACTAAATTACTGGTAAAAAAGGGGATCAGGGAAGGTACATTGCTCCATCCCCTCTTATTTGTATGTTTGTAGATAATTTGGCTAAAGAGTTTGACTAAAGAGTTAATCCACAAAGTACAGTTACAATAAAGCTGCTACTGCTATGGCCTGATGATGACTATCTAACTCATTAAATCCTTCTCTTCAGCAGGACACGACCTGCTAGGTGAAGGGTTGAAAAGCCAATAAGAGCCTGCGCCATGGCATCATTAAGAAAGATAGGGCAAAGGTCCCAATTGTTTATTAAAGGAAATGACAGAATATGATTTTAATTATTAAAAAAAAGCACTGATTAGAAAAACGGAATCAATGGTGCATACAGGGAGATCATGTTCATCTAAATGCAACTGGGTTACCCAAATAAACAAGATATTAAAATGTACTAAATAGCAAGTAAATTCTGCCTGCTGTTATGGTAAATGTCCTATCCCTTAATGCTTAAACCGCCAGCAGAATTTCATATTTTGATCCCCTCAGTGCCAGAAGTTTTGTAAACATTCTGTGCTCTCTCATTTTTGGGCCATTTACTGGGGGGGTTAAGTTTAAGTAGGCAAACTATATATCGTTTTTAATAGGAGAACCTGAGCTTTCCAAGGGGCAATGCTTTCCTGAATTTAGCAGTTTATATAAAAAATTATGAAAATTCTAAAAAATTGTCACAAAGCTTCCAATTTCAAGCATCATATCTGGTTAAATGATTCCTTTTTCTCTGTAATAATAAAACAGTACCTGTACTTGATCCCAACTAAGATATAATTACCCCTTATTGGGGGCAGAACAGCCCTATTGGGTTTATTTAATGGTTAAATAATTCCCTTTTCTCTGTAATAATAAAACAGTACCTGTACTTGATCCCAACTAAGATATAATTACCCCTTATTGGGGGCAGAACAGCCCTATTGGGTTTATTTCATGGTTAAATGATTCCCTTTTCTCTGTAATAATAAAACAGTACCTCTACTTGATCCCAACTAAGATATAATTACCCCTTATTGGGGGCAGAACAGCCCTATTGGGTTTATTTAATGGTTAAATGATTCCCTTTTCTCTGTAATAATAAAACAGTACCTGTACTTGATCCCAACTAAGATATAATTACCCCTTATTGGGGGCAGAACAGCCCTATTGGGTTTATTTAATGGTTAGATTATTCCCTTTTCTCTGTAATAATAAAACAGTACCTGTACTTGATCCCAACTAAGATATAATTACCCCTTATTGGGGGCAGAACAGCCCTATTGGGTTTATTTAATGGTTAAATGATTCCCTTTTCTCTGTAATAATAAAACAGTACCTGTACTTGATCCCAACTAAGATATAAATAATCCTTATTGGATATAAAACACTCCTGGGTTTAATTAATGTTTTATTGATTTCTTAGTAGACTTAATGTATGAAGATCAAAATTATGGAAAGACCCCTTATCCGGAATACCCTTGGTCCCAAGCATTCAGGATAACAGGTCCTATACCTGTATCATTTATTTATAAACACTACATTATAAAATTGATAATAGATCACATTTAAAAACCAGAATATCAGCTCTTAAAATTACCAAAAGCAACTTTTTGCTGCCCCTGTAACCTGAGGGGAGCACCGTGCCTTATGGTATTAGTGCCCCTGTGTTACCAATGCAGATATTATGTACGACGCTGAAAATACGAGCAAAATTAATAAATGCAAATTAAAGTAAAAAATGAGGCAATGTTCAAGAAGACAGAATGTTGTGGCAAATCACCTTCTGATCTCAGGAACCGTATTAATAAATGAGCTGCAGCGGCGGTGCTTTCACTTTAATCCAAAGCAAATGCGATGGGTAAATGGCAGCAGATAAAAAATTATGCAGATTGTTTCATTAGCGTCGAGGTTTTCCGCGTGTTGAGAAATAAGTCTAATTATCTCTCATTTAAAAAAGTAGTACATTTTTGATACAATTTTCTTGCCTCTACAGAAGATAATAGTCATGATTTTTATTTTAAAATTTCTTTTGAATTTTCCAAATGTTACTTGAAAAATTGGTGGACGCATCAAAGGAAAGAAGCTTGTTCATCATAAAAGGGCCCTTTGATATAAACTAAAATATTAGACCAAGAGTACTCCAGTCGTTCAGTTTTGACAGTGAAAAAGTCGTGATTATTTGTAATTTGATGATAAATAATATTATCATATGATGATGACATTTTAATGTTTATTATAGTGGTATTTTTTTACAGGGTAAGACAACCCAATGGGTTCTAACCATCATGGGCCACTGCCTGTCTGGGATCTGAGGGATCCTCTGATCATTTTGGCGTGGATGTAAGAGGGCGGCAGGGAGGTGGGGCCATAGGTACGTGGTGGGATGGGACGGGTGAAGGGGGTTGCATAAGCCCCTGTGGGCCATAGACCCCCATCTCCCAGTCCAACAATGTTTATTTAATACCTGTTCTCTGGATTTTGCACAAATACAAAATATACAGTATATATAGATTGTAAGCTCTACGGGGCAGGGACCTCCATCCTCTTGTGTCTTTGACTCTTAACTTATCGCAACTGTATCTTGTATTTATTTGTGTTTATTGTTATACTTTGTATTTATCTATTATTATCTTAATAACCCCCTGTTTGTATTAATGTATTCTACTGTACAGCGCTGCGTACATAAGTAGCACCTTATAAATAAAGATATTCATACATACATACATACTTACATGTATTATGCTGGCATTTAACAAAGGGAGATGTGTCCATAACTGGGAAAATATGCACCCATATTCAAGAAAGTGACATGGAGATGTTTTGAAATGATTATGACCTGTGGAACCAAATGCAGAAATGTAACTATACTACACATCCTAGTTACTAATGGGCACAAATGCTCAGCAAATGAACCCCCCAAACACGATTTTGCACCCCCAAGTCAGGGTGATACTGGGCCAGTGAGACACAGGGAAAAACCCAAGAGGGCCTTGCTGACTTAACCCAATCCCTGCAGGGGCTAACCCACCGCTTATCTCCCTCACCCAATTGTGGTCCCTTGGGGGGTGTGGGAGGCCCCTGGGATGGCAGCCCCATTGGGCCCCACACAGCTGAGTTTGACCTTGCCCTTAGCACTTTAGGTATAGTAATAACTGGCCACTAGAGCCTCCAAGCATTGTAACCAACCCAACCAAAAGTAAGGTTTCACCAATGCAATTCTCCTGCAGTTCTTCTATGGGAAAAAGCATGTTGGGGGCTAATTTATAAACACTGGGCATATTTGCACCTGGGCAGTAACCTATAGCAACCATACCATAGCAATCAGTGATTACATTTTTCCAGCCAGCTTCAGGTATAACAATGAAAGCAGACTTCTGATTGGTTGCTATGGGTAATTGGCCAGGCGCAAATTTGCCCAATGTTTCAAAATGGCCCCCGTTCTGTGCTCTACCCCAGGGTGAATGGTACTGGAAGTACATAAGGGTGAATATGCATATTACATACCCTGCACCATAATGGCAGCACTTTATATAGATGCTCAACTTTGGGGCCTTAGATAATGAGAACTTTGTCTAAATGAACATTGGATTATTATTATGATTATTATTCATAACTGTTCATGGGAAGTAACGCAGCATGCCGTACCAGTAATAAAAATACAATCTTTTTTTTTTGGCAGCCTATGCTGCTCTTTAAAAATATGCCGTAGTGGGTGTGCAAGTATTATATTCATAATGCCAATCGACTGTACACTGAATTGCACTGCCAAAATAAATCTGCTCTATTTTCATACTAGTATCCCTTTAAATAGACATAAATTATTTTGTATGTGTTTATCCCGATTGGGGTAACAGCCAAAAACAAAAAAAAAATCTGGATAACTCGCAGAACATTCTGCTGGGAAACATGAACCAAAATGAACATAAAATAAGCACTTGTGCAGGCAGTAAAAGAGAGAAGGGAAAGCGTGACAGGCAGATGGAGCAAAGGATATCATATGGCAGCGTTAATGACAGCACATTTTACAGTGGATTTATCAGTCATAACACAGAGTTTGATTAGCAATTACCCAGGCCAACAGAATGCGGCTCCGCGCGCCCTTGCACAGAGCTACTTGACAAAGGGATATTGCCATTCCCAATATTTTTTATAGGTCCGGCTTTCCCTATAGCCGGGCTGATGACAAACAAGCACAGACACTACTGTATACCGATTGCATGCCAGATTCATTTTGGTCTCAGTGACAAGATATTCTATAGAAACACAATTGTAAGTCTCTGGAGTATTGCCAGAGCCAAGAGACTAGCATTATATATGTCATACTCATACAGGATAAGAATAGAAAACAAAGCGGATAGGAGAAATCTATTTTCCTCTCTATATACTGCCTCCGTTCTGCTTTCTGTCACTTAAAAACAAAATGACAACAGATGGCTGTCTAATAGATAGTACTTCTGATGTCTAATTGAGGTTTATATTAATGTTGATGTGAGTTATTCAGCCACTTGTTTTAGCAGACGAGAAACCATCGCTGTTCTCCCTACAAGATCTAATCTACTATTGATTCCCACCCCAGGGAGGAAGCAGAACTCTGTATTATTTTATTATTATTATATGTTTCAGTATAAAACGCCTCATTGGGGACAGTTTTGTGATCATTTATTTGCGCTTGTGTCGTTTATTCAAGCAAGAAAGAACAGCATTTGGTCAAAGAACAATAAGCACATTTATTAGATAAGTGAGTAGTAAATTCTGTTAGTAGAAATCCAAACAAACAGCTGCAAACTGTTAAAAATATGCCGGTTCCTGGGCATTTCCGAAGCATGGAGAGGGGAAATGAACAGAACATGGAAGTTTGTCTGGTTACTACCAGTGATATTGGGAAGATCATTACTGATATGGGTCCTTTGCAACTAGTCCTTATATTATGTTCCTCACTTGATATAACCTAAACTTCTTGTAGGATTTTACTACATTCTGTGCTTCCAGAGTCATCAGAGGACAAATATTTCATGTTTCTATTTTACAGCACAGTCAAGTGTCGGTTGCTGAAGAAAATTCTGCTCACGAAAATGTGGCAAAGCAGATCTTCTTTAACATCACACAAGTGTAAATTGTGGAAGAAACATGTTTCTGTTTAAGAATTAAAACTCCTTGAGGCAAAGTCTGGACATATTTGGGACATGTTCATTCAGCTAAGTTCCTGCATCAGTTAAATTCTGAATCCACTATATGATAGATAGATGATAGATAGATAGATGATAGATAGATAGATGATAGATAGATAGATGATAGATAGATAGATAGATAGATAGATAGATAGATAGATAGATAGATGATAGATAGATAGATAGATAGATAGATGATAGATAGATAGATAGATAGATAGATAGATGATAGATAGATAGATAGATAGATAGATAGACAGACAGACAGACAGACAGACAGATAGATAGATAGATAGATGATAGATAGATAGATAGATAGATAGATAGATAGATTGATCGATCGATCGATCGATAGATAGATGATGGATAGATAGATAGATAGATGATAGATAGATAGATAGATAAATAGATGGTAGATAGATAGATAGATGATAGATAGATAGATAGATACAGTAGATAGATGATAGATAGATAGATAGATGATAGATATATAGATAGATAGATTGATAGATAGATAGATATATAGATAGACAGACAGACAGATAGATAGATAGATAGATAGATAGATGATAGATAGATAGATAGATAGATGATAGATAGATAGATAGATAGATAGATAGATGATAGATAGATAGATAGATAGATAGATATAGATAGATAGATAGATAGATAGATAGATAGATAGATAGATAGATAGATGGTAGATAGATAGATAGATAGATGATAGATAGATAGATAGATAGATGATAGATAGATGATAGCTAGATAGATGATAGCTAGATAGATAGATAGATAGATAGATAGATAGATAGATGATAGATAGATAGATAGATAGATAGATGATAGATAGATGATAGCTAGATAGATGATAGATAGATGATAGATAGATAGATAGACAGACAGATAGATAGATAGATGATAGATAGATAGATGATAGGTAGATAGATATAGATCGATAGATAGATGATAGGTAGATAGATATAGATAGATAGATAGATAGATAGATAGATAGATAGATAGATGGTAGATAGATAGATATATAGATAGATGATAGATAGATAGATAGATAGATACAGTAGATAGATGATAGATAGATAGATAGATGATAGATATATAGATAGACAGACAGATAGATAGATGATAGATAGATAGATAGATAGATAGACAGATAGATCGATAGATAGATGATAGATAGATAGATAGATAGATAGATAAATAGATATAGATAGATAGATAGATAGATAGATAGATAGATAGATAGATAGAAATATGGTAGATAGATAGATAGATAGATAGATGATAGATAGATAGATAGATAGATAGATACAGTAGATAGATGATAGATAGATAGATAGATGATAGATAGATAGATAGATAGATGATAGATAGATAGATAGATAGATGATAGATAGATAGGCAGATAGATGATAGATAGATAGATAGATAGATAGATAGATAGACAGACAGATAGATAGATAGATAGATAGATGATAGATAGATAGATAGATAGATAGATAGATAGATAGATCGATAGATCGATAGATCGATAGATAGATAGATGATAGATAGATAGATATAGATAGATAGATAGATGGTAGATAGATAGATAGATAGATGATAGATAGATAGATAGATAGATAGATGATAGATAGATAGATAGATACAGTAGATAGATGATAGATAGATAGATAGATAGATAGATAGATAGATAGATAGATCGATAGATAGATAGATAGATATAGATAGATAGATAGATAGATAGATAGAAAGATGGTAGATAGATATATATATATATATATATATATATATATATATATATATATATATATATATATATATATATATATATATATATATATATATATATATATATATAGATATATATATATAGATAGATAGATAGATGATATATAGATAGATAGGTAGATAGATAGATACAGTAGATAGATGATTGATAGATAGATAGATAGATAGATGATAGATAGATAGATAGATAGATAGATAGATAGATGATAGATAGATAGATAGATAGATGATAGATAGATAGATAGATAGATAGATAGATAGATGATAGATAGATAGATAGATAGATAGATAGATGATAGATAGATGATAGCTAGATAGATGATAGATAGATAGATAGATGATAGATAGATAGATAGATAGATAGATAGATGATAGATGATAGATGATAGATAGATAGATAGATAGATAGATGATAGATGATAGCTAGATAGATGATAGATAGATAGATAGATAGATAGATAGATAGATAGATGATAGATAGATAGATAGATAGATAGATAGATAGATAGATAGATAGATAGATAGATTACAATACAGATTATATATATATATTTTTTTTTTTATGGTAATCCTCTTTATGAGCTCTCCATAAATAATGTACCCGGATATGTAGTTTGATCTCAGTCAGAGGTGGACAGAAGCGATTAGCACCAACATTCAAGGTTCATTCATTATTTATGTCCCTTTGCTGGAAATATTTATTTAGAACATCTGTTACGTTCGGTGGAATTAATACTGCGGCACCTGACCCGCTGACGTCTCCACCTCATGAGTAAACAGACCGCACATAATGTTCTCAGGCAGAATGAAGAAACTCTCAATAGACTCGATTCCAGAATCTTCAGCTCTATCACTGTCTTCATTTAAGAGGAAAGGCAATGCAGAGGAAAGAGATGCATGAATAAACTGCGCGGGGCTGTGGCACAGCACAAAGATGTAAGATAACTACAGTAATTCATTTCATGACACTTTGACACAGGCAAATATGTGTTGCAGATAAGCAGTGTTGGATTTAATAAACATAATTAAAGTTATTTGTATTGTGCTAGCATAATGCCCATCACTCTGCAAGCAGACGACGGGACCACACCTGTCAAAGCAAATAGCAATAAAAATAGAAATAGAATAATATAACAATGTTTAGGCATACATAGATCAGGATATACTCTGTAATAGGTCACACTAGGTGTGACAGAAGGCTAAGGGGCTCATTTACTAACCCACGAACGGGCCAAATGTGTCCGATTGCGTTTTTTTCGTAATGATCGGTATTTTGCGATTTTTTCGGAAAATTGTCGCGACTTTTTCGTTACCAATACGATTTGCGCGAAAAAACGCGAGTTTTTTGTAGCCATTCCGAAAGTTGCGCAAAATCGCAATTTTTTCGTAGCGTTAAAACTTGTGCGAAACGTCGTGCCTTTTAAGTTAACGCTACGAAAAAAGGTGCGACTTTTTGCGCAAGTTTTAACGCTACGAAAAAGGCGCGACTTTTCGCGCAAGTTTTAACGCTACGAAAAAATCGCCACATTTTGCTCAACTTTCGGAATGGCTACAAAAAACTTGCATTTTTTTCGCGCAAATCGTATTGGTAACAAAAAAGTCGCGATAATTTCCGAAAAGTCGTAAAGTCGCAGAAAAAAATCGCAAAAAATACGAAAAAGTCGCAAAATGTTCGTTTTCCAATCGGAATTTTTCCAATTCGGATTCGAATTCGTGTCTTAGTAAATCAGCCCCTATGAGTTTAAGGGTTAAATTCAAATACCACTGGCGCCCTGCTATAGTTATAGTTGTACAACACCCTGGCCTTCACCACATGCAAGGGCTCATTCCAGAAAAAGTTTTGGTGTAGCTTACACAAACAGGAATTTGGGTTTCATGTTTAATTTGAAAATTACTTTTATTATGCTGCTTTGTGGGGTTATAGAATTTACTATTTTTAGCAAATTTCATTATTTATTTTTTAATTGCCTTCATGCCTATTGAATTACTTGCCTTCATCTTCTGACTTTCCAATGGGGGGGTCACTAACCCCAGCAGCACAAAAGTATTGTTCTGTGAGGCTACAGTTTTATTGTTATTATTATTAGAAGTAGTAGTAGTAGTAGTAGTAGTAGAAGTAGTAGTAGTTGTAGTAGTAGTAGTAGTAGTAGTAGTAGTAGAAGTAGTTCCTTTTCAGTCTCTCATCTATTCATATTTGACTCTCTCATTCATGGAATTCATTCTGAATTGCCATACTGGAGAGCTGCTGAACAAAAAGCAAACAGTAAAAATTGCATTGATATTATCAATATATAAGTATTTATAGTGACAAATAGCTCTAAAACCATTAAATTGTATGTTACATGTATATTGTAAAGTTGCTTAGTGTTAAGTTGTCTTTGATTGTGCAAAAAGAAAAGCGGGGTTAGTTCCCCTTTAAAGAGCATAACAGCCAGCAGGAGCACTCAGACTGTGTTGATCCTGGAAATGAATGCATGAATGTTCTCTGGAGATTGATGACAAGTGTTTACAATGATTTAAAAGTACTTAAGACTGAACTTCTTAACACTGGGGCCACTGAACTGGAAAGAGCCCGGGGTTGTTGTATATACATTATAAAGGCATGAGATATATTGAGACTGGCATTGCCTTTTCTTCTAAATTCAGTCAATCACTGCATCTAATCAGCCATGAGGCAGAAATAAAGCGCTGGAATGGATAAGTTATGTACATCTCTTTATGGATATGTTGCTGTTTTTGTATTTATGTGCCAATGCTCTGCTGCTGCTTTTAGCTGTGCATACGGCTTCCCTCTGATGGCTGATAACTTACCCAAGGTGTCCATGACATTTCTGGCAAGTCTGTTTCTCCATCACACAGGCCGTATGTCATTTTTCTGTCATCTCAGACGCTGTCAGGAATGAAAAAGAATAATTATTCCCTTCCATTCAGCACTAGCTGTCGGTGCAGACTAGCAGCACATCCGTGATATTATGGGACTTACTTTATGTGCACTGTATCTATAGCTAGGGAGAAGTGTATGAGCTATACTTTTCATTGTGCATGCTATAAATAGAAATAATTTATATCAATGCTTCTTTCATTTCATTTGCAGAAAGGGAATAGTTTCCTGGGTCCCCAAAACACACATAGCTTTTGGCAAAGCTAACATGGCACATTGTTATTTTGTACTAAAAAAATACACCTTTTTTATGTGTTTTCTACCCACAATACAACATACGTCTAGGGTTGCCACTAAAATATTATCCAATGTTGGGGCCAGAGGTCTCCAAACCACCCCTCTCCCTGTATGCCCCCTAGCCCTGCCTGCTCACTGAATTTTAACTTAATATGTCCATTTATGTCTAGCCCTACCCCTTTACTATCACAACTCCGTCCCTCAACACCCAAACTCCTCCCTTTTTTGCACCCACCCCTTATGTCATCGGTTGGTAAGGGCCAGAAGAAAAGATGGCAACCTTACATATATCCACAGCATTCCAGTGTAACTGTGGGCAGTGCAAATTTTGTGTCCACCTCTTGTTTCTCATATCATTCCTGGTGTAAAAGCTGATACTGTAAATGAGACCCAGGCTGCTATGGAGTTCATGTTGATATTCGGGAAGGTGGAAAGGGCATGGGATTTTACTGGCCACATCTCTGCACCTATTTTTTTGAGCATTGAACCTAGTGAATTTAAATGAGTACTAAAGTAATGGCTCGTAGGTTTTGGGACACCACAAAGATAATTTACTATGTGCAAGGCAGGGTACAAATGTAGGAGAACTGCACCAATAAAAAGAACAGAGGCCTCCATTACCCCCATGAATACAGCCCGGCCTGAGTGTGGCAGGTTATATATTCATAAGGGGTGGGCGATGGGAGGCACATAGACAACCCCCTTAGGGCCCTGCCTGTCCTCGCTAAATCTTGTGCAGAGATAGACTACCTCAGTCTTGTTTATTGCACCATTGCACCATTGCACCATTGCAGTACAAGTCACCTCAGCTGGGCCTTTGCAAAAGTATTAGATGCTACAATTTCTTTGGTGTTGTCTGAGGTACGATTCCCCATTACAATTATTTTGGTGGAGAACAAAGCTGCTCATACTAGCTCACCCTGTCTCACTCCTTGAGCGTTCTATAACAGGAGTTGACAGCTTATCCTCAACTTCACTAAGGCCATGGTCATTGTAGGGTTTAATTTTCTCAGTTGGCCCTCCCACATCAGGCTCTCCAGCAGCATCTACCCCGTATAATGTAGTCTGAAGAGACAGAACTATATTCTACTATGCCTTATATAGACTGTGGAACAGGAACTGCAATCACTACACCCACCCTCATCCAGGGCATCAATATTGCAACTGTGCACTCTGTAGACCAGGAGATCTATCACTAATAGCTTCCATAGGCAGCCTGAACATTATATATACTTGTTTGGAAAGTGTGTCCATGTTTCTGAACCTGTTGTGACCTGCACACTACATCTTTGGTATTGTCTCACCACTTTTATTTTGTCTTAAGTGTACACATCTCTATTGGGTCTTTATCCAGTATTCTCTTACATTTAACATTTGTTTTTCATGTCTAGGTTTTTACACCTTTTGCCAATGCTAACAATTCCTTTTTTCTTGCAACCTAGCCACCATGCATATTAAGTTGCTTCAGTTCACACTTGGACTGAGTTTTATAATTAACTATTTAAAAAGAGGTTATACCCTATATAATGGATGGATTTAGAAAACCTTCTGAGATTGCATAAGATGGCAAGGTTCTCCTGACAGGATTCAAATTTACGCCTGATATTTATTTCTGTTTAGTAAGTCCCCCTGGTAAGTAGTTAAGTATTTTAGTAGGTGGTATCAAACAAAGGCATTTAACCACTTTATACACAGTTTATACACAGCCTGTGTTAACATTTCTCAACAATGTTTTGCAAACAGAATTACAACTACATAGAAGACATCAATTTAAGGACCCCTCAATCCAAGGAACACAATTAAAAGTACCAGGAACCAAGAAGCCCTCAATCCAAGGAAGAAAAGTAAAAGAACTAGGAAGCCCTCAATCCAAGGAAGACAAGTAAAAGGACCAGGAACCAAGAAGCCTTCAATCAAAGGAAGACAAGTAAAAGTACAAAGAACAAATAAGACCACAATCAAAGGAAGACAAGGTATATATACCAAGAATCCCTCAATCCAATGAAGAAAAGTAATCGGACCAGGATCAAAGAAGCCCTCAATCCAAAGAAGACAAGTAAAAGGACCAGGAACCAAGAAGACCTCAATCCAAGGAAGACAAGTAAAAGTACCAAGAACCATCAACCCAAAGAAGACAAGTAAAACTACAAAGAAGCGCTCAATCTAAAGAAGACAAGTAAAAGGACACGGAACAAAGAAGCCCTAAATCCAAGGAAGACAAGTAAAAGGACCAGGAACCAAGAAGCCCTCAATCCAAAGACGTCAAGTAAAAGGACCAGGAACCAAGAAGACCTCAATCCAAGGAAGACAAGTAAAAGTACCAAGAATCCCTCAATCCAAGGAAGACAAGTAAAAGTACCAAGAAGCCCTCAATCTAAGGAAGACAAGTAAAAGGACAAGGAACAAAGAAGCCCTCAATCCAAGAAAGACAAGTATAAATACCAAGAAGCCCTCAATCCAAAGAAGACAAGTAAAAGGACCAGAAACAAAGAAGACCGCAATCCAAGGAAGACAAGTAAAAGTACCAAGAACCAAGAAGCCCTCAATCCAAGGAAGAAAAGTAAAAGTACCAAGAACCAAAAAGCCCTCAATCCAAGGACAACAAGTAAAAGTACCAAGAAGCCCTCAATCTAAGGAAGACAAGTAAAAGGACAAGGAACAAAGAAGCCCTCAATCCAAGGAAGACAAGTGAAAGTACCAAGAAGCCCTAAATCCAAGGAAGACAAGTAAAAGGACCAGGAACCAAGAAGCCCTCAATCCAAAGAAGACAAGTAAACGGACCAGGAACCAAGAAGCCCTCAATCCAAAGAAGACAAGTAAAAGGACCAGGAACAAAGAAGACCTCAATCCAAGGAAGACAAGTATATATACCAAGAAGCCCTCAATCCAATGAAGAAAAGTAAACGGACCAGGAACCAAGAAGCCCTCAATCCAAAGAAGACAACTAAAAGGACCAGGAACCAAGAAGCCCTCAATCCAAAGAAGACAAGTAAAAGGACCAGGAACCAAGAAGCCCTCAATCCAAGGAAGACAAGTGACAGTACCAAGAAGCCCTAAATCCAAGGAAGACAAGTAAAAGGACCAGGAACCAAGAAGCCTTCAATCAAAGGAAGACAAGTAAAAGTACAAAGAACAAATAAGACCACAATCAAAGGAAGACAAGTATATATACCAAGAATCCCTCAATCCAATGAAGAAAAGTAAACGGACCAGGAACCAAGAAGCCCTCAATCCAAAGAAGACAAGTAAAAGGACCAGGAACCAAGAAGACCTCAATCCAAGGAAGACAAGTAAAAGTACAAAGAAGCCCTCAATCCAAGGAAAACAAGTAAAAGTACAAAGAACAAATAAGACCACAATCAAAGGAAGACAAGTATATATACCAAGAAGCCCTCAATCCAATGAAGAAAAGTAAACGGACCAGGAACCAAGAAGCCCTCAATCCAAAAAAGACAAGTAAAAGGACCAGGAACCAAGAAGACCTCAATCCAAGGAAGACAAGTAAAAGTACCAAGAAGCCCTCAATCCAAGGAAGACAAGTTAAAGTACAAAGAACAAATAAGACCACAATCAAAGGAAGACAAGTATATATACCAAGAAGCCCTCAATCCAATGAAGAAAAGTAAACGGACCAGGAACCAAGAAGCCCTCAATCCAAAGAAGACAAGTAAAAGGACCAGGAACAAAGAAGACCTCAATCCAAGGAAGACAAGTAAAAGTACCAAGAAGCCCTCAATCCAAGGAAGACAAGTAAAAGTACCAAGAACCATCAACCCAAGGAAGACAAGTAAAAGTACCAAGAAGCCCTCAATCCAAGGGCAATAAGTAACACTACCAAGAAGCCCTCAATCTAAGGAAGACAAGTAAAAGGACAAGGAACAAAGAAGCCCTCAATCCAAGGAAGACAAGTGAAAGTACCAAGAAGCCCTAAATCCAAGGAAGACAAGTGAAAGGACCAGGAACAAAGAAGCCCTCAATCCAAAGAAGACAAGTAAATGGACCAGGAACCAAGAAGCCCTCAATCCAAAGAAGACAAGTAAAAGGACCAGGAACCAAGAAGACCTCAATCCAAGGAAGACAAGTATATATACCAAGAAGCCCTCAATCCAATGAAGAAAAGTAAACGGACCAGGAACCAAGAAGCCCTCAATCCAAAGAAGACAAGTAAAAAGACAAGGAACCAAGCAGACCTCAATCCAAGGAAGACAAGTAAAAGTACAAAGAACAAATAAGACCACAATCAAAGGAAGACAAGTATATATACCAAGAAGCCCTCAATCCAATGAAGAAAAGTAAACGGACCAGGAACCAAGAAGCCCTCAATCCAAAGAAGACAAGTAAAAGGACCAGGAACAAAGAAGACCTCAATCCAAGGAAGACAAGTAAAAGTACCAAGAAGCCCTCAATCCAAGGAAGACAAGTAAAAGTACCAAGAACCATCAACCCAAGGAAGAAAAGTAAAAGTACCAAGAAGCCCTCAATCCAAGGGCAATAAGTAACACTACCAAGAAGCCCTCAATCTAAGGAAGACAAGTAAAAGGACAAGGAACAAAGAAGCCCTCAATCCAAGGAAGACAAGTGAAAGTACCAAGAAGCCCTAAATCCAAGGAAGACAAGTGAAAGGACCAGGAACAAAGAAGCCCTCAATCCAAAGAAGACAAGTAAATGGACCAGGAACTAAGAAGCCCTCAATCCAAAGAAGACAAGTAAAAGGACCAGGAACCAAGAAGACCTCAATCCAAGGAAGACAAGTATATATACCAAGAAGCCCTCAATACAATGAAGAAAAGTAAACGGACCAGGAACCAAGAAGCCCTCAATCCAAAGAAGACAGGTAAAAGGACCAGGAACCAAGAAGACCTCAATCCAAGGAAGACAAGTATATATACCAAGAAGCCCTCAATCCAATGAAGAAAAGTAAACGGACCAGGAACAAAGAAGCCCTCAATCCAAAGAAGACAAGTAAAAGGACCAGGAACAAAGAAGACCTCAATCCAAGGAAGACAAGTATATATACCAAGAAGCCCTCAATCCAATGAAGAAAAGTAAACGGACCAGGAACCAAGAAGCCCTAAATCAAAAGAAGACAAGTAAAAGGACCAGGAACCAAGAAGACCGCAATCCAAGGAAGACAAGTAAAAGTACAAAGAACCAAGAAGCCCTCAATCCAATGAAGAAAAGTAAACGGACCAGGAACCAAGAAGCCCTCAATCAAAAGAAGACAAGTAAAAGGACCAGGAACCAAGAAGACCGCAATCCAAGGAAGACAAGTAAAAGTACCAAGAACCAAGAAGCCCTCAATCCAAGGAAGAAAAGTAAAAGTACCAAGAAGCCCTCAATCCAAGGACAACAAGTAAAACTACCAAGAAGCCCTCAATCTAAGGAAGACAAGTTAAAGGACAAGGAACAAAGAAGCCCTCAATCCAATGAAGACAAGTGACAGTACCAAGAAGCCCTAAATCCAAGGAAGACAAGTAAAAGGAACAGGAACCAAGAAGCCTTCAATCAAAGGAAGACAAGTAAAAGTAAAAAGAACAAATAAGACCACAATCAAAGGAAGACAAGTATATATACCAAGAATCCCTCAATCCAATGAAGAAAAGTAAACGGACCAGGAACCAAGAAGCCCTCAATCCAAAGAAGACAAGTAAAAGGACCAGGAACCAAGAAGACCTCAATCCAAGGAAGACAAGTAAAAGTACAAAGAAGCCCTCAATCCAAGGAAGACAAGTAAAAGTACAAAGAACAAATAAGACCACAATCAAAGGAAGACAAGTTTATATACCAAGAAGCCCTCAATTCAATGAAGAAAAGAAAACGGACCAGGAACCAAGAAGTCCTCAATCCAAAGAAGACAAGTAAAAGGACCAGGAACAAAGAAGACCTCAATCCAAGGAAGACAAGTAAAAGTACCAAGAAGCCCTCAATCCAAGGAAGTCAAGTTAAAGTACAAAGAACAAATAAGACCACAATCAAACGAAGACAAGTATATATACCAAGAAGCCCTCAATCCAGTGAAGAAAATAAACGGACCAGGAACCAAGAAGCCCTCAATCCAAAGAAGACAAGTAAAAGGACAAGGAACCAAGAAGACCTCAATCCAAGGAAGACAAGTAAAAGTACCAAGAAGCCCTCAATCCAAGGAAGACAAGTAAAAGTACCAAGAACCATCAACCCAAGGAAGACAAGTAAAAGTACCAAGAAGCCCTCAATCCAAGGACAATAAGTAACACTACCAAGAAGCCCTCAATCTAAGGAAGACAAGTAAAAGGACAAGGAACAAAGAAGCCCTCAATCCAAGGAAGACAAGTGAAAGTACCAAGAAGCCCTCAATCCAAAGAAGACAAATAAACGGACCAGGAATCAAGAAGCCCTCAATCCAAAGAAGACAAGTAAACGGACCAGGAACCAAGAAGCCCTCAATCCAAAGAAGACAAGTAAAAGGACCAGGAACCAGGAAGACCTCAATCCAAGGAAGACAAGTATATATACCAAGAAGCCCTCAATCCAATGAAGAAAAGTAAACGGACCAGGAACCAAGAATCAATCAATCCAAAGAAGACAAGTAAAAGGACCAGGAACCAAGAAGACCTCAATCCAAGGAAGACAAGTATATATACGAAGAAGCCCTCAATCAAATGAAGAAAAGTAAACGGACCAGGAACCAAGAAGCCCTCAATCAAAAGAAGACAAGTAAAAGGACCAGGAACAAACAAGACCGCAATTCAAGGAAGACAAGTAAAAGTACAAAGAACCAAGAAGCCCTCAATCCAATGAAGAAAAGTAAACGGACCAGGAACCAAGAAGCCCTCAATCAAAAGAAGACAAGTAAAAGGACCAGGAACCAAGAAGACCGCAATCCAAGGAAGACAAGTAAAAGTACCAAGAACCAAGAAGCCCTCAATCCAAGGAAGAAAAGTAAAAGTACCAAGAAGCCCTCAATCCAAGGACAACAAGTAAAACTACCAAGAAGCCCTCACTCTAAGGAAGACAAGTTAAAGGACAAGGAACAAAGAAGCCCTCAATCCAAGGAAGACAAGTGACAGTACCAAGAAGCCCTAAATCCAAGGAAGACAAGTAAAAGGACCAGGAACCAAGAAGCCCTCAATCCAAAGAAGACAAGTAAACGGACAAGGAACCAAGAAGCCCTCAATCCAAAGAACACAAGTAAAAGGACCAGGAACCAAGAAGACCTCAATCCAAGGAAGACAAGTATATATACCAAGAAGCCCTCAATCCAATGAAGAAAAGTAAACGGACCAGGAACAAAGAAGCCCTCAATCCAAAGAAGACAAGTAAAAGGACAAGGAACAAAGAAGACCTCAATCAAAGGAAGACAAGTATATATACCAAGAAGCCCTCAATCCAATGAAGAAAAGTAAACGGACCAGGAACCAAGAAGCCCTCAATCAAAAGAAAACAAGTAAAAGGACCAGGAACCAAGAAGACCGCAATCCTAGGAAGACAAGTAAAAGTACAAAGAACCAAGAAGCCCTCAATCCAATGAAGAAAAGTAAACGGACCAGGAACCAAGAAGCCCTCATTCAAAAGAAGACAAGTAAAAGGACCAGGAACCAAGAAGACCGCAATCCAAGGAAGACAAGTAAAAGTACCAAGAACCAAGAAGCCCTCAATCCAAGGAAGAAAAGTAAAAGTACCAAGAAGCCCGCAATCCAAGGACAACAAGTAAAACTACTAAGAAGCCCTCAATCTAAGGAAGACAAGTTAAAGGACAAGGAACAAAGAAGCCCTCAATCCAAGGAAGACAAGTGACAGTACCAAGAAGCCCTAAATCCAAGGAAGACAAGTAAAAGGACCAGGAACCAAGAAGCCTTCAATCAAAGGAAGACAAGTAAAAGTACAAAGAACAAATAAGACCACAATCAAAGGAAGACAAGTATATATACCAAGAAGCCCTCAATCCAATTAAGAAAAGTAAACGGACCAGGAACCAAGAAGCCCTCAATCCAAAGAAGACAAGTAAAAAGACCAGGAACCAAGAAGACCTCAATCCAAGGAAGACAAGTAAAAGTACAATGAAGCCCTCAATCCAAGGAAGAGAAGAAAAAGTACAAAGAACAAATAAGACCACAATCAAAGGAAGACAAGTATATATACCAAGAAGCCCTCAATCCAATGAAGAAAAGTAAACGGACCAGGAACAAAGAAGCCCTCAATCCAAAGAAGACAAGTAAAAGGACCAGGAACCAAGAAGACCTCAATCCAAGGAAGACAAGTAAAAGTACCAAGAAGCCCTCAATCCAAGGAAGACAAGTTAAAGTACAAAGAACAAATAAGACTACAATCAAAGGAAGACAAGTATATATACCAAGAAGCCCTCAATCCAATGAAGAAAAGTAAACGGACCAGGAACCAAGAAGCCCTCAATCCAAAGAAGACAAGTAAAAGGACCAGGAACCAAGAAGACCTCAATCCAAGGAAGACAAGTAAAAGTACCAAGAAGCCCTCAATCCAAGGAAGATAAGTTAAAGTACAAAGAACAAATAAGACCACAATCAAAGGAAGACAAGTATATATACCAAGAAGCCCTCAATCCAATGAAGAAAAGTAAACGGACCAGGAACCAAGAAGCCCTCAATCCAAAGAAGACAAGTAAAAAGATCAGGAACCAAGAAGACCTCAATCCAAGGAAGACAAGTAAAAGTACAAAGAAGCCCTCAATCCAAGGAAGAGAAGTAAAAGTACAAAGAACAAATAAGACCACAATCAAAGGAAGACAAGTATATATACCAAGAAGCCCTCAATCCAATGAAGAAAAGTAAACGGACCAGGAACAAAGAAGCCCTCAATCCAAAGAAGACAAGTAAAAGGACCAGGAACAAAGAAGACCTCAATCCAAGGAAGACAAGTAAAAGTACAAAGAAGCCCTCAATCCAAGGAAGACAAGTTAAAGTACAAAGAACAAATAAGACCACAATCAAAGGAAGACAAGTATATATACCAAGAAGCCCTCAATCCAATGAAGAAAAGTAAACGGACAAGGAACCAAGAAGCCCTCAATCCAAAGAAGACAAGTAAAAGGACCAGGAACCAGGAAGACCTCAATCCAAGGAAGACAAGTAAAAGTACCAAGAAGCCCTCAATCCAAGGAAGACAAGTTAAAGTACAAAGAACAAATAAGACCACAATCAAAGGAAGACAAGTATATATACCAAGAAGCCCTCAATCCAATGAAGAAAATAAACGGACCAGGAACCAAGAAGCCCTCAATCCAAAGAAGACAAGTAAAAGGACCAGGAACCAAGAAGACCTCAATCCAAGGAAGACAAGTAAAAGTACCAAGAAGCCCTCAATCCAAGGAAGACAAGTAAAAGTACCAAGAACCATCAACCCAAGGAAGACAAGTAAAAGTACCAAGAAGCCCTCAATCCAAGGACAATAAGTAACACTACCAAGAAGCCCTCAATCTAAGGAAGACAAGTAAAAGGACAAGGAACAAAGAAGCCCTCAATCCAAGGAAGACAAGTGAAAGTACCAAGAAGCCCTCAATCCAAAGAAGACAAGTAAACGGACCAGGAACAAAGAAGCCCTCAATCCAAAGAAGACAAGTAAACGGACCAGGAACCAAGAAGCCCTCAATCCAAAGAAGACAAGTAAAAGGACCAGGAACCAAGAAGACCTCAATCCAAGGAAGACAAGTATATATACCAAGAAGCCCTCAATCCAATGAAGAAAAGTAAACGGACCAGGAACCAAAAATCAATCAATCCAAAGAAGACAAGTAAAAGGACCAGGAACCAAGAAGACCTCAATCCAAGGAAGACAAGAATATATACCAAGAAGCCCTCAATCCAATGAAGAAAAGTAAACGGACCAGGAACAAAGAAGCCCTCAATCCAAAGAAGACAAATAAAAGGACCAGGAACAAAGAAGACCTCAATCCAAGGAAGACAAGTATATATACCAAGAAGCCCTCAATCTAATGAAGAAAAGTAAACGGACCAGGAACCAAGAAGCCCTCAATCAAAAGAATACAAGTAAAAGGACCAGGAACAAAGAAGACCGCAATTCAAGGAGGACAAGTAAAAGTACAAAGAACCAAGAAGCCCTCAATCCAATGAAGAAAAGTAAACGGACCAGGAACCAAGAAGCCCTCAATCAAAAGAAGACAAGTAAAAGGACCAGGAACCAAGAAGCCCTCAATCCAAGGACAACAAGAAAAACTACCAAGAAGCCCTCAATCTAAGGAAGACAAGTTAAAGGACAAGGAACAAAGAAGCCCTCAATCCAAGGAAGACAAGTGACAGTACCAAGAAGCCCTAAATCCAAGGAAGACAAGTAAAAGGACCAGGAACCAAGAAGCCTTCAATCAAAGGAAGACAAGTAAAAGTACAAAGAACAAATAAGACCACAATCAAAGGAAGACAAGTATATATACCAAGAATCCCTCAATCCAATGAAGAAAAGTAAACGGACCAGGAACCAAGAAGCCCTCAATCCAAAGAAGACAAGTAAAATGACCAGGAACCAAGAAGACCTCAATCCAAGGAAGACAAGTAAAAGTACCAAGAAGCCCTCAATCCAAGGAAGACAAGTTAAAGTACAAAGAACAAATAAGACCACAATCAAAGGAAGACAAGTATATATACCAAAAAGCCCTCAATCCAATGAAGAAAATAAACGGACCAGGAACAAAGAAGCCCTCAATCCAAAGAAGACAAGTAAAAGGACCAGGAACCAAGAAGACCTCAATCCAAGGAAGAAAAGTAAAAGTACCAAGAAGCCCTCAATCCAAGGAAGACAAGTAAAAGTACCAAGAACCATCAACCCAAGGAAGACAAGTAAAAGTACCAAGAAGCCCTCAATCCAAGGACAATAAGTAACACTACCAAGAAGCCCTCAATCTAAGGAAGACAAGTAAAAGGACAAGGAACAAAGAAGCCCTCAATCCAAGGAAGACAAGTGAAAGTACCAAGAAGCCCTCAATCCAAGGAAGACAAGTAAAAGGACCATGAACCAAGAAGCCCTCAATCCAAAGAAGACAAGTAAACGGACCAGGAACCAAGAAACCCTCAATCCAAAGAAGACAAGTAAAAAGACCAGGAACCAAGAAGACCTCAATCCAAGGAAGACAAGTATATATACCAGGAAGCCCTCAATCCAATGAAGAAAAGTAAACGGACCAGGAACCAAGAAGCCCTCAATCCAAAGAAGACAAGTAAAAGGACCAGGAACCAAGAAGACCTCAATCCAAGGAAGACAAGTATATATACCAAGAAGCCCTCAATCCAATGAAGAAAAGTAAATGGACAAGGAACCAAGAAGCCCTCAATCCAAAGAAGACAAGTAAACGGACCAGGAACCAAGAAGCCCTCAATCCAAAGAAGACAAGTTAAAGGACCGGGAACCAAGAAGACCTCAATCCAAGGAAGACAAGTATATATACCAAGAAGCCCTCAATCCAATAAAGAAAAGTAAACGGACCAGGAACCAAGAAGCCCTCAATCCAAAGAAGACAAGTTTAAGGACCAGGAACCAAGAAGACCTCAATCCAAGGAAGACAAGTATATATACCAAGAAGCCCTCAATCCAATGAAGAAAAGTAAACGGACCAGGAACAAAGAAGCCCTCAATCCAAAGAAGACAAGTAAAAGGACCAGGAACAAAGAAGACCTCAATCCAAGGAAGACAAGTATATATACCAAGAAGCCCTCAATCCAATGAAGAAAAGTAAATGGACCAGGAACCAAGAAGCCCTCAATCCAAAGAAGGCAAGTAAAAGGACCAGGAACCAAGAAGACCTCAATCCAAGGAAGACAAGTAAAAGTACCAAGAAGCCCTCAATCCAAGGAAGACAAGTTAAAGTACAAAGAACAAATAAGACCACAATCAAAGGAAGACAAGTATATATACCAAGAAGCCCTCAATCCAATGAAGAAAAGTAAACGAACCAGGAACCAAGAAGCCCTCAATCCAAAGAAGACAAGTAAAAGGACCAGGAACCAAGAAGACCTCAATCCAAGGAAGACAAGTAAAAGTACCAAGAAGCCCTCAATCCAAGGAAGACAAGTAAAAGTACCAAGAACCATCAACCCAAGGAAGACAAGTAAAAGTACCAAGAAGCCCTCAATCCAAGGACAATAAGTAACACTACCAAGAAGCCCTCAATCTAAGGAAGACAACTAAAAGGACAAGGAACAAAGAAGCCCTCAATCCAAAGAAGACAAGTGAAAGTACCAAGAAGCCCTCAATCCAAGGAAGACATGTAAAAGGACCAGGAACCAAGAAGCCCTCAATCCAAAGAAGACAAGTAAACGGACCAGGAACAAAGAAGCCCTCAATCCAAAGAAGACAAGTAAAAGGACCAGGAACCACGAAGACCTCAATCCAAGGAAGACAAGTATATATACCAAGAAGCCCTCAATCCAATGAAGAAAAGTAAACGGGCCAGGAACCAAGAAGCCCTCAATCCAAAGAAGACAAGTAAAAGGACCAGGAACCAAGAAGACCTCAATCCAAGGAAGACAAGTATATATACCAAGAAGCCATCAATCCAATGAAGAAAAGTAAACGGACAAGGAACAAAGAAGCCCTCAATACAAAGAAGACAAGTAAAAGGACCAGGAACAAAGAAGACCTCAATCCAAGGAAGACAAGTATATATACCAAGAAGCCCTCAATCCAATGAAGAAAAGTAAACGGACCAGGAACCAAGAAGCCCTCAATCAAAAGAAGACAAGTAAAAGGACAAGGAACCAAGAAGACCGCAATCCAAGGAAGACAAGTAAAAGTACAAAGAACCAAGAAGCCCTCAATCCAGTGAAGAAAAGTAAATGGACCAGGAACCAAGAAGCCCTCAATCAAAAGAAGACAAGTAAAAGGACCAGGAACCAAGAAGACCGCAATCCAAGGAAGAGAAGTAAAAGGACCAAGAACGAAGAAGCCCTCAATCCAAGGATGAAAAGTAAAAGTACCAAGAAGCCCTCAATCCAAGGACAACAAGTAAAACTACCAAGAAGCCCTCAATCTAAGGAAGACAAGTTAAAGGACAAGGAACAAAGAAGCCCTCAATCCAAGGAAGACAAGTTACAGTACCAAGAAGCCCTAAATCCAAGGAAGACAAGTAAAAGGACCAGGAACCAAGAAGCCTTCAATCAAAGGAAGACAAGTAAAAGTACAAAGAACAAATAAGACCACAATCAAAGGAAGACAAGTATATATCCCAAGAATCCCTCAATCCAATGAAGAAAAGTAAACGGACCAGGAACCAAGAAGCCCTCAATCCAAAGAAGACAAGTAAAAGGACCAGGAACCAAGAAGACCTCAATCCAAGGAAGACAAGTAAAAGTACCAAGAAGCCCTCAATCCAAGGAAGACAAGTTAAAGTACAAAGAACAAATAAGACCACAATCAAAGGAAGACAAGTATATATACCAAGAAGCCCTCAATCCAATGAAGAAAAGTAAACGGACCAGGAACCAAGAAGCCCTCAATCCAAAGAAGACAAGTAAAAGGACCAGGAACCAAGAAGACCTCAATCCAAGGAAGACAAGTAAAAGTACCAAGAAGCCCTCAATCCAAGGAAGACAAGTAAAAGTACCAAGAACCATCAACCCAAGGAAGACAAGTAAAAGTACCAAGAAGCCCTCAATCCAAGGACAATAAGTAAAACTACCAAGAAGCCCTCAATCTAAGGAAGACAAGTAAAAGGACAAGGAACAAAGAAGCCCTCAATCCAAGGAAGACAAGTGAAAGTACCAAGAAGCCCTCAATCCAAGGAAGACATGTAAAAGGACCAGGAACCAAGAAGCCCTCAATCCAAAGAAGACAAGTAAACGGACCAGGAACAAAGAAGCCCTCAATCCAAAGAAGACAAGTAAAAGGACCAGGAACCAAGAAGACCTCAATCCAAGGAAGACAAGTATATATACCAAGAAGCCCTCAATCCAATGAAGAAAAGTAAACGGACCAGGAACCAAGAAGCCCTCAATCCTAAGAAGACAAGTAAAAGGACCAGGAACCAAGAAGACCTCAATCCAAGGAAGACAAGTATATATACCAAGAAGCCCTCAATCCAATGAAGAAAAGAAAACGGACCAGAAACCAAGAAGCCCTCAATCCAAAGAAGACAAGTAAAAGGACCAGGAACCAAGAAGACCTCAATCCAAGGAAGACAAGTAAAAGTACCAAGAAGCCCTCAATCCAAGGAAGACAAGTAAAAGTACAAAGAACAAATAAGACCACTATCAAAGGAAGACAAGTATATATACCAAGAAGCCCTCAATCCAATGAAGAAAAGTAAACGGACCAGGAACCAAGAAGCCCTCAATCCAAAGAAGACAAGTAAAAGGACCAGGAACCAAGAAGACCTCAATCCAAGGAAGACAAGTAAAAGTACCAAGAAGCCCTCAATCCAAAGAAGACAAGTTAAAGTACAAAGAACAAATACGACCACACTCAAAGGAAATCAAGTATATATACCAAGAAGCCCTCAATCCAATGAAGAAAAGTAAATGGACCAGGAACAAAGAAGCCCTCAATCCAAAGAAGACAAGTAAAAGGACCAGGAACCAAGAAGACCTCAATCCAAGGAAGACAAGTAAAAGTTCCAAGAAGCCCTCAATCCAAGGAAGACAAGTGAACGTACCAAGAACCATCAACCCAAGGAAGACAAGTAAAAGTACCAAGAAGCCCTCAATCCAAGGACAATAAGTAACACTACCAAGAAGCCCTCAATCTAAGGAAGACAAGTAAAAGGACAAGGAACAAAGAAGCCCTCAATCCAAGGAAGACAAGTGAAAGTACCAAGAAGCCCTAAATCCAAGGAAGACAAGTAAAAGGACCAGGAACCAAGAAGACCTCAATCCAAGGAAGACAAGTAAAAGTACCAAGAAGACCTCAATCCAAGGAAGACAAGTAAAAGTACCAAGAACCATCAACCCAAGGAAGACAAGTAAAAGTACCAAGAAGCCCTCAATCCAAGGACAATAAGTAACACTACCAAGAAGCCCTCAATCTAAGGAAGACAAGTAAAAGGACAAGGAACAAAGAAGCCCTCAATCCAAGGAAGACAAGTGAAAGTACCAAGAAGCCCTCAATCCAAGGAAGACAAGTAAAAGGACCATGAACCAAGAAGCCCTCAATCCAAAGAAGACAAGTAAACGGACCAGGAACCAAGAAACCCTCAATCCAAAGAAGACAAGTAAAAAGACCAGGAACCAAGAAGACCTCAATCCAAGGAAGACAAGTATATATACCAAGAAGCCCTCAATCCAATGAAGAAAAGTAAACGGACCAGGAACCAAGAAGCCCTCAATCCAAAGAAGACAAGTAAAAGGACCAGGAACCAAGAAGACCTCAATCCAAGGAAGACAAGTATATATACCAAGAAGCCCTCAATCCAATGAAGAAAAGTAAATGGACAAGGAACCAAGAAGCCCTCAATCCAAAGAAGACAAGTAAACGGACCAGGAACCAAGAAGCCCTCAATCCAAAGAAGACAAGTTAAAGGACCGGGAACCAAGAAGACCTCAATCCAAGGAAGACAAGTATATATACCAAGAAGCCCTCAATCCAATAAAGAAAAGTAAACGGACCAGGAACCAAGAAGCCCTCAATCCAAAGAAGACAAGTTTAAGGACCAGGAACCAAGAAGACCTCAATCCAAGGAAGACAAGTATATATACCAAGAAGCCCTCAATCCAATGAAGAAAAGTAAACGGACCAGGAACAAAGAAGCCCTCAATCCAAAGAAGACAAGTAAAAGGACCAGGAACAAAGAAGACCTCAATCCAAGGAGGACAAGTATATATACCAAGAAGCCCTCAATCCAATGAAGAAAAGTAAACGGACCAGGAACCAAGAAGCCCTCAATCCAAAGAAGGCAAGTAAAAGGACCAGGAACCAAGAAGACCTCAATCCAAGGAAGACAAGTAAAAGTACCAAGAAGCCCTCAATCCAAGGAAGACAAGTTAAAGTACAAAGAACAAATAAGACCACAATCAAAGGAAGACAAGTATATATACCAAGAAGCCCTCAATCCAATGAAGAAAAGTAAACGAACCAGGAACCAAGAAGCCCTCAATCCAAAGAAGACAAGTAAAAGGACCAGGAACCAAGAAGACCTCAATCCAAGGAAGACAAGTAAAAGTACCAAGAAGCCCTCAATCCAAGGAAGACAAGTAAAAGTACCAAGAACCATCAACCCAAGGAAGACAAGTAAAAGTACCAAGAAGCCCTCAATCCAAGGACAATAAGTAACACTACCAAGAAGCCCTCAATCTAAGGAAGACAACTAAAAGGACAAGGAACAAAGAAGCCCTCAATCCAAAGAAGACAAGTGAAAGTACCAAGAAGCCCTCAATCCAAGGAAGACAAGTAAAAGGACCAGGAACCAAGAAGCCCTCAATCCAAAGAAGACAAGTAAACGGACCAGGAACCAAGAAGCCCTCAATCCAAAGAAGACAAGTAAAAGGACCAGGAACCAAGAAGACCTCAATCCAAGGAAGACAAGTATATATACCAAGAAGCCCTCAATCCAATGAAGAAAAGTAAACGGACCAGGAACCAAGAAGCCCTCAATCCAAAGAAGACAAGTAAAAGGACCAGGAACCAAGAAGACCTCAATCCAAGGAAGACAAGTATATATACCAAGAAGCCCTCAATCCAATGAAGAAAAGTAAACGGACAAGGAACAAAGAAGCCCTCAATACAAAGAAGACAAGTAAAAGGACCAGGAACAAAGAAGACCTCAATCCAAGGAAGACAAGTATATATACCAAGAAGCCCTCAATCCAATGAAGAAAAGTAAACGGACCAGGAACCAAGAAGCCCTCAATCAAAAGAAGACAAGTAAAAGGACAAGGAACCAAGAAGACCGCAATCCAAGGAAGACAAGTAAAAGTACAAAGAACCAAGAAGCCCTCAATCCAGTGAAGAAAAGTAAATGGACCAGGAACCAAGAAGCCCTCAATCAAAAGAAGACAAGTAAAAGGACCAGGAACCAAGAAGACCGCAATCCAAGGAAGAGAAGTAAAAGGACCAAGAACCAAGAAGCCCTCAATCCAAGGATGAAAAGTAAAAGTACCAAGAAGCCCTCAATCCAAGGACAACAAGTAAAACTACCAAGAAGCCCTCAATCTAAGGAAGACAAGTTAAAGGACAAGGAACAAAGAAGCCCTCAATCCAAGGAAGACAAGTGACAGTGCCAAGAAGCCCTAAATCCAAGGAAGACAAGTAAAAGGACCAGGAACCAAGAAGCCTTCAATCAAAGGAAGACAAGTAAAAGTACAAAGAACAAATAAGACCACAATCAAAGGAAGACAAGTATATATCCCAAGAATCCCTCAATCCAATGAAGAAAAGTAAACGGACCAGGAACCAAGAAGCCCTCAATCCAAAGAAGACAAGTAAAAGGACCAGGAACCAAGAAGACCTCAATCCAAGGAAGACAAGTAAAAGTACCAAGAAGCCCTCAATCCAAGGAAGACAAGTAAAAGTACAAAGAACAAATAAGACCACAATCAAAGGAAGACAAGTATATATACCAAGAAGCCCTCAATCCAATGAAGAAAAGTAAACGGACCAGGAACCAAGAAGCCCTCAATCCAAAGAAGACAAGTAAAAGGACCAGGAACCAAGAAGACCTCAATCCAAGGAAGACAAGTAAAAGTACAAAGAAGCCCTCAATCCAAGGAAGACAATTAAAAGTACAAAGAACAAATAAGACCACAATCAAAGGAAGACAAGTATATATACCAAGAAGCCCTCAATCCAATGAAGAAAAGTAAACGGACCAGGAACCAAGAAGCCCTCAATCCAAAGAAGACAAGTAAAAGGACCAGGAACCAAGAAGACCTCAATCCAAGGAAGACAAGTAAAAGTACCAAGAAGCCCTCAATCCAAGGAAGACAAGTAAAAGTACAAAGAACAAATAAGACCACTATCAAAGGAAGACAAGTATATATACCAAGAAGCCCTCAATCCAATGAAGAAAAGTAAACGGACCAGGAACCAAGAAGCCCTCAATCCAAAAAAGACAAGTAAAAGGACCAAGAACCAAGAAGACCTCAATCCAAGGAAGACAAGTAAAAGTACCAAGAAGCCCTCAATCCAAAGAAGACAAGTTAAAGTACAAAGAACAAATACGACCACACTCAAAGGAAGACAAGTATATATACCAAGAAGCCCTCAATCCAATGAATAAAAGTAAATGGACCAGGAACAAAGAAGCCCTCAATCCAAAGAAGACAAGTAAAAGGACCAGGAACCAAGAAGACCTCAATCCAAGGAAGACAAGTAAAAGTTCCAAGAAGCCCTCAATCCAAGGAAGACAAGTGAACGTACCAAGAACCATCAACCCAAGGAAGACAAGTAAAAGTACCAAGAAGCCCTCAATCCAAGGACAATAAGTTACACTACCAAGAAGCCCTCAATCTAAGGAAGACAAATAAAAGGACAAGGAACAAAGAAGCCCTCAATCCAAGGAAGACAAGTGAAAGTACCAAGAAGCCCTAAATCCAAGGAAGACAAGTAAAAGGACCAGGAACCAAGAAGACCTCAATCCAAGGAAGACAAGTAAAAGTACCAAGAAGCCCTCAATCCAAGGAAGACAAGTAAAAGTACCAAGAACCATCAACCCAAGGAAGACAGGTAAAAGTACCAAGAAGCCCTCAATCCAAGGACAATAAGTAACACTACCAAGAAGCCCTCAATCTAAGGAAGACAAGTAAAAGGACAAGGAACAAAGAAGCCCTCAATCCAAGGAAGACAAGTGAAAGTACCAAGAAGCCCTCAATCCAAGGATGACAAGTAAAAGGACCATGAACCAAGAAGCCCTCAATCCAAAGAAGACAAGTAAACGGACCAGGAACCAAGAAGCCCTCAATCCAAAGAAGACAAGTAAAAGGACCAGGAACCAAGAAGACCTCAATCCAAGGAAGACAAGTATATATACCAAGAAGCCCTCAATCCAATGAAGAAAAGTAAACGGACCAGGAACCAAGAAGCCCTCAATCCAAAGAAGACAAGTAAAAGGACCAGGAACCAAGAAGACCTCAATCCAAGGAAGACAGGTATATATACCAAGAAGCCCTCAATCCAATGAAGAAAAGTAAATGGACAAGGAACCAAGAAGCCCTCAATCCAAAGAAGACAAGTAAACGGACCAGGAACCAAGAAGCCCTCAATCCAAAGAAGACAAGTAAAAGGACCGGGAACCAAGAAGACCTCAATCCAAGGAAGACAAGTATATATACCAAGAAGCCCTCAATCCAATAAAGAAAAGTAAACGGACCAGGAACCAAGAAGCCCTCAATCCAAAGAAGACAAGTTTAAGGACCAGGAACCAAGAAGACCTCAATCCAAGGAAGACAAGTATATATACCAAGGAGCCCTCAATCCAATGAAGAAAAGTAAACGGACCAGGAACAAAGAAGCCCTCAATCCAAAGAAGACAAGTAAAAGGACCAGGAACAAAGAAGACCTCAATCCAAGGAAGACAAGTATATATACCAAGAAGCCCTCAATCCAATGAAGAAAAGTAAACGGACCAGGAACCAAGAAGCCCTCAATCCAAAGAAGACAAGTAAAAGGACCAGGAACCAAGAAGACCTCAATCCAAGGAAGACAAGTAAAAGTACCAAGAAGCCCTCAATCCAAGGAAGACAAGTTAAAGTACAAAGAACAAATAAGACCACAATCAAAGGAAGACAAGTATATATACCAAGAAGCCCTCAATCCAATGAAGAAAAGTAAACGAACCAGGAACCAAGAAGCCCTCAATCCAAAGAAGACAAGTAAAAGGACCAGGAACCAAGAAGACCTCAATCCAAAGAAGACAAGTAAAAGTACCAAGAAGCCCTCAATCCAAGGAAGACAAGTAAAAGTACCAAGAACCATCAACCCAAGGAAGACAAGTAAAAGTACCAAGAAGCCCTCAATCCAAGGACAATAAGTAACACTACCAAGAAGCCCTCAATCTAAGGAAGACAACTAAAAGGACAAGGAACAAAGAAGCCCTCAATCCAAAGAAGACAAGTGAAAGTACCAAGAAGCCCTCAATCCAAGGAAGACAAGTAAAAGGACCAGGAACCAAGAAGCCCTCAATCCAAAGAAGACAAGTAAACGGACCAGGAACCAAGAAGCCCTCAATCCAAAGAAGACAAGTAAAAGGACCAGGAACCACGAAGACCTCAATCCAAGGAAGACAAGTATATATACCAAGAAGCCCTCAATCCAATGAAGAAAAGTAAACGGACCAGGAACCAAGAAGCCCTCAATCCAAAGAAGACAAGTAAAAGGACCAGGAACCAAGAAGACCTCAATCCAAGGAAGACAAGTATATATACCAAGAAGCCCTCAATCCAATGAAGAAAAGTAAACGAACCAGGAACAAAGAAGCCCTCAATACAAAGAAGACAAGTAAAAGGACCAGGAACAAAGAAGACCTCAATCCAAGGAAGACAAGTATATATACCAAGAAGCCCTCAATCCAATGAAGAAAAGTAAACGGACCAGGAACCAAGAAGCCCTCAATCAAAAGAAGACAAGTAAAAGGACAAGGAACCAAGAAGACCGCAATCCAAAGAAGACAAGTAAAAGTACAAAGAACCAAGAAGCCCTCAATCCAGTGAAGAAAAGTAAATGGACCAGGAACCAAGAAGCCCTCAATCAAAAGAAGACAAGTAAAAGGACCAGGAACCAAGAAGACCGCAATCCAAGGAAGAGAAGTAAAAGGACCAAGAACCAAGAAGCCCTCAATCCAAGGATGAAAAGTAAAAGTACCAAGAAGCCCTCAATCCAAGGACAACAAATAAAACTACCAAGAAGCCCTCAATCTAAGGAAGACAAGTTAAAGGACAAGGAACAAAGAAGCCCTCAATCCAAGGAAGACAAGTGAAAGTACCAAGAAGCCCTAAATCCAAGGAAGACAAGTAAAAGGACCAGGAACCAAGAAGCCCTCAATCCAAAGAAGACAAGTAAAGGGACCAGGAACCAAGAAGCCCTCAATCCAAAGAAGACAAGTAAAAGGACCAGGAACCAAGAAGACCTCAATCCAAGGAAGACAAGTAAAAGTACAAAGAAGCCCTCAATCCAAGGAAGACAAGTAAAAGTACAAAGAACAAATAAGACCATAATCAAAGGAAGACAAGTATATATACTAAGAAGCCCTCAATCCAATGAAGAAAAGTAAACGGACCAGGAACCAAGAAGCCCTCAATCCAAAGAAGACAAGTAAAAGGACCAGGAACCAAGAAGACCTCAATCCAAGGAAGACAAGTAAAAGTACCAATAAGCCCTCAATCCAAGGAAGACATGTTAAAGTACAAAGAACAAATAAGACCACAATCAAAGGAAGACAAGTATATATACCAAGAAGCCCTCAATCCAATGAAGAAAAGTAAACGGACCAGGACCAAGAAGCCCTCATCCAAAGAAGACAAGTAAAAGGACCAGGAACCAAGAAGACCTCAATCCAAGGAACACAAGTAAAAGTACCAAGAAGCCCTCAATCCAAGGAAGGCAAGTAAAAAGTACCAAGAACCATCAACCCAAGGAAGACAAGTAAAAGTACCAAGAAGCCCTCAATCCAAGGACAATAAGTAACACTACCAAGAAGCCCTCAATCTAAGGAAGACAAGTAAAAGGACAAGGAACAAAGAAGCCCTCAATCCAAGGAAGACAAGTGAAAGTACCAAGAACCCCTCAATCCAAGGAAGACAAGTAAAAGGACCAGGAACATAGAAGCCCTCAATCCAAAGAAGACAAGTAAAAGGACCAGGATCCAAGAAGACCTCAATCCAAGAAAGACAAGTATATATACCAAGAAGCCCTCAATCCAATGAAGAAAAGTAAACGGACCAGGGAAACCAAGGAGAAGCCCCCTCAATCCAAAGAAGACAAGTAAAAGGACCAGGACCAAGAAGACCTCAATCCCCAAGGAAGACAAGTTAAAAGTACCACAGAAGCCCTCAATCCAATGAAGAAAAGTAAACGGACCAGGAACCAAGAAGCCCTCAATCCAAAGAAGACAAGTAAACGGAGCCAGGACCAAGAAGCCTCAATCCCAAAGAAGACAAGTAAAAGGACCAGGAACCAAGAAGACCTCAATCCAAGGGAGACAAGTATATATACCAAGAAGCCCTCAATCCAATAAAGAAAGTAAACGGACCAGGAACCAAGAGCCCTCAATCCAAAGAAGACAAGTTAAAGGACCAGAACAAGAAGACCTCAATCCAAGAAGCAAGTATTCAACACAAGAAGCCCTCAATCCAATGAAGAAAAGAAAACGGACCAGGAACAAAGAAGCCCTCAATCCAAAGAAGACAAGTAAAAGGACCAGGAACCAAAGAAGACCTCAATCCAAGGAAGACAAGTATATATACCAAGAAGCCTCAATCCAATGAAGAAAAGTAAACGGACCAGGAACCAAGAAGCCCTCAATCCAAAGAAGACAAGTAAAAGGACCAGGAACCAAGAAGACCTCAATCCAAGAAGACAAGTAAAAGTACCAAGAAGCCCTCAATCCCAAGGAAGACAAGTTAAAGTACAAAGAACAAATAAGACCACAATCAAAGGAAGACAAGTTATATATCCAAGAAGCCCTCAATCCAATGAAGAAAAGTAAACGGACCAGGAACCAAGAAGCCCTCAATCCCAAAGAAGACAAGTAAAAGGACCAGGAACCAAGAAGACCTCAATCCAAGAAGACAAGTAAAAGTACCAAGAAGCCCTCATCCAAGGAAGACAAGTAAAGTACCAAGAACCATCAACCCAAGAAACAAGTATAAAAGTACCAAGAGCCCTCAATCCAAGGACAACTAAGTAAAACACCAAGAAAGCCCTCAATACAAGGAAGACAAGTAAAGGACAGGAACAAAGAAGCCCTCAATCCAAGAGAGACAAGTGAAGAGACAAGAAGCCCTCAATCCAAGGAAGGACATAAAAGGACCAGGACCAAAGAAGACCCTCAATCCAAAGAAGATCAATCAAACGGACCAGAACAAAAAGAAGCCCTCAATCCAAAGAAGACAAGTAAAAGGACCAGGAACAAGAAGACCTCAATCCAAGGAAAGAAGTACAATACCAAGAAGCCTCATCCAATGAAGAAAAGTAAACGGACCAGGAACCAAGAAGCCCTCAATCAAAAGAAGACAAGTAAAAGGACCAGGAACCAAGAAGACCCTCATCAAGAAGACAAGTATATAATACCAAGAAGCCCTCAATCCAATGAAGAAAAGTAAACGGACCAGGAACAAGAAGCCCTCAATCCAAGAAACAAGTAAAAGACCAGGACCAAGAAGACCTCAATCCAAGGAAGACAAGTATATATACCAAGAAGCCCTCAATCCAATGAAAAAAGTAAACGGACCAGGAACAAAGACCCTCAATCTAGAAACAGTAAAGGACCAGAAGCAAAGAAGTACTCAATCAAGGAAGACAATATATATACCAAGAAGCCCAATCCAATGAGAAAAGTAAAGGACCAGGAACCAAGAAGCCTCAATCCAAGAAGACAAGTAAAAGGACCAGAACCAAAGAAGACCTCAATCCAAGAAGAACAAGTAAAAGTACAAAGGTCCCTCAATCCAAGGAAGACAAGTTAAAGTACAAGAACAAAAGACCACAAATCAAAGGAAGACAAGTATATATACCAAGAAGCCTCAATCCAATGAAGAAAAGTAAACGGACCAGGAACCAAGAAGCCCTCAATCCAAAGAAGACAAGTAAAAGGACCAGGAACGCAAGAAGACCTCAATCCAAGGAAGACAAATAAAAGTACCAAGAAGCCCTCAATCCAAGGAAGACAAGTTAAAAGTACAAGGAAACATATAAGACCACAATCAAAGGAAGACAAGTATATATACCAAGAAAGCCCTCAATCCAATGAAGAAAAGTAAACGGACCAGGAACCAAGAAGCCCTCAATCCAAAGAAGACAAGTAAAAGGACCAGGAACCAAGAAGACCTCAATCCCAAAGGAAGACAAGTAAAGTACCAAGAAGCCCTCAATCCAAGGAAGACAAGTAAAAGTACCAAGAACCATCAACCCAAGGAAGACAAGTAAAGTACCATGAAGCCCTCAATCCAAGGACAATAAGGTAACACTACCAAGAAGCCCTCAATCTAAGGAAAGACAAGTAAAAGGACAAGGAACAAAGAAGCCCTCAATCCAAGGGAAGACAAGTGAAAGTACCAAGAGCCCTAAATCCAAGGAAGACAATTAATAAAGGCAGGACCAAGAAGCCTCAATCCAAGAAGACAAGTAAATGACCAACCAAAAGCCTCAATCCAAAAAGACAAGTAAAAGACCAGGAACCAAGAAGACTCAATCAAAGAAGAACAAGTAAAGACAGAACCAAGAAGAACGCAGATCCAAGAAACAAGTAAAAGTACCAAAGAACAAAGCCTCAATCCAATGAAGAAAAGTAAACGACCAGGAACCAAGAACCCTCAATCCAAAGAAGACAAGTAAAAGGACCAGGAACCAGAAGACCTCAATCTCAAGGAAGACAAGTAAAAGTACAACAACAGAAGCCCTCAATCCAAGAAGAAAGTAAATTACCAAGAAAGCCCTCAATCAAGGAAACAAGTAAAACACCAAGAAGCCTCAATCCAAGAAGAAAGTAAAGACAAGGAACAAAGAAGCCCTCAATCCAAGGAAGACAAAATGACAGTACCAAGAAAGCCTAAATCCAAGGAAGACAAGTAAAAGTACCAAAAAGAAGCCTCAATCCAAAGGAAGACAAGTAAAAGTACAAAGAACAAATAAGACAACAATCAAGGAAGACAAGATATATACCAAGAACCCTCAATCCAATGAAGAAAGTAAACGGACAGGAACCAGAAGCCCTCAATCCAAGAAGACAAGTAAAAGGACCAGGAACCAAGAAGACCTCAATCCAAGGAACAAGTAAAAGTACCGAAGCCCTCAATCCAAGAAGACAAGTTAAAGTACAAAGAACAAATAAGACCCACAATCAAGGAAGACAAGTATATATACCAAGAAGCCTCAATCCATGAAGAAAAGTAAACGGACCAGGAACACAAAGCCTCAATCCAAAGAAGACAAGTAAAGGACCAGGAACCAAGAAGACTCAATCCAAGGAAGACAATAAAAGTACCAAGAAGCCCATCAAATCCAAGGAAGACAAGTAAAAGTACAGAACCAATCAACCAAGAAGACAAGTTAAAATACCGAAAAGCCTCAATCCAAGACAATAAGTGTAACAGACACAAAGCCCTCAATCTAAGAAGACAAGATAAAAGGACAAGGAACAAAGAAGCCCTCATCCAAGAAGACAAGTGAAAGTCCAAGGCCCTCAATCCAAGGAAGAAAGTAAAAGACAGAACCAAGAACCCTCAATCCAAAAGAATAAACGGACCAGGAACCAAAGAAGCCCTCAATCCAAAGAAGACAAGTAAAAGGACCAGGAACCAAGAAGACCGCTCAATCCAAGGAAGACAAGTATATATACCAAGAAGCCCTCAATCCAATGAAGAAAAGTAAACGGACAGGAACCAAGAAGCCCTCAATCAAGAAGACAAGTAAAAGAAACCAGGAACAAGAAGACCTCAATCCAAGAAGACAAGTAATATATACCAAGAAGCCCTAAATCCAATGAAGAAAAGTAAACGGACCAGGAACCAAGAAGCCCTCAATCCAAAGAAGACAAGTAAAAGAGGACCATGGAACAAGAAGACTCACATCCAAAGAAAGACAAAGATAAAATAGGACCAGGAACAAAGAAGACCTCAATCCAAGAAGACAAGTATATGAATCCAAGAGCCATCAATGAAAGGAAAACGTAACGGACCAGGAACCAAGAAGCCCTCAATCCAAAGAAGACAATTAAAAGAGGACAAAGGAACCAAGAAGCCTCAATCCAAGGAGAAAGCAAAACCAAGAAGCCTCAATCAAGAAGAAAGTAAACGACAGGAACCAAGAAGACCCTCAATCCAAGGAAGACAAGTAAAAGTAACAAGGAACAAGAAGAACTCAATCCGAAGAAGACAAGTAATATACAAAGAAGCCCTCAATCCAATGAAGAAAGTAAACGGACCAGAACAAGAAGCCCTCAATCCAAAGAAGACAAGTAAAGAGACAAGGAACCAAAGAACCTCAAATCCAAGGAAGACAAAGTAAATACCAAGAAGCCCTCAATCCAATGAAGACAAAGTAAACGGACCAGGAACCAAGAAGCCCTCAATCCAAAGAAGACAAGTAAAAGGACCAGGAAACCAGAAGACCTCAATCCAAGGAAGAACAAGTATATAAGACCAAGAAGCCCTCAATCCAATGAAGAAAAGTAAAACGACCAGGAACAAAGAAGCCCTCAATCCAAAGAAGACAAGTAAAAGGACCAGGAACAGAAGAAGACCTCAATCCAAGGAAGACAAGTATATATACCAAGAAGCCCTCAATCCAATGAAGAAAAGTAAACGGACCAGGAACCAAGAAGCCCTCAATCAAAGAAAGACAAGTAAAAGGACCAAGGAACCAAGAAGACCGCAATCCAAGAAGACAGTAAAAGTACAAAAGAACCAAGAAACCCTCAATCCAAGTGAAGAAAAGTAAATGACCAGGAACCAAGAGCCCTCAATCAAAAGAAGACAAGTAAAAGGACCAGGAAAAGAAGACCGCAATCCAAGGAAGACAATAAAAGACCAAGAACCAAGAAGCCCTCAATCCAAGAAGAAAAGTAAAAGTACCAAGAAGCCCTCAATCCAAGGACAACAAGTAAAACTACAAGAAGCCCTCAATCAAGGAAGACAAGTTTAAAGGAAAGAACTAAAGAAGCCCTCAATCCAAGAAGAGACAAGTGACAGTAACCAAGAAGCCCTAAATCCAAGAAGACAAGTAAAAGGACCAGGAACCAAAGAAGCCTCAATCCAAGGAAGACAAGTAAAAGTACAAAGAACAATAAGACCAATCAAAGGAAGACAAGTATATATACCAAGAATCCCTCAATCCAATGAAGAAAAGTAAACGGACAGGACCAAGAAGCCCTCAATCCTAAACGAAGACAAGTAAAAGACCAGAACCAAGAAGACCTCAATCCAAGGAAGACAAGAAAAGTACCAAGAAGCCCTCAATCCAAGGAAGACAAGTAAAAGTCCAAGAACAAATAAGACCCAATCAAAGAAGACAAGTATATATCCAGAAGCCCTCAATCCAATGAAGAAAAGTAAACGGACCAGAACCAGAAGCCCTCAATCAAAAGACAAAGTAAAAGGACCAGGAACCAAGAAGACCTCAATCCAGAAAGACAAGTAAAGGACCAAAGAAAGCCTCAATCCAAGGAGACAAGTACAGAGTACCAAAGACAAAGTTAAACACAATCCAAAGGAAGACAAGTATATATACCAAGAAGCCCTCAATCCAAGTGAAGAAAAGTAAACGGCCCAGGAACCAAGAAGCCCTCAATCCAAGAAGACAAGGTAAGAAGACCAGGAACCAAGAAGCCCTCAATCCAAGGAAACAAGTAAAAGTACCAAAAAAGCCTCAATCCAAAGAAGAAATGTAAAGAAGCCATAGAAACTCGATCAATCCCAAGGAAGACAAGTATAGTATCCAGCAGACCTCAATCCAAGGACAAATAAGTAACACTACCAAGGAACTTCAATCCAAGGAAGAATCAATAAAAGACAAGAACAAGAGCCCTCAATCAAGGAAAGAACAAAGTGAAAGTCAAGAAGCCCTCAAGTCCAATGGAAGACAAGTAAAGGACAGGGAACCAGAAGCCCTCAATCCAAAGAAGACAATAAAACGGACCAGGAACCAAGAAACGCCTCTCAATCCAGAAGAGACCAAGTAAAAGACCAAGAACCAAGAAGACCTCAATCCAAGGAAGACAAGTATATACCAAGAAGCCCTCATCCAATGAAGAAGAGTAAACGGACCAGGAACCAAGAAGCCCTCAATCAAGAAGACAATAAAAGGACCAGGAACCAGAAGACCTGCAATCAAGGAAGACAAGTAAAAGTACAAAGAACCAAGAAGCCCTCAATCCAATGAAGAAAAGTAAACGGACAGGAACCAAGAAGCCCTCAATCAAAAGAAGACAAGTAAAAGGACAGGAACCAAGAACCGCAATCCAAGGAAGACAAGTAAAAGTAACAGAACCAGAAGCCCTCAATCCAAGGAAGAAAAGTAAAAGTACCAAGATAGCCTCAATCAAGGAAACAAGTAAGAACACAAGAAGCCCTCAATCCAAGGAAGACAAATAAAGGACAGGAACAAGAAGCCCTCAATCCAAGAAGACAAGTGAAGTACCAAAGCCTAAATCAAGAAGACAAGTAAAAGGACAGGAACCAAGAAGCACCTCAATCCAAGGAAGACAAGTAAGGAAAGTACAAAGAACAAATAAGACCAGCAACAAAAGGAAGACAAGTATATACCAAGAAGCCCTCAATCCAATGAAGAAAAGTAAACGGACCGGAACCAAGAAGCCCTCAATCCAAAGAAGACAAGTAAAAGGACCAGGAACCAAGAAGACCTCAATCCAAGGAAGACAAGTAAAAGTAAACCAAGAAGCCCTCAATCCAAAGAAGACAAGTTAAAAGTCAGAAAAAACAAATAAGACCACAATCAAAGGAAGACAAAGTATATATACCAAGAAGCCCTCAATCCAATGAAGAAAAGTAAAACGGACCAGGGAACCAAGAAGCCTCAAATCCAAAGAAGACAATAAAAGGACCAGGAACCAAGAAGACCTCAATCCAGGAAGACAAGTAAAAGTACCAAAAAGCCTCAATCCAAGAAACAAGTAAAGTACCAAAGAACCATCACCCAAGAAAGAAAGTAAAAAGTACCAAGAAGCCCTCAATCAAGGACAATAAAACACTACCAAAGAGCCCTCAATCAAGAAGACAAGTAAAAGACAAGGAACAAAGCAATCCTCAATCCAAGGAAGACAAGTGAAAGTACAAAGAAGCCTCTAAATCCAAGGAAGACAAGTAAAGAGACCAGGAACCAAAGAAGCCCTAAATCCAAAGAAGACAAGTAAACGACCAGGAACCAAGAAGCCCTCAATCCAAGAAGACAAGTAAAGGACCAAGAACCAAAAGACCCAATCAAGGAAGACAAGTATATATACGCCAAGAAGCCCTCAATCCAATGAAGAAAAGTAAACGGACCAGGAAACCAAGAAGCCCTCAATCCAAAGAAGACAAGTAAAAGGACCAGGAACCAAGAAGACCTCAATCCAAGGAAGACAAGTAAAGTACCCAAGAAGCCCTCAATTCCAAGAAGAAAAAAAACGACAGGAAAAAAAAGCCTAATCCAAAGAGACAAGTAAAAGGACAAGGAACAAAGAACGACCCAATCAAAGGAAGACAAGTATATATACCAAGAAGCCTCAATCCAATGAAGAAAAGTAAACGGACCAGGAACCAAGAAGCCCTCAATCCAAAGAAGAACAAGTAAAAGGACCAGGAACCAAGAAGACCTCAATCCAAGGAAGACAAGTAAAAGTACCAAGAAGCCCTCAATCCAAGGAAGACAAGTAAAGTACAAAGAACAAATAAGACCACAATCAAACGGAAGACAAGTTATATATACCAAAGCCCTCAATCCAATGAAGAAAAGTAAACGGACCAGGAACCAAGAAGCCCTCAATCCAAAGAAAAAGTAAAAGGACCAGGAACCAAGAAGACCTCAATCAAAGGAAACAAGTAAAAGTACCAAGAAGCCCTCAATCCAAGGAAGACAAGTAAAAGTACCAAGAACCATCAACCCAAGGAAAGACAAGTAAATACAATGACCCTCAATCCAAGACAATAATAACACTACCAAGAAGCCCTCAATCTAAGGCAAGAACAAGGTAAACAGAAAAGAGAACCAAAAGAAGGCCCAGCCTCAATGCCATAGGACAGACAAGTGGAAGCAGTAACCAAAAGCCCTCAATCCAAGAAGACAAGTAAACGGACCAGGAACCAAGAAGCCTCTCAATCCAAAGAAGACAAGTAAACGGACCTAGGAACCAAAAGAAGCCCTCAATCCAAAGAAGAACAAGTAAAAGACCAGGAACCAAGAAGACCGTCAATCCAAGGAAGACAAGTATATATGAAGAAGCCCTCAATCCAATGAAGAAAAGTAAACGGACCAGAACCCAAGAATCTAATCAATCTAAGAAGACAAGTAAAATGGACCAGGAACCAAGAAGACTCAATCCAAGGAAGACAGGTATTATACCAAGAAGCCTCCTCAACTCCATTGAACGAAAAGTAAAACGGACCAGGAACAAAGAAAACCTCAATCCAAAGAAGACAAGTAAAAGGCCAGGAACAAAGAAGACCTCAATCCAAGGAAGACAAGTATTATACCAAGAAGCCCTCAATCCAATGAAGAAAAGTAAACGGACCAGGAACCAAAGAGCCCTCAAATCAAAAAGACAAGTAAAAGGACCAGGAACCAAGAAGACCCAATTCAAGGAAGACAAGTAAAAGTAACAAAGAACCAAAGAAGCCCTCAATCCAATGAAGAAATAGAAACGGACCAGGAACCAAGAAAGCCCTCAATCAAAGAAGACAAGTAAAAGGACCATGGACCTAAGAAGACTCGCAATCCAGAGGAA